>NC_140939.1:60940934-61540934 GCF_014529385.1 Adiantum capillus-veneris
ATGCCAGATTCCCGAGATGAAGCAAGAAAGATTTTGCGAAACTTGAAGATGGATTACAATTCTATCCACGCTTGTCCTAATCACTGCATTCTTTTCAGAGGGGAATACATAGACATGGAGAAGTGTCCGAAATGTGATTCCGAAAGATATCGAGTAGATCTCCACGGGACAAAAATTCCACAAAAGGTTTCGCGACATTTTCCTCTGCTTCCTCGCATCAAGCATTTCTTCGAATGTAAGTCCATGGCCACCCTAGCATCATGGCATGAGGAGAATAAATCTTCGGATGGTGTGCTACGAATTCCTGCAGATTGCGCAGCCTGGAAACATATAGATGGAACATGGTCGGATTTTGCCAGGGAAGCTCGAAATTTGCGCTTTGGCATGGCTATGGATGGCGTAAATTCATTTGGTCAAAGATCAACATCTTACAGTGTATGGCCCGTTGTCATCGTCAACTACAACATTCCCCCGTGGTTGACTACGAAGAAGGGGCACCTATGGCTAAGCTTGATTGTGCCAGGGCGATATAAAGTGGGGAGTATGGATGTGTATCTTCGTCCACTATTGGAAGAGCTACAACAATTGTGGATTGGCATAGAGGTGGTGGATATGAGCCAACACACAGGACGACGGAATGCTTTGATCAGAGGCATTCTAATGTGGACCATGCATGACTATCCCGGGCTAACAGAATGCTCAGGTGATCTATTGACACTCCTCACTCAGACACTGTAAATCTTGTTTTTTCCCATAGTTGATCTATTATCATGTGTATACATGCAGGGCTTCAAACAAGCGGATACAGAGCATGTGTCACATGTGGACCTAGACCGAACGCACGTAGGGTGCCCTCACTGAAGAAGCAAATCTACGAAGGTCATCAAGCGTATCTTCCAGAGAATCATGTGTTACACGACGGCTTTTTGGGAAGAGAGCCACCAAGGATGTCTGCACAAGCATGGTTAGAGCAGAAGGAGATGTGCGATGACAGATTGCCTCCAGGGATGAAGAGACTATCTCTATGGTACGAGTTACCATACTGGCCCCGACTCATGATCAATCACTTGCTCGATCCAATGCACATATTCAAGAATGTGGGTAATCTACTATGGGACCATCTGACCGGCAAGAAAGATACTTTGGGAGCCAGAGTTGACCTTAGAAATGTGGATCGTATGGAGCAATATTGGCCGCAAACAGCGTCTGATGGATCGATAAAACTCCCTAAAGCACCATCGATTTTCACAGGAGCCCAAGAACGCAAAGTAAAAGAGACCATTCGATCTTTGCGGACCCCCACTGGCGTAATGCACTCGCTCCGAACGTGTTTTACTAAAGAAGGAAAGCTTACCAGTTTGAAGTCACACGATTGGCATAAAATGTGTCAGGTACGTTCATAGTGGACTTTAATATCATTGCATAAAATGTGGACTTTAATATCATTGATGTACATACTTTACAGTTTATTTTACCGGTTGCCATTGAGGGATGTTTGTCTCTCGACATCCGTAACACAATCTACAAACTTGCAAAGCTGGTGCAATGGATCTCACAAAAGGAGATCAACGTAGACTCCATACCATTCTCCAAACTAAATGCTGCGGAGCTTGTGTGCATGTTTGAGAAACATTTTCCTACTACCATGCTAACCATTCAGGTGCATCTTCTTGTTCACATAGTTGATGAGGTGGAAATAGCTGGCACAGTTCATTCCAGATGGATGTTCTTCTTAGAACGTTTCATGAAAACGCTTAAGGGATATGTGCGTCAAAAGGCACGTCCGGAGGGTAGCATGGTAGAAGGTTGGTTGGTATCAGAGTCCCTAGTGTACATTGGAGAGTGGCTAGACGGATTTGATAAAGCCCGGGACACGCTATGGCGAACCATAGATGATGAGCGCATATCTGGGATTGTCATGTGCAATCTCGGTGTTGAGAAGAAGATGACGGAAGATCTAGAGGCTAAAATCAACCGATTTTGCATGCTTCACAATCCAGTGATGCAAAAGTGGATTTCACAATATGAGGATGCAAAGCAAGAGCGACAAAGGGCACGAATCGAGTGGAGACGGGGAGAGCCTACCAACATTCATGAGCTTAAGATGGTTGCACAACCAATTGAAAAGAGCACAACAATGCGGTGACGAAGTGACTGAGGAAGAGTGGGAGTACTCTCGGGGTTGCGCGACCAAGGTAAGTTTGCAATGTACGACTAGCTAGTGACTTTATTTCTAAACGTTTGAACAGCCACTCATTATCTTTGCTCGTTGTAGTATAAGTCATACACAGCAGCATGGTGTAAAGGTCGACATTTTAGGGTGGAACGGATCGACAAAAAGCGTTTTACTCAAGATTGTGGAATCATGGCAAAATTTGAACAGTCTAGTCGACGACGTTCCTCTGATGCAGATCCTGTGGTGGCGGAACTCACTTACTTTGGCACGCTACAAGATATTTTGAGGATCGATTACAGAGGATTTTTTGTCGACTTGTTCGACGTGCAATGGTTCAAGATAATCATGGAGGGTCGCAACGCTACTGTGCGTAGAGGAGAGTCTGGTTTTCTTGAGGTGGATTCTACTAAGAAATGGACTGACCTAAGAGACACTTTCGTATTACTCGAGCATTGTGAACAAGTAACTATGTAAATAGTTAACATCCCCCTTTTACAAGTTATGTGCTTGAAAGCTCTCATGTAAGTTATGTGGCTCTGGCAGGTAATATTTCATCCTACAAAGTCTACATCAAACTGGTGGTACGTCATGGAGGTAGCTCCTCGTAGTGCAAGGACGTATGAAGGCTACCATGTGCCAATCACAACGGCATCAATGGAGGAGATCAAAGAAGATGCTCAATCAGAAGCCGCTGCGGTGGTGCCAGACGAGCATCAAGATGCTACTACTCTATATGGGGTGCATGCAGAGGAGCTACAAAATGAAACAGAGGATATGTGTTTAAACGGAGAGCTCTATATAGATATAGGAAGTTATGCTGAGTTATGCGAGGATGAGAGAGAGATCTCTTAAAGCCACAAATATTGTATTTGAACAATTTTTCTCCGTGTTGTAAAAGCTTTGGCTCTCTAAGTACTTTCCATGGTGTATAATGCTCTTTTCTACTCGTGCTCACATCTTTTGATTGAAAATTCTGAGTTTTCGACTTGCCTCTTCTATCACTCAATTCATTGCTTCATTGTATTTATATGCGTCATTACGTCATTGTATTTAATGGTCTTTGCGTCATTGTCTACTCTATTCATTCAATATTAAGTTTAAATATTCGTGTGTTTAATGCAGGTATGGATGATGAGGATTTTCTTTCTTCTTTTTCACCGCAGCAGAGATAGTGGTACGTGGAGCGTCATCGCTCTGGCACATCATCGCGCGTTCCTACTCCATCCGCATCTCCCTCTCTTTCGGAGCATTCGGCGCGCTCCGAAGCTTCGTCGTCGACGAGACGATCTTCACACTCGGATAGACATCGGCGCTCTAGTGGTGGTGGTGGCGGTTGTTGTGGGGATTCCGCCGCCGATGCCTCCACACCGCCTCGTGTTGGACGAGGCTCTTTACCCTCCCCTTATTTGCCCTCCCCCACACCAGCCACAGCATCGCCATCTACGCTAGGTTTTGCGCGGCTGACTGTTCCTAGCAGCTACACACCTCTACCTACTCCGCCAGGAGCCACCCCACTCAACACTCCTTGCTTCGGGGCCCAGACGCCGGTGGAGACACCTGACGTCCGTACCCCCTTCGACACGCCGCTAGAGACCCCTGCCGGGACACCCAGGTTCACACGTCACCGGCTAGAGGGCTTGCCTTACTCCGTCGACTTCAGCGGCGGCATCATCATGGATGATGACGGCAAGAAGGTGATCTCGCGCATGCGTGGTCTTTGCTCTCAGCTGTTTAGACACTACATACTAAACAAATGGAGTGAAGTACCAAGTGATTTAAAAAACAGAGTCATCAGCATACTTCATGATGAGTTTCCCGTTCCAACACGGGATCAGCGCTTCAATGAAGACCTGATGAAGATTCGAATGCCCGAATACTGCAAACACAAGCGTTCCGAAGTGCAAAAAGCAATCAAGCATGGGTGGAACAGGCCAGATTGGCTGGCCAAAGAAGATTGGAAGAATGCGAAGAAAGCAGCGCGCGAGAATCCCGACAAGTGGAAGCAACAAAAGGATGCAGCCAGAGCGCCAGTAGAGGCAGGGAGCTCGCACCACTTGGGGAGCGGTGGATGGGCATCATTTGAGGCCGATTTTGTAAGTGTTTTCGCATTGCTCTTTATGTTCGATAGTTTAGGGTTTATGAGTTTTTTAATTCTAACATAATGAAATCTTTGTATGTTTTGACAGTGGTCGATGACAGGACGTGATCCCACACCGTACGAGTGCGAGTACGCAGGCAGGAAGGGCTTAAACGCTCTGATGGACATTCTCAGTTCTCGCGACGGCATGGTTAGTATTAGGGTTTACTCTTTTCTATTTTTTGTATTGTTTTATAAATGTCGTTATATGTTTATACTTACTGAAAGCTGTCTTATTGTCTTTTTTTGCAGAATCCGATAGATACGCCGCTTGGACGCGATGAGACGTCTGACTAGACGACGTCAGTTTAGCCGTAGCTAGATAGCATTAGTTTAGGGTTTCTCATAGGTTATGTATCATGAGATGGATTTTATACGTCTTTTTGAACCATGTATATTATTACATTTGTCACCGCAGTTAATTTTGCCAATCAATTCTTTATTCCTATGATGTTGTACAATTGTCATTATTACATTTGCCAATCAATTCATTTTGCCTATGATGTGTACAATTGTCAATTTTACGCTTGTCAATTTTGCAAACAATGCGTCTTGTGGGTGACTATTTTGGGTCTATTATCTACCCTTGCACTTTTTTTAAAAAGTGAATCAAGTACAATATGGTTGATGGGTGGCAGGGCATTCAATGCCATGTCACCAAAAAAAAATTCTCTCGGGCGTCTCTATAACCGTCGCTATTTATGGCTCTGTAGCGTCGCTATGAGCGTCGCTATAGACTTCTGTGTAGTCATCGCTATAATCGGCGCTATGACTGTCGCTATGAGCGTCTCTATATAGCGACGCATATAGCGACGCTCTCGTAGCGACGCTATTAGCGACGGTTGTAGCGACGTCGGGGGTTATAAAAACCCAGTGTATTTCCGTCGCTAACAGCGTCACAAGAGCACACAACCTCTTGTAGTGAACGTCGCTATATGTTTATACTTATAGAAAGTTGTCTTATTGTTTTTTTTTTTTGCAGAATCCGACAGATACGCCGCTTGAATGCGATGAGACGTCTGATTAGATGACGTGAGTCTAGCCGTAACTAGATAGCATTAGTTTCTTTTTGTCATAGCATATGTATCATGAAACAACTTTTATACGTCTTTTTGAAAACCATGTATATTTTTTCAATAATGAAAATGGTGTTGTAACTATTACGTTTGCAAAGTTTAACAATCAAGTGATTTTGTCTATGCTGTGTACAATTGTCATTGATTTACTTTCATCAATTTACTTTTGTCAGTTTTGTATCTTTATTCTGCAAACAATACTATGGATGATGGAGTTAACGGTTATGTTGTCTTGTGGGTGACTACTTTGGGTCTATATCTAAGCTTGCACTTTTTTTCAAAGGTGAATCAACTAATGAAACATTCAATATGGTTGATGGGTGGCAAGGCATTCAATGCCCTGACACCAAATTTTTTTTCTCTCGGGCGTCGCTATGATTGTTGCTATATAAGGCTCTGGAGCGTCGTTATAAATGTCGCTATAGATGGCCTATAAACGTCGCTATAATCATCGCTATATAGCGACGACTATAGCAACCGTGATAGCGACGTTCCCGTATCGACGCTATTAGCGACAGTCTTAGCGACCAATGTATTTCCATCGCTAACAGCGTCACAAGAGCACACAACCTCTTGTAGTGACTGGAGTTGCGGCTAAAGAGCAAGTCTGGTGGGAAGCAGCAAAAGATTGTTTATGACATGAAGTTAGGTAGGCAAGAGAATCTAGAGCTAGAGTCTTCTGGGGATGAGTGGAGTACGATTCATTACTCCTCATCTGATGAGCATACTGTAAGGTCTCTGACCCGACCCAAAAAGAGCACCATTGTACCATGAAATGAACAAAATGGGAAAAAAGTTACTATTTTTAGCAGTTTTCTGAATTCTGTCAGTGCCATGATGTTTAGAATGTTTTAAAGCTTTGAAATGTGAATTAAAATAATTTTTGCAAAAAAATTCCAAAAATAGTAAGTTTTTGGTCACCCGACCCGTCCAGTTTTGACCGTCTCGAAAAATTGCACCCGTACCCCGAATTTGAAAAAATGCATTTTCAGACCCCGGGGGCTGCTAAATATGGCAGGTACTCGGTCCAGTACGCCTTAGTTAGAGCTTAGTATAGCAATTTTCGGCATCAAAATCCGACTCGTATGATTCGTTTTAGCCTAGAACCAAATTTTCCCAAAATTGTTCGGGGAGGCTCTGGGGGCCCGAGGCTATGTGGGAACAGGTTCCAGGCCACTCCAGCTCAGCTTTAGCACCTAGGGGCCGCCCTCTTCCCTTGTGGGAGTTTTGGGAGAGTTTCTAAGCTTGCTACTAAGTGTGAGAGTCAGTTAACCAAGCCAACTGAACACTTGGTGGGTAGGCAACTGGACTTGCCATGCTTAAGTAGAGAGGCACCCAGATGCAAATAGCAACCCAGATTGATTTTCAGATTCAGGAGGCCTATTTAAAGGTGTGCTCACACACACACACACACACACACACACACACCTAGTATACACCCACACACCTACACACACCTTGGGGAGGTGCTACCGGTACGCACACAGTTTTTGAAGGAGAAGCAAGGAGGGAGGTGTTGCCGAAATTCTAATCTTGAGGATTCATTGGATCAAAAAAATCAGAGGATTCTCAGCCCCTAATCTTGGTAATTATGGTTTAATTACGGTTCTTCTTAATTCTCATCATTACTCTCTCATAATTCTCGTCTACTATGCCTACTTTTAGCTATAATTCCCAATAGCTACTCCCTAAGTTTACATAGCTATACCCCGTTACATAATCATCATTCAATTAGCTAAATTATGCAGCCATTCATCATCCTTAATCAAGGATTAATACATGATTAGGGAAGATTCTCTCTAGGCAGCATAGTTAATAAATTGTCTGTCGGTAATAAAGTAGATTTGATTGAATTCATTGTAACTAAATTAGACTCAATCTTATCCCACATTAACATGTGATTAAGGCTGAAAATTAAACCATCATTAGGCCATTAGGAAAAAGGATTTTCTATCACACATGCCTGCGGTAATTCTGCATCTTCAAGTGCTCTAGGAAAATGATTGAACTTACTTACTTCATCTCTTTTGTAAATCCATTAGTAAAATTCTGAATTTCTTAATCATCTAAGCCAAGTGATTAACTTTAGAGACAGTTCCCATAGGGCAAGTAAAGAAATACCCATAAAATTGCTAGGTCTTGAAGGAAAAATCAAATCTCTTGCATAAGGTGGATTCATTAATGATTCTAATATGCCAATTGGTTTGTTATGATGCTCTCGGGCTTTAGCTCTTTTTCAAGTTCATCATTTAAAGTAGTGAGTAAAATGGCCCCGGTTAAGAGAACTCGCTTCGGTGGTGCCCACGACCGCGAGGCGGGAACAAGCAATGTCAATGGAAAGGGAAAAGCTCCCATGGACGAACAAATATCGGCCATCTCTCGGGCCATTGATGAAGAAATGGAAGAGGTAGGTCATAATTTTATTCGAGTCGTTTGAATTAACATTGCACACATTTAGTTAGGAATGAACATATCCCCAAAACATGTTGGAGAAATCCGACGGAAACCTCGGCATTGAATTCATTTGTACATTAAAGTCTAAAGTAGGAAAGAAATGATTGATGGGTATGCTGTTTGCAATAGGAAAGAATGTCTGCTAGGGAAAATTTAGCTCGACATGTTCATTCTATTTCCAATGTTGAATTAGTCCTTACCCCCCTACTGATGTCACAGGGGGCAGAGTCCCTCGTTAAGAGCTCTTGAATCCACGACTTGCTTTCTATGCAGTGGGAACCCCTGTCTTGCTGTCTATGTGGTGGGAGTGTCCATGTCGTGCTTTCTATGCGGTGGACATACCTAGTGGTATGGGCAGCTAGGTGACAACAGGAGGAGTAAACTCTCGCTGGAGGGGGGATGTTGTATCTCCAGAACATTGGAATTCTAATGAATAAGTTTGAGTAGAATTTTTACTAGAATACTGTCTTGGTATTGTTTGCAATACTGGTTGAAGGGCTGTCTTAACGAACAATGTGATTCGGAATTAATCAAGGAATGTTTATGTTGAACAATCATTGTGGTAGTAATTAAGTCACACAAGGAAGTTTCAATGTGGGGGTGAAAAGTGATGGCTTGGCTCAGGTTGCCAATGCCTATGAGATGGGTGGTCTCGATTGGTCGGGAACTCTCTGTCCCCATAGTGTTTAATTCGATATTAGTAATACTCATTGCCCCTAGAGAGGTGAAATCTCAAGAGTACGTGCCTCTGAAACATGGGTAAAAAGGCACTCGGGGTTTCTCTCCTCTTGGAAGGTGGGTCTTAGGATCGCTAGATAGTTTAAGTACGCTTCCCCTGCGAGGTGGAGCTAGATCTCATTGCTAGTAGGCTCGATCTTGACTCACTTTGTGATGAGAGATCGTCTGCTAGCTGAACCCTAAACCAGTTTGTTTGCTTCCGCTATAGATCTAGTGGCCACCAGGTTCACTATTAGATCCACTGTTTGAGATGGCGGGGTGGGGACCTCACACGTGGTATCAGAGCCTAGGTTAGGCTGGGAAATAAAGACGTACTGTTTGAATATTTAAAAAGGAACTGAAAGTATATAGGTAGCTGATCCGAATTCCTTTGCATTGGTGTTGCCGGAAGACCCCATTCTAGAATATCGGAAGTTCCAAGTGTTTGAGCTTATTTATGAGCAAGCTCGAAGATCCCCAATTTACCAGTTCAGGCGAGATGTCATGGAGATACTGATGAAGGCTCATACGCCACACTCCACTCACATTGATAGAGGATGGGAACTTGATTGGACATTTCCAGGAGGGGTTTACTACATCAACGCTCGGAAGCTAGGATTCCTGGCTACCGATGTGAAGAAGATACGTTGGGGAGAAGAGCTGTGGGTAGTGGAGTTATTCTACTTGTTGCCTACCCGATTAGACCTGACTGTTTCAGGCGACTCCAATCAAACCATCAACGACTGGCTCTTGGAAAAGGTCACTGAGGTGATCCCAGCAAACAGAGTCAAAACTTTTGTAGTACCAAAAGAGAAATTCCGGCTTGATATCTTAGTTTATTATCCACTCAAGGATGAGTACATGAACTATTTCACGAACAAAGTATTGCATCATGTGAATACCATCTCCAAGGCATATTTTATATGCAATCCAAAAATCCATGTAATAAGTTGATTATCAGTTATCCTAAACCTTGAGGGGTTTCAATTGTAATAAATTTTCATCAATAAAGTGATTTTTGTCTCTGAATCTCCGTCCCTTGATAAAGTGGTATCTTGAATTTTATTTAAAGTCTCGTGTCTATTTTGAAATTCAAGTAATGGTATCAAGAATCTCGTATAACCTTTGTAGGCACTGCCAGTTGCTCTGTACTCAGAAACGCAAGAGAAGAAGCTTCTCCGTAAGCAAGCCCAGCCTCCACTCTTTAAGGGCGAGGGGGCAAATGTGGAGAGAGATGCAAAAGTGTGGATGGAAGCCATGGACGACTACTTTGAAGCTGCGGGGACCCAACCCGTAAATCAGACCATGCTTGCGATGTTCCGCTTGACTGGCGATGCCAAGATATGGTGGAAGCAACATTGCAGGGACTTGGATATTAAGGGATCTTCCCAATCCTGGGAAGACATCAAAGCTGCGATAATGGGGCATTATTTACCACCTACCTATAGGACCTTAAATATGAATGAATTCTTTTCACTTCGACAGCTGACTTCATCTGTCGAAGAATATTATGCAAAGTTTGTCACTCTTCGGAGATACGCTCCTAAGATGACCTTAGAACAACAGGTGGCGAGGTTCTGCCAAGGGCTAATCGACCCTTTGAATACTCGATTGGAAGTTCTCAGGCCAACGACACTACAAGATGCCTTGTTGAGGGCCAAACCTCTAGCTCTTGAATTACAAAAGGTTTATCAGAACAGGAGGAATCATTGGGCAAAGAGAGCAAGGACAACTGCTTGGAATAATTAACCAACCAACCAAGCATATGACCAGCGTCCTATTGTGGCTACCACCACAACCATGGAGTTCCCAGATGTTCGATGCTATGCTTGCGGCGAGTATGGACATTATAGATCCAAGTGCCCTAGGAACATTCAGGCAACCAACGCCAATGCCATACCCTTGAATACCCATGGTCGTGGCCAAGCTAATGGAAGAGGAGGACGTGGAAGGATGAACAGAGGGCGAGGGCATGGAGCTACCGCTAGAGTGAATGCCGCAGTGGTACAACCAACTGTGGGTGACGAAGCAGTGGAGAGAGCAACCCTGCATGCTGCAATTGACAACCCCAATGGTTACGAGAAATACGCAGTCATTCATATGCTAGGATCTCTCAGAGGTAAACAAGTTAACTTCCTTATAGATTGTTGTAGCGCTCTTTAATTTATTTCACCCAGATGCATGAGGAAGCTAAAGCTAGATAAGTATCCAACAAGCAAGCTAGTTGTAGAATTAGCGAACGGCAAGGAAGTAGTATCTCAGCACTCTGCATGAAAAATCGACTTTGATTTAGGGGGACACCCAACTTCTGCCCAATTTTGAACCCTACACTTAGGATTCTTTGATGGGATACTAGGGATGGAGTGGCTAAAGAAAAATAGGGCCCACATACATTGTGCACAAGGAAACTTTACCTTTACAGATAACTTGGGTAATGAAGCCTTAATCCAGGGGGAAAATAGGAGACCTAGGGCTACTCTAGTTAAGGCCAACAGACTTTTGAAGGGATTAAGAAAGGGACAACAAATTTATGCGGTAAAGCTCAACAAAGTAGACCAAGCAGATACCTCACTTCGACCAAATTGGTTGAGGGAGTATGATGATGTATTCTCAGAAGACCTTATGAATCTTTCGCCACATAGAGAGGTAGATCATGAGATTGAGACTATCCATGGATGTGAACCTATCTCAAAAAGACCTTATAAAATGTCACTTCCAGAGGCCATCGAACTCAAGGAACAACTTAGGCAACTCATTGAGCAAGGATTCATTCGACCCAGTACTTCTCCTTGTGGTGCACCAGTTCTTTTTCAGAAGAAGAAGGATGGAACCTTTAGGTTATGCATAGATTACCGTGGACTAAACCAGGTAACTGTCAAGAACAAGTATCCAATTCCAAGGATTGACGAACTCTTGGACAGGCTCCACGGCGCCAAAATGTTTACAAAGATTGATCTAAGGTCAGGATATTACCAAATCAGGATCAAGGAATGAGATATTCCAAAGACAGCTTTCAATATTAGGTATGGGCACTACGAATTCACAGTAATGTCTTTTGGTCTAACAAATGCTCCTGCAAGCTTCAATCGACTTATGAAGGATATTTTCAGACCTTACCTAGATGATTTTGTCTTGGTTTTCTTTGATGATATTCTGATCTACTCTAAGAACAAGGCAGACCACCAAGAGCATGTTCGCAAAGTACTTGATCTTTTTCGGGAGCACCAACTTTACGCTAAAGAGAGCAAGTGCACTTTTTGCTCACCAGAGATCAACTATCTTGGATTTGTCATATCCGATGAAGGGATCTCAGTAGACCCATACAAAGTCCACGATATCATTGATTGGCCTCAACCATCCACCGTCAGCGAAGTAAGAGGACTTCTTGGAATAACGGGTTGGTATAGGATTTTTGTCAAGGACTATGCACGTATTGCTGCACCTTTACGGAACTCCTGAAGAAAGGAATGAGGATCGAATGGAAGACCGAGAACGAGTCTAGCTTTGCTAAGCTAAAATATTTCTTGGTCTCAGCTCCTATTTTAAAGCTTCCAGATTTCAGTAAGGAATCTGAAGTAGCGACCGATGCTAGCAAATTTGCTCTAGGCGGAGTTCTTACTCAAGAAGGAAGACCAGTGGCGTATACTTCGTGAAAGCTAAGGGATCACGAGAATAATTAACCTACTCATGATTTGGAACTTTTAGCAGTTATACATGTGTTGAAGTTATGGAGACATTATCTTCTCGGATGCAAGTTTCAGCTGGTTACAGACCACAAGAGCTTAAAATGGATTTTTACGCAACCCATTCTCAACATGCGACAACGGCGATGGATAGAGATATTACAGGAATATGACCTTGACATAAAGTATAGACCAGGGAAGGAAAATGTAGTTGCAGATGGTCTTAGCCGAAAATCTTTTCTCGGCGCTATCTCTATTCCAAATAACCCTATCTGGGATAGAATTAAGGAAGCATCCTTGATAGATCTAGAGTACCAATGTATAGTATAATTAGTTCAGCAGAATAAGATGCCTGAAGCTAAAGATTACTCTCTTATGGGAGGATGTCTTTACTACAAACATAGACTCTGTGTACCCAGAGACCCAACTCTAAAGAAGGCTATTCTGTATGAAGCACACGATAGCCCTACATCTGGACATCCAGGCTATGCTAAGACTCTTCATGCTGTCAGGAGGAGTTACTTTTGGTCTGGAATGAAAGGAGACATACTTTACTATGTGAGGCAATGTCTTTATTGTCAGCGGATAAAAGCTGAAAGGATCAAATTACCAGGACAACTTCAACCTCTTGACATACCCCAGATGAAATGGGAATGCATCAGTATGGATTTTGTTACAGGATTACCTTCTACAGGAGGTTATGATTTTGTTTTTGTGTTTGTTGATATGCTCACAAAAGTGGCTCATCTAATACCCGTAAAGACAACCTTTACTGCTTCAGATGTTAGCCGGGTATTCATCAAGGAGATTTTTAGGCTACATGGTCTACCCAAGCGTATCGTCAAATAGAGATGCCAAGTTTACATGAAAATTTTGGACTTCTCTTTTCCAATCTATTGGGTCACAATTAGCTTTCAGTACAGCATATCATCCACAGACAGATGGGAAAACTGAAAGAGTTAATCAAGTCATCGAGGAAGTTCTCAGAGCCTATTGTTCTCAAGAGCCAAAGAAGTGGTTACAATATCTACCTTTGGTGGAGTATTCTTACAACTCTTCCAAACACAGAAGCATTGGAATGTCACCTTTCAAAGCTCTTTATGGATAGGACTGTTTAGCACCACTGCACTCTCAGATCCAACCATCAGGGTAGAAGCATCTAGGAAGATGTTAGAAGATATGGAAACACAGACTAGAGCTCTTCGCTAGGACATTTAGGCAACTCAGGATAGGCAAAAGCACTATGCAGATAAGAACCGTTCGGAAAGGACTTTCAAAGAAGGGGATAAGGTTTTTCTGAGAGTCCGACCAAAGAAAAGTAACTTATCAGTAGGCAGATATAAGAAGCTAAGCCCAAGATATTGTGGACCATTCGAGATCGTTAAGGTTGTAAGTGACCAAGACTACAAGCTAAAATTACTTGCAAACTTGAAGGTTCTTGATGTGTTCCACGTCAGCTTACTAAACCCTATATTCCAAAACCTGATCAATTCTTCGACTCAGATCAGATAGTCATGCCACCACAAGGAGTTCTCGAGCTCCAGCCTGACTATGTACTTCAAACAAGGGAAAGGAAGTTACGCAACAGAACTATCACGGAGCATCTAGTGAAGTGAAAGGATTACCCTCAAGAAGATGCAACTTGGGAGGACGAACCAACGCTCATAAAGGATTACCCAGACACATTCTTGAGATGAGGACATCTCAAATTTTTCAGGCTGGGGAGGTTGTAAGATCTCTGACCCGACCCAAAAAGAGAACCATTGTACCATGAAATGAACAAAATGGAAAAAAAGATACTATTTTCAGCAGTTTTCTGAATTCTGTCAGTGCCATGATGTTTAGAATGTTTTAAAGCTTCGAAATGTGAATTAAAATAATTTTTGCAAAAAAAATCCAAAAATAATAAGTTTTTGGTCACCCGACCCGTCCAGTTTTGACCGTCTCGAAAAACTACACCCGTACCCCGAATTTAAAAAAATGCATTTTTGAACCCCGGGAACTGCTAAATATGGCAGGTACTCGGTCCAGTATGCCTTAGTTAGAGCTTAGTATAGAAATTTTTGGCATCAAAATCTGACTCGTATGATTCGTTTTAGCCTAGAACCAAATTTTCCCAAAATTGTCTAGGGAGGCTCCGGGGGACCGAGGCTGTGTGGGAACAGGTTCCAGGCCACTCTAGCTCAGTTTTAGCAGCTACGGGGAACCCTCTTGCCTTGTGGGAGTCTTGGGAGAGTTTCTAAGCTTGCTATTAAGTGTGAGAGTCAATTAACCAAGCCAACTGGACACTTGGTGGGTAGGCAACTGGACTTGCCATGCTTAACTAGAGAGGCTTCCAGATGCAAATAGCAACCCACATCGATTTTCAGCTTGAGGAGGCCTATTTAAAGGTGTGCTCACACACACACACACACACACACACACACACACACACACACACACACACACACACACACACACATGCTCACACACCGGCCAGTATACACCCACACACCTTGGGGAGGTGCTACCGGTACGCACACAGTTTTTGAAGGAGAAGCAAGGAGGGAGGTGTTGCCGAAATTCTCATCTTGAGGATTCATTGGATCAGAAAAATCAGAGGATTCTCAGCCCCTAATCTTGGTAATTATGGCTTAATTAGGGTTCTTCTTAATTCTCATCATTACTTCATCATCCTTAATCAAGGATTAATACATGATTAGGGAAGATTCTCTCTCTAGGCAGCATAGTTAATAAATTGTCTGTCGGTAATAAAGTAGATTTGATGGAATTCATTCTTTTATCATTCAATATTATTGTAACTAAATTAGACCCAATCTTATCCCACATTAAAATGTGATTAAGGCTGAAAATTAAACCGTCATTAGGCCATTAGGAAAAAGGATTTTCTATCACGCATGCCTGCGATAATTCTGAATCTTCAAGTGCTCTAGGAAAATGATTGAACTTACTTACTTCATCTCTTTTGTAAATCAATTAGTAAAATTCTGAATTTCTTAATCATCTAAGCCAAGTGATTAACTTTAGAGCCAGTTCCCATAGGGCACGTAAAGAAATACCCATAAAATTGCTAGGTCTCGAAGGAAAAATCAAATCTCTTGCATAAGGTGGATTCATTAATGATTCTAATATGCCAATTGGTTTGTTACGATGCTCTCGGACTTTAGCTCTTTTTCAAGTTTATCATTTAAAGTAGTGAGTAAAATGGCCCCGGTTAAGAGAACTCACTTCAGTGGTGCCCACGACCCCGAGGCGGGAACAAGCAATGTCAATGGAAAGGGAAAAGCTCCCATGGACGAACAAATACCGGCCATCTCACGGGCCATTGACGAAGAAATGGAAGAGGTAGGTCATAATTTTATTCAAGTCGTTTGAATTAACATTGCACACGTTTATTAGGAATGAACATATCCCCAAAACATGTTGGAGAAATCCGACGAAAACCTCGACATTGAATTCATTTGTACATTAAAGTCTAAAGTAGGAAAGAAATGATTGATGGGTATGTTGTTTGCAATAGGAAAAAATGTATGCTAGGGAAAATTTAGCTCGACATGTTCATTCTGTTTCCAATGTTGAATTAGTCCTGACCCCCCTACTGATTACAGGGGGCAGAGTTCCTCGTTAAGGGCTCTTGAATCCACGACTTGCTTTCTATTTGATGGATACCCATGACTTGCTTTCTATGCAGTGGGAACCCACGTCTTGCTTTCTATGCAGTGGGAGTGTCCATGTCGTGCTTTCTATGCGATGGACATACCTAGTTGTATGGGCAGCTAGGCGACAACGGGAGGAATAAATTCTTGCTGGAGGGGGGATGTTGTATCTCCAGAACATTGGAATTTTAATGAATAAGTTTGAGTAGAATTTTTACTAGAGTACTATCTTGGTGTTGTTTGCAATACTGCTTGAAGGGCTGTCTTAACGAACAATGTGATTCGGAATTAATCAAGGAATGTTTATGTTGAACAATCATTGTGGTAGTAATTAGGTCACACAAGGAAGTGTGAGTGTGGGGGTGGAAAGTGGGGGATTGGCTCAGGTTGCCAATGCCTATGAGATGGGTGGTCCCGATTGGTCGGGAACTCTCTATCCCCATAGTGTTTAATTAGATATTAGTAATACTCATTGCCCCTAGAGCGGTGAAATCTCGAGAGTATGTGCCTCTGAAACATGGGGAAAAAGGCACTCGGGGTTTCTCTCCTCTTTGAAGGTGGGTCTTAGGATCGCTAGATAGTTTAAGTACGCTTCCCTTGCAAGGTGGAGCTAGATCTCATTGCTAGTAGGCTCGAGCTCGACTCACTTTGTGATGAAAGATCGTCCGCTAGCTAAACCCTGAACCATTTTGTTTGCTTCCGCTATAGATCTAGTGGCCACCAAGTTCACCATCAGATCCGTTGTTTGATATGGCGGGGTGGGGACCTCACACATACGTTCGAGGATGAGGCAAGCTCTCTAGAGGTGATGGGTATACTGCTGCGAGATCCAGAAGAGGAGAAGAGCCAAGACATCCAAGGTGAAATAGATGAAACGGGACTAGAGACCATGCTAGCCAAGGACTTGCCTCAAGAGGAAAGGGAGTCTTACCTACAGGTCTTAAAGAAACATGCTGGCCTTTTCATCACAGATTATGACCACATCAAAGGGATTGCGGTGACACAACATCGCATTCAGATTAAGGAAGGTAGTAGATCGGTCAGCCAAGGAGGCTTGGAGTGGTCTAGTAAGACTCACTGCTAAAGGAGGTAAAAAGGCTGCTTAAAGCAGGGTTCATTTATCCCGTAGAGGATTCAGAATGGGTATCCCCAGTGGTGGTAACTCCGAAGAAAAATGGTAAGTGGAGAGTGTGTGTAGATTACAAGCCACTAAATGCTGCTACGAAGAGGGATCATTTTCCTCTCCCTTTTCAAGATGAGATCTTGAATGAAGTGGCCGGTCATGAGAGGTATACTGTGTGTGATGGGTATTCAGGGTATTTTCAAATAAGGATTGTAGATGAAGATCAGCGGTTGACAAATTTTCTTACACCATGGGGATGTTTTGCATATAGGGTTATGCCATTTGGCATGACTAATGCCCCAGCTACCTTCCAGCACGATTGATGAATTTAGTTTTTCAGCCCTATTTTGGTAAGTCTATCAGAGTCTTCATTGATGACTTTTACATCTATAGCTCTAGAGCATTACACTTGAGCAAGATAGATGAAGGGTTTACACAACTAGCTCAATTGGGAGGGCAACTCAACAAGGATAAGTGCCACATTGGGGAATCCAACGTAACTCTTTTGGGTCATGTAGTGTCTGAGAAAGAGATAGAAGCTGATCCCGAGAAAGTGAAGTCACTCCTTGCTCTACCTTCACCTTCAAACATGAAACAATTGGTATCATTTTTGCAAAAGGTACGCTATTTGAGTCGCTTCATTCATCTCCTATCACAGGCAATCTATCCACTGCAACAACTCACAAGCCAAGCTACCTTGGCATGGTATGGGAATAGTGAGAGGTGTTTTGAGGAGGTTAAGAAAATTTTGGGATCTTTACCTACTGTCTTGCAACCTTGCTGGGAGGAGACCTTCTATGTCAACCCTAGCCTTGGCTGCGAGGCATTGGGGCCAGTTTTGATGCAAAAAGGACCCAAAGACACTCTTGATGAGACCTGTCTATTTTGCAAATAGATTTATGATTGTAGCCGAGAAGGGGTTCACCTGTACAGAACAGTTGGTCTTGGCATTTAAATTTGCGGTGGAAAAGTTTAGGGCTTACTTGTTACCAAAAAGTTTTGTTGTGCTTACCACTGAGAATGTTTTCGTGTATGCTTTGCAACACATGGAACTATCCCCAAGGATAGCAAAATGGGTGGTGTAGCTTCAGGAGTTTGATTACACACTACAAGTGGAGAGAACTACTAGGGCATGCCTAGCAGATGTGCTAACACAATGATGCTATGAAATATCAGAGAAAGTTCAGCCTAGCAAGACTTCTCCCTTAGCCGAGCCTGAGCTTGTTTTGGAGGTTCATAGTTTATACTTTGATGGTGCCTACAAACCAGTAAAAGACAGAGCGTTAGCAGGAAATTTTGTATTAAATCCTTTAGGAGAAAAGTTTTTTTGCAAAGGGTTTCAGCTAGAAGAGGCTCACTCTAATAATGAGGCAGAGTATCAGGCCCTCATCTTGGGGTTACAATGGTGTCTCTCCAATGGCATAACTAGGTTAAGTGTTTTTGGTGATTCCATATTGATAGTGAAACAAATGATAGGGGTGTGGGCTTGTAAGAGTGACAAACTAGCTACCAAAATGAGGGAGGCCAAATCTCTAATGAGGAAGTTTGAGAGTGCACGAATCCACTTTGTGCCAAGGGAGAAGAACAAAGAAGCAGATGCATTGGCTACAGAAGAGTTGCAAAATGTCATGTTGGGGGTTGTCACTGTAAAGGTCCCACTATTTCAAGGTAAAGAAGAACTAGAGAAAATTCTCTATTTCTTGGAGCACTGCGAGTCTCCTAAGCACATGAGCCACAATGAACGGAGATGGCTAGCTAGGAAGGCTACCAGGTACTGCATAGTGAATGAAGATTTGTACTGCAGAGCAAAGGATGCATTGTTTAGAAAAGTTCCTTCTACCAAAGAGATCAGGGGATTCTAAGTAATTGTCATGAGGGAGTGTGTGGTGGGAATTTTGCTCAAGAAATCACTAGTAGGAAGATTCTCCAAGTTGGTTTTGTTTGGCCAAGTCTACACCGAGATGTGCAACATTGGTGCCGCACTTGTGAGGTCTATCAAAAGGTTGGTCCTAGGAGGTTAGCCTATGAGAAGCAGAGTCCTATCTCAGCTTATGGCCCATTTGAAAAATGGGGTATTGATGCAATCGGACCATTACCATGCACATAGTCCGAAAAGGAGTATGCCCTCATGGGGGTAGACTACATGACTAGATAGGCAGAGGCACGCTCTACTAGGAGGATCACTGCCAAAGATGTGGGTGACTTCATCTTTGAGTGCATTTGTTGCAGGTTTGGTACGCCTTTGGAGATCCTATCTAATAGAGGACCTGGGTTTCGAGCAGATCTAGTAGGGGAATTTATCAAAAAATTGAAGATAAAGCGTAGGCACTCTACTCCTTATTATCCTCAATGTAATGGGTTGGTTGAGAAGGTGAATAGAATTATTTATAAAATTATCACTAAGGAAGTGCATATGCACCCAAAGGCATGGGACAAACACTTAGATGCAGCACTCTGGGCTTACATGACATCTTTCAAGATCTCTTTGGGCTACACCCCTTTTCACCTAGTGTATGGGCAAGAGGATCTTCTACCCATAGAGGTAGATTTGGCAAGTCTACGAGTTTTGAAATCCTACCATGAGAATGTTCAAAAGAAGAAGGTGGAGCAACGAATCATCGACTTGGAGCGGCCAGAACTAGATAGAGAATCGACAATTCAACATTATGCTACACAGGCAGAGAAGCGACAAAAAAAGTTCAATAGCCAGTTGAGAAACAAAGGTATCAAAGAGGCATCTCTTGTGCTGTAGTATGACAACCGATTCGACCATAGGAAGGATGGTAAGTTTTTGTTGAAATGGGAGGGGCCTTTTGTGGTAGTGAAAAAGTTCCTAAATGGAAGTTATAGGCTAAGGGATCTAGATGGAAAGTTGCATCATACCCCAGTAAATGGATGGTGGATTGAACCATACAACTGCAGATTGGTTGAGGAGTGTGCTGACACTTTTCTATGCACTCTTGATAACCTTTCAGATTGGGACACAGGCTAGAGACAGGAATGTCTCCAGCCATCAGGGGAGGGCTATATGATGCATACTTTTCATGACCCCCGCAAAATTCGTCACTTGTACATAGCCAAGACGAAAAAATCGAAAAAATAAAAAGAGAAAAAATTTAAAAAAAATCATCTTGCATTTTGAAGGCTTCCAGCTCCATGCGTGATGCTAGTGCGGACAGAAAATTATAGCTAGTTGAGAGGACTCAGTATTTTCTCATGCATGAGATTCACATGGGAATGAGTTCCATATATTGGTGAACTCCATTTGTAAAGGGAGTGAGAGTTAATTTTACGTAGAGAAAGAGTGAAGTTTGGAAGGTCAAGTGCAGGATCCACCATTTCTAGGATTTTCTATTAAGAAAATTCCTTGTGTACAGATAAGATGCTTGGTGACATCATGGGCCCTTGAGGTATCCTAAGGTGTCAAGCTCATCTGGTGCATAATGGAAGACTCCAAAGCAAGGTGCATGTGATGTGGGCCACCTTCCCCTTTGGCTCATAAGGAAAACAAGAAAAACAAGACTTCTTTATCAATTTTTCCAATAGTTTTCTAAAAGTATGGATCCCATATCATCAGTAGACCCTCCTAGGACCCACTCCACTCCCTCCCCTTGCCACCTACCCTCAAAATTCGGATGGAACCCTCTGGGAGCCATATTGGAGCCATTTTGGTGGAAAAACACCTATTTTGGGCTTTTTTCCTATCACCTAGTCTTCACTTATCTTGCTCTATTCATGTTCTTGCTCACACACACTTAGTTTTGCACAAAACCACCTTCACTCTTCATTCCTAATCAGCCCTCCCAAGATTCCATGGCTGCACTTCATCACCTTCCCCTTTTTTGTAAGGATGTGCACTAGTTAACTACACACATGCACTAGTTAACTACACATACAATCACACAAGGATGGATTCAATATGAATTCCTATCTTTCATCAAAAATACCACTTCATCCCACTCAAATCAACCATTCAACTCATAAAAATCCATCTCTTCACCCCCCACTCTCACTCATTCTCATTTATATACATCTACCTCTTTACTATGCCTCATTGATCACTTCCCTCTACCAACAATGGTGAGATGAGAACTCAATTTATTCAAAGGCTCAAGGGTAAATAAAATTTCTGCAAGTGGATGATGAAGAAGCACCATTACAAGTGGCAAGGAGAAGCTTCCAGGAGAAGCATCTACAAGGACAAGGTGGTGGCTCCCAAGGCATCTCAGTTTGCCCACCCGGTTTAGCCTTGTAAATTGTAATTATCCCTAAATATAATCATGCAAGAAATCTATATAAAGGACCCCAATCTCAGCCAAAGGGGTCTCTTCACATTGTATATTTCCTTCACTAAGTGCTTCAGTGAAACACTAGGACACCACTAGTGTATTGGGAGGTGGGGTTTTATGTATGCCTTGTCATTAGCAAGTTATATTTGTATGTGAGCTTTGCTACTTGCAACCTTCCATTTTATGGAGTTGTGATGCTTACCCTTATTCCACTTCACATTGAATTTTTCATAATGTTTCGTCTCTTTGCTTGTGAGTATGTGTGTAGAGCATGAGTAAGTATGTGGCAGATTGTGGAGGCTTGAGACTATAGTGAAGCATTGCATTGTATTGACATTGATACTTATTCCCTTCATTCTCTCCACCCTCCAACAAATATCCATTACCTTCTCTTCTTATTCTCCTCTCTCTCTCTCTCTCTCTCTCTCTCTCTCTCTCTCTCTCTCTCTCTCTCTCTCTCTTCCTCAATCACATACGCACACAATTGCCCTTGCCATTGTAGCCATTTGACAGAGTTGGTCAAGAGAGGTCTGGATTAGGCACCCCTTCAAGCCTCTCAGAACACAAGAGTGGTTCCCTCATACCATCATCCTTCCATTTGAATTTCTTTCGCGTGCACATTCTCACTTGGGTGTTAGAAGTTAACCTGATAAGGCTACAACATGAGTGTGTATCCCAATGCCTTTGTGCATGTGTACTATGTTCTCATTCTCACTTTGCGTCCTAGCCGCACTTTGAGCTAGGTGGTGCCCCAATGTGTTTTTGCCCTCCCTTGATGAGGTCCGTGTGCATCGTCTTGGTGTAGAGGCCACCAAGTTTTTTTTGCACGCCTCACTAAGATCGATTTGTTTCTGTACTAATCATTGTCACTTTTCTAAAGTCAAGTGTCTTTTGAGCTTAAAAGTTTATTTATGTCTCAATATATAAGTAAAAGAGCTACACACACGTCCTATACATAAGGTTTTTCTAACTCTTTAGGAAAATAAGGACGTTGGATTTGGAGACTAGCTTGAATCATAGTTCTAAGTTGGACCCACTGCCTATAATTCCTTTTTGTGTTTGCTGGTGTTAGGTGGTCCCTCTTAGGCTATAATTTGGATACCTGCTCATGAATATCATAGTCTCTAACTTTGCCGATTCAAGGAGTGCAGGTCGAACCTACAATACTAATCATAATTTTCTATCAACGTTTAGGATCACAAACATTATAAATTGACTGCTCGCATGAGAGTCATCCATGTCCCAAAGAAGCATACAAGGATTTTAGAACAAATTAGGTTTTACCTAATGGACCATTCTCCAAAAAAAGCCTTGGTTGTTAGGACTAGACCTTTTCTATCTTGACGGGCCAAAAGCATTGTTACTTCTTACCCTAAGTAATCCCTTGCTTACTAGCAATTTTTTCTATTGTAAAGCCTTGCTCCTTCGCAAGGCCTGGAATTAACCTATGAGCCCCTCTCTGTGGAAACCACTCTTGTCCTCACATGTATTTTCAGTCTGGATGCTTCTCAATTAATCCATGACTCGACCTTAGCCACGGATAAAAAGCTAGCTATTTTACAGATGACCTATTTCAAAGATTGGGTCAAGATTTTAGCTAGCTTCGACAAGGACTCCAAAGATGGGGTTGCTATGATTTCCCATTACATAGCCCAGCCACCTATACTTTCTTTACAATACCAACAAGAACTAGCCCTCTTCTCTTCTTATCGAGCTGAGCTATCTAACTTTCTCAAAAAATTATGTGGCCTCAATCCATCTTTTATTAGTTTCCCTACTACTCTGACTACCCCTCAAATAGGTGGCATCTTTTGCAGAGAAAGTGTTGCGCTTGAAGCTGTCAAGGAGTTTCAAAACAATCTTTGCTCTCTTAGTGACTCTAATCTTTTGGAAATGGTACCCAAAGTATCAAAAGTTTTTCCTTTCTTACATGTTAGACAAATTGAAATTGATTCTGGAGTGGATCATCAGCTCTGGGTTTTACCCAACAAACCTTTCTGGCACCAATTCTTAGTGAAACGGTATATTTGTCTAATATACCTGCCTCCATAGTTGAGAATTGCCAACTCACCATTCTGAAAGGAGGACAGTTCCTTGACAAAGGGGAACTCATTAAAGGCCCCTTCAACCTTAACTTTATTGACTATTCGAAATGCTCTTCTAATGTAGGATTGCACATTCAGACAAAAGAGAACATGGAGTTTGCTAAAAGCAATCCAGACTTCAAACACGTAGTCAATCTGGAATGTATTTTTCCCATATGTAAAATGTGCATGCAAGTTTATTGACCCCAAAGCCTCATGTGAACCTGACATTTTGTGGTTTGACCATGCAATCGGGTATATACCCAACCATCTTGACCAACTTTTCCCTGAGAAATCGGTGTCCTTTCATTTATCCCTTATCTACTCTTGGTTAGAAGGACAAGCCAAACAATTAATGTTTGCTCAAATTGATTTTAATATTTTTTGTGGGCTTATGCTGGATATCCTTAAAGAACTCAAATTTGATGAACCATGGATTTATCTGACCACTTATGCCCACTATAAAGGTCTTAAGATTATCACCAATCTACTTAAGCCTTGTATTGAAGATGACGACTCCCCCTCATTGAAAAGACCTAACTCTTTAACCACCCCCAATAATACATTCACATATTTTTTGACACCTAGTTCTTCCTCTAATTTAGACAAAGGAAAGTCTCATAGCTTTACTAGGGGAAGAGAAAGAAACACTCCCATTCGGCACCTCCTTGACTTATCATCATCGATCCTGTGCAGATTTCTTTTGGCTCGTGTGGAAGGATGCATGTTACTAGGAATACCTCTTCAAAGGAGTATACCTGCATACATTGTCTTTTCCAAAGTGAACTTCTAGATTGGGTTCACCCAAAATCAGTATTATGTGAGTGCTTTGACTTACTTTTTGGCAATCATGAAATACATGATAATGTGCTCATTGGTTGGAGGTTTCAACAACTTATCAAATTTTTGTCTACAGTAATGATTTTTTACAACAAAACACTATTCCGGATTGTGCTTGTGATAAATATGTCTCTTTTTGTAAATATTTTGATATTAATGGCAAGCATGTCTACACTTGTGATCTTAATTTAGTTAAGGATACGACAATCCGGGAAATTTTAGCTAAAGGACTAAATCACAACCCCAATTTTCCAAGAAACCCATATCTTGCTCTATCATCTTTACTTAGCCCTTAACTGACCTTGTCAGTACTCTACGACTGGAGAAGACAATCCTTAGATAAATTAGTTGGACAATGTTTCTTTCAAAAAATCTCTCTCATACCATACAAATGGTTATCTACTAAGAGCTGCTGGATCACACCACATCTCGAAGTTGAATTTCAGAAACTTTTACAAGATTGGTTTATAGTAGGCCTGGATTGTCGGGACAAGGGCAAGGCCAGGGAGTCATGGACGGACCAAGGGCCGGACTAGGAAATGTGGAAAGGGAATCTAGCTAGGGCAAAGGGGCAAGGAGCTTGGCCTATATAGTGGGAGGTTGGGAGGTGGATTCCAGGCACTAGTCTACCCTAGGCTTTACACTGGTATCAAGGGCCAAGTTGCTGTTTTTGGGAAAGGAGGGCGTGGTGTTTCTAAGCCACACAAAGACTTTGCATGATTGCATTCCGTGGACATTGTCGCTTGCTAAGGGAGGACGACGAGGTCAAAAGGCATGTGCAGGCGGGCTTGGCAAGGGGAGCCGTCGGGTGAAGGTGTAGCAAAGCGATTGCGGGCTGGCTCAACATGATTGCCCAATGATTTTGAGCAATTCTCGACACAAGGGCAAGGCCCGCTTCTCATCATCTTGCACCCCCTCACCTTCCCATTGCTCTCGTGCTCTCTGCTCAACGGCCATGGATTTTTGAAGCCTTGTGTTCACATACAAAATGCCTAAAGCCCTTGGCCTTAGGACTTACAATACCCTAAGGGTGAGTACACACACCGCATCAAGCAAGAAGCATCACAGCTTCGAACCCGGACACCGTGACCACATATTCGGCTATGATCGGCAAAGGGGCTGGCAACTAGATATTTTCCCTGCGTGCTTGCTGCAGAAAATCAGCAAGTAAATAAATTTTTTAAAAGGAATTCATTGGTGACCGTATTCATCGAGTCAATTGCATTTGAAAGCAATAACAATTGCAACCGATTCGGCTACGACCTATCCAAGTAGGGTACCTGCACGACTAGATTTGTGGATTAATTACAACTTGGACAATCAACATAATTAGCATGGATAATTACCCTTTGGGATGCCAATTACAACTACGGGATTAACTTTCCTCGACTCAAGATATTTCTCCTTCTGCTCCTTCCAAAGCACGGTGTTTCCATGGATTCAGATATTAATATGACTTTTGATTTCGAGCATCAAACACCTGATCCTTCCCATGATGGCTCGCGGCCAGATGCTCTCACGGAAAGTTCCCACAATGCTACAGCGGGTGACGATGCTTATGGACTGCTTGATATTCAAGAATTTCGTGCACTTCAAACACGCATATTCATCATGGAAGAAAATTTTTTAGCTTTAAATGAAAACGTCGCTAAATTATCTACATTAGTGATACAACTTACGCAGCAGTAGGCCCCAGGCCCTATTGCCACACTCATGCATGATCATGTTGTGACACAGGGGCAAGGCCCTTCTGATCATAGGCAGGGTCCATCTCCAGATTCTTTGCACATTCTCACTGCAAAGGAGGTGGATGAGTTGTTGAAAAACACCAAACCATCGACTTTTAAGGAAGAAGATCGAGATCGCAATAAGGATGCCCTGAATATCTTTCTCAGCAAGTGGGATGGAATTCATGCCTTACGGCATAGTCCAGACGCAGTCAGATCACTGCAAACAAGCTTAACTCTGGAAGGCAAGACCTACAAGTGGTGGATGTCTCTCGAGGAGAAGAATATCAAACCACAGAGTTGGGAAACTTTTGAGGCTATGCAGAATTCTTGCCTACAAATGAGGCAGATCGGAATTGGACGGCTTGTGACACGTGTTCCATGCGTCAATACCCATCATTACTTGAATATATATCTCACTATTGGGATGTTATACTCAAGCTAAAATGACTAGACACCTTTCAGTAAGTACGTGGGTTTCTCCGTGGTTTAACACCAGAGCTCAGAAGCACGTCAAGACTGAAGACCCTAAAACACTTGAGGAAGCCACAGTGAAAGCACATATTCATAATGATCCAAATGAAAATAAATCACATAATAATCACGTGCCTGCTAATACACACACACCATATGGGCACAATAAAGGGAAATTTATAGTAGCCAATTCTGAAGCATCTAAAAAAGCCCAAGGGGTCCAAAGGTCCTTTCTCTCCTGAGGACTTTGATAAAGCTAAGAAAGAAAAATTATGTTTTCAATGCTTAAGAAGCGTTCATGGAAAAAAGGATTGTCCCAAGGATAAATTTGCTGCTCATGGCAAGGAGAAAGCAGTTCACATGGTGCAACTGTTACCTCTTGAGTCTTCCTCATGATTCTCTATAGTGGAAGTAACACACACTGAGGTGGTGCATGAATGCTGTCTCACAGCTGCCATGTGGAAACAAACCTTTGGACCACATGAGCTAGTACGTATACATGGATATCTGCAAGGGCACAAGGTGCGCATCTTGGTAGATGACGGTGCTACTCACAATTTCATCAATCATGGATTGGTGAAAAAACTCAAATTGCCTCAAACACCGAGTACCCACCGCTACAAGGTAGCAATGATGAATGGATATGATGCCAAAATTTGGGATACTCAAGTCGGAGCTATACCGTTGGAAGTACAAGGCTACTCCACACCTTGGATTTTCAGGTTATGAACATGGAAAGGGCAGACGTGGTCCTTGGTAGGGAATGGTTGCATAGCCTAGGACCATCACTGAAGCATAGCTATGAGCACAACAACTTGATTTTTGAATCCCATGGCGCACATGTGCTATTGTTAGGAGAGAAGGATGTACCTTCTTCACCACTGATATGTACAGCTGAGCTTATATAGCTCTTTTATAATAATGAAATAGATCAAGTTTTATTGTGTTACTCATTGTATCATTTTCTCTCTAACATTGAATATGTTGAACACTCCTCAACGCCGTATGCTTCTCTCTCATCTCTTCCACCGATGGCTACTTTCCAACAAGAAAAGGTTGCTAGTGATTTAAAAAAATTATTAAAGGAATTTTACGATGTTTTTTCTAAAGATTTTCCATTAGGATTACCGCCGACACGATCGGTGCAACATAGCATTGATGTGGTTGCAGACAATAAACCTTAAATTAAACCACCCTACCACATGAGTTACTCTGAAGCTGCTGAGGTGGAACGTCAACTTGCTGACTATCTTAGCAGAGGGTTTATCCAACCTAGTGCTTCACCATGGGCTTCTCATATCCTATTAGTGAAGAAAAAAGATGGCAGTGTGCGCATATGCGTAGACTACCGTGGTTTAAATGCGGTTATTGTTAAGAACAAGTACCCATTGCCGTGCATAGATGAGTTGTTCAACAAACTCACTCATGCTTGTATTTTTACAAAAATAGACTTGCGGTAAGGTTATCACCAAGTACGTATTCGACTTGCTGATATACCCAAAACTGCATTCCGAACAAGGTTTGGACACTACGAGTTTTTGGTTGTGACTTTTGGGTTAACCAATGCGCCCGCAACATTCATGACACTTATGGATAGTGTCTTGAAGCTGTACTTGGGAAAATTTGTCATCGTTTTTCTCGATGACATTCAAGTATACAGTACTTCTGAAGAAGAATACTGACAATATTTGAGGCAGGTGTTCGAATTGTTACGAACAAATCAATTATATGCCAAGGAATCTAAATGTGATTTTCTGAAGGAAGAAATTCACTATCTTGGGTATGTTATTTCAGCTACTACTGGCCTACATATGGAACATTCCAAAGTGGATATAATTTGGCAGTATCCTCCTTAAAATCTGGAAGAGTTACATATTTTTTAAGGATTTGCAGGTTTTTATCGCAGATTCATGAAAAAATATGCTAATATTGTTGTTCCCATGATGGACCAACTAAAAGGCAAAGGCAAAGCTTTTCAATGGGGACCCGCTCAACAACATAGTTTTGATACGCTCAAGGATGCATTCGCTATAGCTCCACTATTGTAGATCCTTTGAAACCATTCCTTTTGGAAACGAATTCCAGTGACCATGCTATTAGAGCAGGCCTGTTATAAGACGGATGGCCAATTGCATTTGAAAGCAATAAGCTTGATGCAGCACAACAAAACTACTCTGCTTATGAACGCGCGCTCTATGCAATAGTGTGTTCCTTGAAAACATGGAGACATTATTTATATGGTGCTCAGTTTGAGATTGTGTTTGACCATTAAGGAATCAAATGGTTTACACAACAAACCAATTTGAAGGGTCGGAAAGCTAGGTGGGCTGAGATTCTTCTGGAATATGACGCCAAGCTCGGGTATCGTAAAGGACGATACAATGTGGTGGCTGGCGCTCTTAGTTATATGCTAGAGATCAATTCTCTCTTGTTTATGGAACTTCATAGTGAATGAGGGATCCTTCTCACTCCAATGAAGGCAGTGTTGCGTTAACCTCCACACACTGCTCTCCTCTGTCGAGTGATGAACTACAGCGATGGACGAATTTTATCATCGACAATGGGCCGGGTACCTACTCCATAAGGGCAGAGTTTGTGTATCGACGAACACAGACATTCGGCCCCAAATTCTTTATGAATTTCATGATAGTCCAAGTGCAGGGCACCCGGGTATTAGAAATACATATGCTCTTGTATGACGACAGTTTTATTGGCCAAGTTTATATGGCTTTGTTCAAGATTATGTCTTGCATTGCCAAAAATGTCAGGTTAACAAAGCAGAGCCCCTGAAAGCAGGAGGACTCTTACATCCTTTGGAGATTCCCAATGGTAAATGGGAAAGTATCTCTATGGATCTTATTGTGGGTTTACCAACCACTATACAAGGTCATGACTAAGTATGGGTGGTCATAGACCAGTTGACTAAACTATGTAAGTTTATTCCAACCAAATCAACGATTAAGACTCCAGAATTATCCAAGTTATTTGTGGACAACCTATACAAGCTGTATGGTTTGCCAAGTAACATTGTCAGTGATCGTGATCCCAAGTTTAACACTCATTTTTGGAGGGCTGTGTTTAAACGGTTGGGTACACAACTAAAGCTCAGTACAGCCGATCATCCAAAAACAGATGGTGAGACTGAACGAGTTAATGAAGTACTTACAATAGTGTTAAGCATGTCACGACTGGATTTAGTCCTTTCATGCTCATGTAAGGTTTTCAACCTAGGTCACCTGTTATGGTGGGGTTGGCTCCCGAAAAACTCCAACCAGTTAAGGATTTTCTCCAAGACCACATGGATATGCTGAAACTCACTCGTCAGAATGTTCGACAAGTGCAGGATCGGTATAAGAAGTACACTGATGAGAAACGTCGACAAGTTACCTTTGAGGAAGGGGAGGAAGTATTTTTACGTGTGCCATGACATTCAAAGAGTCTAAAAACTGGGCCAACACCTAAATTATCTCCACAATATTGTGGGCCTTTCAAAATACTCAAGCCAATGGGTGATCGTGCCTACAAATTATCACTACCTACACATTCTCGTATTCATCTGGTGTTTCATGTAAGCTGTTTACGTAAGTGGTTACATGGGGACAACAACATCATTGACCAATAGATTCTGGTCGATTTCGTTGAACCTCCTACCTTACCACATGAACCTGAACAAATTCTCGACTATCATGATTTACATACACGTCATCATGTACGTCGACAAGCTTTAATCAAGTGGAAAGATCAACCTGAGGAAGGTGCCACTTGGGAAAACATTAGTGTTTTTAAGGAGAAGTTTCCCACTTTTGTTTTTTAGCACAAATACTCTTCCTTAAGTGGGGGAGTCATGGACAGGCTAAGGGCCGGACTAGGCAATGTGGAAAGGGAATCCAGCTAGGGCAAAGGGGCTAGGAGCTTGGCCTATATAGTGGGAGGTTGGGAGGTGGATTCCAGGCATTAGTCTAAAAGCTCCAACTGTCCCACTCTTATGTGCAGAAACTTTACTAGGAAAGCACCTCACTCTCAAATATCTAGGAAGGAATTCACACCGCTAAACCTATCTCCTAGTTTGGTTACTGATAAGATTTCCAAGCATCATTTAAACTTTAGCTATTCTCTTCAGGCTACCAAGTTTCCAGTGCTTTTTTCCACCTATAGACATCATAAGCATAAGATCAAATGGATATTATAAGCTTCGAATGGTATTTTTACTGACATTACTAAAGATATCACCCTCTTCCTTGATCATGTACTCTCAAAATTTGAATTTGTTTCTGCAACTAAACAAAAATGTGTTCTAACTTCCTCCAAAAAATACACTATAACCCCTTTTGGCTAGTAAAGAACTCTACTGAAGTTACCCTTAACCTCCCCAAGTAGACATTCCATCTCTTCACAGTGGATATCACTCAATGCTACGAGAATATACCTCTGGATGGAGAGATAGGGTTGAAAAATGTTCTAGTACAAATGATTGGGTTAGCATTTAAACATGCTAGAAAGAATGGTTTCTTCTACATTTCTGTCTCTAATAAACCAAGATGGACTTTCAATGAGGAAAAACTATTTAGTAACATTTCTTGGGTTCTCAATAACTACAATATTCTCTTCGGAGGCCAATGCTTTAACCAAAGCCTTTGCATCCCTATGGGATTTTCCTACTCACCCCTTATATTTAATTTATATTTAGTCTTCTTTCAATACAAATGGTTTCTTAGAACCATGGGTGATAAAATCCCCTATCATAAACTCTCCCTATTTAAGTACATTTAAAGGTATATGGATGACATCTTAAGCCTCAACAATAAAAAAATTTAGGAGGAAATTATTCTTATTTACCCTAATTGCCTTAAGATTGAACAAACTTATGGTCAAGATTTTACTACAACATCAAGCCTCTTTTCTACCTCTATACAATTCCTTAACTTCTCAATTACACTTCATAACCCCTATAATGGTGGCTATGACTACCATTTCACTTGGAGAAGAGACCTATTGAATATCCCTGCCATAGAACTCATAAAAAAGACACAATAATTGACCTCATAAAGCTGCTCTTATCCTCCTAGACTTGATCTTATATTATTCTTCTAACTACCTCTTAGCATGGGAAGACACCAAGCTTCTTATTCAAGTTTTTCCTTAATGGATTCAAGAGGAGTGACAAAATCGCCAAAATTATCTCTCAAAATGGCTGGCCTGGCTTACAATTCAGCCATGCTAACCTCATTTCTCATCTCTCTAATTAGGTAGTAGGTCCATACACAATGGGCCTACTACCAACCCATTGTGTATGGAGTCTGTGACAGGGCGGGTACACACACACACGCACACACACACACACACACACACACACTCACACATTATCTATTTAAAAGTCTAAAACAATGGGGCTATATTGAGACCATACCTATAAATACTTTCATAAATATTTGGGATTAAAAAAAAATACATAAACACTTTAAACATTAGTTTTAAGTTTATCCTCTCTTGGTGCTAAGCACACACACGGGGAGCGTGTACACATATGGATGCAACTCATAAGATGGAAATAACATTGACTAAGAGAAAAGGATCGTAGCATTCGGGCACAACCAATGATCCTCAAGCTACGGATGACACCAATGTGAATCTCTTCACAAAATGGATCTCCAGATGCAACATGATCACCATACAGGTAGGTGCATGTGCAACCACTTAGTACATTTAGCTTTTTTACTTGTATACACATTTAGCTTTTTACCTATATAAACATGAGATCAAGCCGTGCCGCATTATTATTAGCATACATGTGGGTGCTTATGCACCTAATCAACATCTGGCTTTTTAAAGTTTATAATTAGATAAGAGTGCTTTTGATTATAACATTTTTGGAATATACCTTGAGCTGGAAATTTCACTTTTCCATACTCATACGGGCTGGTAAGTTCATGCACTTGGATATTTTTTTGTAAGAAAGTGGGTTTGGGTTCTTAAACCTATTGCGCATGTTGCAGGCATACATCTGCCGTTGAGTTACACACAAAACTACACACATAATGTAGATCAATACTCAGGTCTTATTAACTAGAAATTATTGGTTTGCTAGCAGCTTGAAGATCATTGATCTTTTGAATTATCATGTCTAAGGACTCTATGATAGAGCCTTGCATAGTCGTTGATGGATATTGCACATGTTCACTTAAACTGGATGGATTTCAAGTTGGGCTTTGATACTCGGTTATTTTGGCATGAAATTTTGATGGTATTTTAGAGTTGAATGCTCATGCTTTTTTAGCAATGTCTATGCGTCTTTTGAATTGGAAAATATTGAATATTCTAAGGCAAAGATTATTAGTCTTTTGAGCTTAAGTTATGAAGCCTTTGCATACACATAGATGTACATATGCACACACCTCACGTATGTAGTAAGCATGTGAGATCCTTGGTAACGTTGATATGAATTTTTGTTCTGATCAGCTGAGTGAAATGTAGAGAAAATGTTGTCATAATTTCTACATATATTTGGTCAACAAGCTTAAGAAGAACAGTCTAGTCCTTGAATATCTTTCATTAATGGAATTTTTTGTGCTTCAACCTCCTGTGAGGGCCTCGTGAGAGATGGAAGTGAGTCAAGTTTTGCAAACATGATTCGAAAACAAAAAAAATTATTGGGAATGTTTTTGGGACTTGGCATGTGCACACACACAATGTGGAATATCATCACTCATATCTGGTTAGTTATTACTGATGGCATACTCCATGGATTAGTTAATTTATCAAATATGCTTTCATTAGAAGTAATCTTGTCAAAAAATTGTATACAAAACCATACAATGCTGATAGGTGGGATGGTGGTTTGAATGGGAGTGAGCCCTGTCATGATGATTCCATCTGTAGATCGAATCTTGTGAGCATAATGCTCTTTGAGCTAGTTGAAGTCACACACACACGCACGCACACGCACACACACACACACTATACTTTTTGTTTTTGACTTATAAAGTCTTGAGTATGTTAGGTTATTGTTGAGGTTGTAGCCAACCTCGTCAGCCTAAGTACATATCTCAGCTGTAGACAACAGTCCCATCAAACCATTAGCTAGGTGGAATTTCTACCACTCACTCAAAGCCATTAGCAGTAAAGATAAAATGTTAGCACTTTGAATCCTAAGTAACCATGTAATGTTATATTCGGAAGAAAGAAATGTTATATGAATAACATCATTGCACCATGTGAAAAGTAGTCAAGTTTATCAAGAATCAGAGAGGCCAACATCCATCCTGAAGTGGTGAGTTACCCCTTCATCCCATAAATATCAGGCCAAAGAAATCATGTCTTAGGATGTATCCAATGTCAAATGTATCCCTCCCTATTCCTTTTATTCCAAAAAGGTATTAACATGTTAAGCTTTGAAAATGTGATCATACCCTACATACTATTAGCGGGTCGTCGCGGGGCAGACGTCTGCAGCATAGATTTTGGGTACTAACATAATGTAAATACTTAGGGAAGTGACTCAAATGGGACATGGAGACTGAACCTTAACAAGCAAACAAAACAGCTCTACAAGAAAACCAACACTCAATGATCAAGGAAATCTACCTATATCCTTTCTCACAGCTCTAGGTCATCACGCCATTTTGGCACTCGAACAGACTCAACATGCAATGATACTTTAGGAGGAGGTCTAGGACACCCAGAGACACTATCCTACCAAGTCTGGTCTCAATCCAACAAGGTAACAAAATCACAATCCGTCATGAAAGCTGCAACAAAACTATCCAAAAATGTCGTGCTATGGTCTAAGAACACTCTCCTATGTTCAAAAAGACTAAAAATAGTGATTTAAGTACTCAAATATGCAATCACAGATGCATAGTCACAAACCACAACAAAATTGACAATGCTTACACTAAATTGAAAAAGCAAAGAGAGAGGAGCACAATGCAAGTTTTAAATTTGAAAATGGATTACCTAATCTGCATTAGAAAAGTCGATTACAAGCTGGAGCAGCTTAGTAGCTCAAGCGTATGTACAAAAAATCTCTTTCTTTCTCTAAAGATAAGCCTCTTCTTAGATTAAAGTTATTGACCTTTATACCTAGCTAGGGATTTCTAAATGGCCAATGACCGGCTCACGGACCTTTACAATTATCATGACATCATTACAACTTAGGGAATTGACCTGCTACTCTGGAATCAAGATTTACCCAGAGTATCACTACACTAGCTCGGCAAAATAATTGACTACAAATGTGGTGTCTGGCTACGTGTCTGGCCAGGTGGATGCCCGTTTAATCCGTGTCTTAACATTCTCCCCTTCCTAATTCGTGTCGTCCCTTGACATGACCTTGTTCAATCTTGTCATAGGGTTGTCTTCAGCTTTATCTTGAAGGTTGGACTTCATATTGGGAAGTGCTTTGTCGTTAATGACGCTCCCCCCTTCCTTGAGTGATTCATATCTGCTGTGAAGAGTTCTTTTGATGTTTCTATCTTTGTCATTGACTTGCAATACTTCACTAGCTTCAACACTATGGAATTCCTTATGTTTTGTTGTTGTGAGTTTTTTTGCCGAAGTTATCATTGTTTGTTTGTTTTCTTTGTATGATATTCTTCATCTTTCCACTGATTGTTGAATCTTTGTCTTCAAGGTTGGTCTTTATCTTTGAAAGAGCTTTGGCGTTGATGACACTCTCCCCTTTCTTGAGTGATTCAGATCTACCATGTTGTTGATACATGACTTTGATCTTTTATTATCGAGATAACTTTTCCTCTCATTAAATGTGCAGTCTTCTCTTTGTTGCCAGTCTTGGCCACCATGAAGAAGGATTTTAATGTTTTTGAGTTTATAGAATCAATCCTCTTTGTGGCGTGGACTTTATGATGGGTATGCTTTCCATGTCCACTATAATTTGAGTTGTCTACAATAGGTCACCAATGTTGAAGCATTGTATGAGATACTTTTGATTGTTGTTGATGACTCTCTTGTGGAATTTTTCATTGCTTGTTGTTGTAGACCATTCTTTGGTTTGTCATTATTTGATGAAGCCCTGTTGTCGACCTTGGAGATAAATGATTCTCTTGATAAGCGTATGGAGACTTTAATTTTTTCTCCAAGTCGTTGTCGATTGATTTGGGTAGCTATTTGTTTATTGTTGATGTAAAAGGAATATATACAAGAATTCAATGATGAGGGTTTCTAGATTAGGGTCTTAAAACTTGGATGACGAAAGGGACAAAACCCTGTGGGAAAAAAGTACCTTTGGTATACACAGTTATTGGAGTTGAGCAATTCCACTTGAAGTACCTGTCATGCAAGGTGAGTGCCTGGGAGAAACAAAGGAAGAGTTTCTAATGCAAGCGCCAATTATGGGACACTTTATATGCATATGAAAATTTGTGAAACAAAAGCATGTAGTGTAAGAGATGGAGTGGATGGGTGCTTCAAGGAATAAATGTAGCAGGTGTGACATCAAAGGACATCTCAATAGCTTCCATGTTTTGAAGAAGGGTTCTCGATGTAGAAGCTTGTCCATTCATACCTCACTGTGTTGAGTGCGTGAGTGTCTTTTGGACTTCCCCCTTCACTTACCACTATAGTACAATGACTTCGACTCTTATGCTTGTTATGGAATTGATATTTTACTATTTATTGTAGCTGATAGGGTGAAAAGGTTTGAACGATCTAGGCCTATGCGAATAAATATATATATTGTACTTTTTATTATTCAACTTCTCTTTTATGAGCTTTGGCCATTTCTGACTGATTGGCCAGTTTGTATCTTACTTTGACCATTCAAGAAATCTATAAATCAAATACGTGCAAAAGAAAAATGGTCACTCTTTTACGAGCGGAGATTGTACCCAGTGCTTGTGTCTTCTTTTTCCCTCTCCTCTCTTATGTCTCGTCGTGCCAACATAGCACTCCACTTTAAGAGGTGCACTTGCACGCTTTCCTTATCTCTTTCCCGATGTCTATCCCTCTCTTATCGCATATGGCTTGGAGTATGTGCGAAGATGGTTACCAGGTATAAAATTTTATCGATTTATGACTTGCAATATGCTGTTTTCACTATTTGGTAGGACCACCTCGCCTTCCGTTTGTAGCAGTGGTATCAAAACGAGGTGCTACATTCCCGAGTCTATGATAATCACGTTTATGGAGATTAGCAGGAGTAAAGATAAGTCATGCTTACTAGAACTTAACTTATCTCGTTTGAAAAAAAAAAGAGATTATTATTAATCTCATGAAATTTCAAGTTTGTTTTGATTGTTTTAGAATTGTGAATTTTCATGAGTAAATAAAAATCTATTCACTGATTATAATTAATCATATGAAGATAATTATGCATGAGGAAATGAGAAGTTTCGCTCCATATAGCTATAGAAAAAGCTCATTGGTAATATGAATATGCATATATAAGAGATATAATCAGATATGTTGGGAATTAAGAGGTGCAAGTCACAAGAAGAGATTGTATGATTATCGATATAGAATAAGGGATGGTCTCGAAAAAAAGGAAAGAAGCTTAGATAGGAGAAGGGGTCCTTTAGTTTTCAATGAAAAAGCATGTTTCTTAATGTGACAATAATACCCAGGTGGGGCGTCAGAGTATACTAGGAGACCTTCAGTTTCTTTTTACCGTACTACAAAATATCCATATTAACTCTCTAGCGTGGCGGATGGCGGATGCTTGCAAGGCAGTTGGTGCACTCGAGCAGAGCAGCAAGGATTTGCGCACTCGAGCAGTTGGTGCGATCCCTGCAGAGGTGGGGGTGGGAGGGACTTCGTGCACGGATGAGAAGGAGTCGAGGAGGACGTCGCGCAAGCAATCGGGGAGGATGTCGCACAAGTTAGACACTAGGACAGTGGCAAAAGATATATTTCTTTAGTAACAACGTATAGTCCTCGCACCAGCGCAGATTGGTGGCCTCGTGGTGTGGGCCAGCGACGATAAAGGCCTTCTCTCTTGCACGAAGGACATCAACTCAATGTTGAGGGACCTGAGCGAATCTGAAAATATTCTAGCTCTAGCTAATATAATATGAGGAGCCAGTAGTAGTAGGGCGTACCGACTGTGATTTGTTTCTATGTACGAGCGCTTAAAATTCTATATGTACTTCTAATGCTGACTGAAGAATGTTTCTGATGCTATGGATGCACAAACCAATGCAGGTTCCTCCGAAACCAGGGACTAATGGTACTGCAGGTGCTGTGGGTGTTGTGGGTACTGCTGGCGATGCAAACACCGTGTAAGGGTCAGTGTCCAGCCTTACTACGATTGCCGAATATCACCCTGGGCCCTATCCAGATTTCAGCAGATCAGCTTGGCATTTTCAGATTCCATCCAGATCAGCCAACTTTTTTGCATTTCAGCCCTAGTCCGGCGAAGCAGTTGCAGATCCAAGCCGCAGTGCCGCCACAGTAGCAGATCCCCAGCAGAACATCTAGCTTTTCAGTTTTCAGCCATTGACGCTGTCGTGCCGACACCATCTTCTTCGTCGACATCGTTATCGTAGTCCCTACCTTGACGACGACACCTTCGTCATCGTCATTGCAGATCCCTATCTTGACGACGACACCTTCGTCGCCATCGTCGCAGATCTCGGACTTGACGATGTCATCGTCGTCGTCGACATCAACGTCATCGTCGACACAGTCATCATCAAGTACCACAACATCAATACCCCTTATCATCAGCATCTGAGCATCCAGTCATTGTAGTAGCATTGTGCAAGAATAAAGAAAGTACTTTCTCTGGCAACAGAGCAAGGGGGCCCTTGACGGTTGGGACCCGACATCCCTGTGTCGTCTCTTTTCTCTCTCGTCTCTCTCTTTCTTTCAGTTTGATTCAGTTCTTTCAAGTGAAGTAAAGTGTCCCTTGTGTTTGTGTGCGAAGTACTAGATCCTAGCAATTTCTTATTCTTTTCCGCTGCACCTGACATTGGTATTAGAGCTTTGTGTGCATTGCACCTGACATTGGTATTAGAGCTTTGTGCGTGCTTCGGCTTTGCGAACTCACGGGAAGAACCTAAAGAAGAACCCTAGAAGAACCAAGAACCCAAGGAACCTCTCAATTTTTTTTTACTTGAAGAATCTTTGAGTCCCGACCATGGACTTACCAGATTCCATATTCATTGACATGTCTTTAAAGGAAGATCGACATCGGATACACGAAAACATAGATCTCCTAGCTTTGTATGCGGATATGGAAGGAGTTGATGACAGGATCCCTAACCTCTTATGCATTCGCGTTTGCATGTAGCGTGCATCCATTTCCCTCGTCATTGAACCTTTGGAAAGGACTCTGGAACTAAACCTCAGTCCATCAACACTGGAAATGTTTTCACCACAGTCAGTGTTCGGGGCGTAGTTCTTGCTACAGCAGGCAGAGTCAACACTATTTGGTATAGGGCCCAGGGTGATATTCGGCAATCGTAGTAAGGCTGGACACTGACCCTTACACGGTGTTTGCATCGCCAGCAGTACCCACAACACCCACAGCACCTGCAGTACCATTAGTCCCTGGTTTCGGAGGAACCTGCATTGGTTTGTGCATCCATAGCATCAGAAACATTCTTCAGTCAGCATTAGAAGTACATATAGAATTTTAAGCGCTCGTAAATGATCATTTTCAGATCGAGATCCTCATAAGCGACATCATCCAAAATCCTGCTATCGTTGTATTAAACTCGAATGCTTTTCGCCATGAGCGCATGTATATCAACCACCCATAGCTACTACAGTACTGGCTAGCGACTGGCCACAACAAGGACCAGTAGTAGCTGATGCTATCTCGGCCCATTACCATCGTCTTCCCCTTGCCAGCATGCAGCTTCTTATGCATGGCGTCATCGTGTGACTGGCAGAGGACACAGCTAGCCGCCAACAGCCAACCACGGAAATTTGCATGCGCCCCAATAGCAAAGACAATGTCTTGAGGGTCAACAACAACTAGGACAAAAAAACAACGCTTTTCACCAAACGCTATCGTGGAAACTGGCTGGCCGTTGCTCTCCAATCGTTGCATGGCAGTTCAAAAATAAAAAAAATTGGTGGTGCTGAACTCTGCTTGTGCTGCATGCCCTTCCTGACTCACACAACTACTAACTCACACACACAGTAGGGCACCTGACTCCCTCTCTCTCATCTCTCAGTCCACAACTATTTCTCTCTAAACCAGTGCACTCGTGTTTTCTCTCTCTTCCTTTGCCAATCGCTGGCGCACACCAACTTCTAGTTTTCTCCCTCTCGGTCTGCAATTCGTGTCACTATACTAAGGCATCGACCTTGACCAGCCAACATGGGTGACTGGGTTGTGGCAACCACCCACAACTCCCCTCCCTTTTGAGCTATTTACGGCGCCTATTATCACACGCCATGCGGTCGAGCTCCAACCACCCAACTGACGGCTGGCACAACTTTCAACATGCACCACGAGTACCCTGCCTAGAATGCAGCTTTCAAATACAGTACTGATCCATCATCTTCAACCCACCAAGATCCCAACCCTATCCCAAACTCCAATGCCATTCCAACTGGTGTCATGACATGTCGGGCCTCACCATCGGTTGCCCCAAGTCATGAGTTTCTTCATCTGCTATGGCAGACAAGGATGACAGCTCTTCATTCAAGAACTCGAATGAATGTATCTCTACTGCCACATACGGAGACATTAACAATATTCGCTATGACGGGCTTTTTGTTGATACCATCGGCAAGTGGCCGGCGTCCGCGGTGGACATTTCAAAGTTTGTTTTTGGATGTGAGAGAGTACACATCGGTGTGGAGACCATAATTTCAATGCATCAGGGCTTATGGGCTTGAATAGGGGAACTCATTCTCTCATTTCACACCTACGATCACATAATTTTGATTACCGTCTTCTGGATAAGAGCCACAACATTGGTGCTGTCGGATTTGTCGTGTTTGGAGACTACCACCCTCCTTCAAAAAACACAAAAGTCGGGACCGATCAAGCACAATCATCTTTTGTGAGAGACATTCACAAGAATGGCCTACCTCCGATGCAATATGCCAGCTCTTGCTGAACAACAAGAGTGACTTGTATGCCCAGCCATACTATGTTAATCTCATTGGCATCCGCATAGGCAAAAGGCTCCTCAACATTCCATCGCAAATCTTTGACATCGACCCAAACATAGCAATGGAGGGACTATCATCGACACGGGGGGCAATCTATCGACCACCAATGAAATGTTTTGCATTCCCTCATCCCCCTCACACACACTTTTGTGATGGTTTTATCAGCCACAATAATATGAGGTCCAAGCCATTGATTAAATTATGATGAGGACGCGAGTAGTACTTTGTTGACGACGTTGCATGCGCATCTCATTTGCCAATTCCCTCGTCCTATTTAAACTCCACGTTGACTTAACCATAAAATCCACCCTCTTTCTCAGTGCTACTCCATGGACTATCATCCTCTATAGCTTTACATATCTAGGCATGCCCTGTATACCATTTTCATTTTGTTATTTTTTTCTTCTTCTTTTACAAGGTCACAGATTATACCATTCTCCACCAATTATCCAATCTTGAGATTTCTCTCTACACCTTTGTTTCATGTATCTTTCTAGTGCTTATTTTGACTGGTATTTATTTAGGATGATAGGACGATAGCATCAGGCAATAGAGCTCTTGAACCACTACATGTTGAAGCATTTCAATTGCTGCAAATACACAGACAAACCTTTCTTATCTCAGCTAATGTCTCTTGGCTGATTGAGGCCAACACAAAGTTTTATTACGACCAAAATCAATGTATATTATGGCATAGCTCTTTGGTGTGGAGGACACTTTGAATTAGACTGTAGAGGGCATATAAACTATTCATAATACATAAATAGAGTAGGCTTATTAGGCCCAACGTATACTACTAGATTGCATGGACGTGACATTTACATTTAGCCGCAAATGCATTTGAAACATGCTTGTACGAGTGGCCAAACAAAATTAAGACTCTAAAGACTCAACTAGCAGGCACAATTTTTACAGATTCCTAGGAACATAATCAATTGATGCATTAGATGTGAGGGTAATTGAAGCAACTAACACAATGATGCACGAAAAATAACACCAACACGAACTTTATTCCCAAGTTATGCTATGGGCCTTAACCCTTATCTTTTGATCCATTTTCATAACACCTTTTGCACTAGCAATCATATGCATGCTAGTCTTTGACACATACATAACCCCTCCCTTCAATCATACAGCTCCCAAGCTCCGCAAATTAGCAACTAGGATCAACCAAATGTGAAACTCTACCATATTAAACAGTGAGGAACTCAAGTTTTAAAGATTAACCCCCTTTTGACGAGCCTTGTGAAAAACTTTCTTCAGTTACTTGTATTCAAAGCCAACTATTTACAAGTAAAATTGGCCTATGCACCAACTACCGGAAAAAAAACTCTAAATATTGATGATTAATGAACATTTATCTAACCCTAATACCTCTCATTGAAATCTTCACATGTATTCCATAAGATTCATATTCTTTTAGTGCTTTATCAGTGAAAGGATATTTGTAGGTATCTATCATCCTTTCACTTTCTAAATTGGTATAAACAGTCATAAAAGTCTCCCTTGTGTAATTGTTTTGTATATATATGTATATATATATATATATATATATATATATATATATATATATATATATATATATATATATTTTGTATCACACTAGACATTAAGTGGCATTGCTATTCTTTTTACGTATATTACTTGACATAAATTGATTTATCGTAGGAGGGATGACACATTGTTTTTATCACTTAGCAGAGTATTAGCACAAAATTGACACATTTTTATTTGTTAACTATACTTTGATGTGAATTTTATACTGGGAGCCCTCTCCTGCTTGTATCTCTCTCCATGCACACAATGCTATAACATGGGCTCACTTGATTTGGGATGATCGTCAGCATTTGGTACATACTTCAACATTCCAATCTACTCCAATTTGGTACAAGGTAAATGTTTTGTAATGTTTATGCCTTGTCTAGTCCATTGGTCACATGAAAACATATACACTGATTTAGGCAGTGTGTAAATGCTTATCATGGTGTAGATTTACCAATTTAGGCAGCACCACTTGTCAATGCAGATCCTCCGATTTAGGCAGCACAACAACAAACTACATATTCACAATATTTAAATAGTACCAAATGCAAATTTGCCAATTTAGGCAGCACGTCTTATTGGTGTAGATTGGCCAATCTAAGCAACATCGATCACAAAATCATGCTGTAGTGGTGACTGGCCACCACTGTAATTGGTATGATTTTCTTACCCAAGTATACAAAATGAAGGATATTTGGCTTTGGATTTGAACTGGGTACATGTTGGCAGATCTTTGGATTTGGAATTGGTATATGATGATTTCTTATCGCAACAGTATTTATGAAAGTGAACTTGCAATTGATGACAATAAATTATTGAATAATGAATGTGACCAATGATATCCTGTTTCATCAGGATATGACATATACTGCTTATTCTAGTGATAGGAGACACTAGAATAGGTAGTATGTGGATGGCCGCAGGCATAAATAATATTGCTTAGTTTCCTAATTTCTTCCTTTTAATATGACATGTTCCTAACACAGAATACTAATCACTATTTTTGACAAGTATTATTTGCAGGTTCTTATCTTTGCAACTAAGGGCAATTGCTTTCTAATAGAGAGGTATGTTATGGAATTGATATTTTACTATTTATTGCAACTGACATGTGGAAAAGTCTTGAACGATCTAGGCCTATGCAAAGAAATATATATATTGTACATTTTATTATTCAAGTGTTCTTTTATGAGGTTAGGTCATTCATGACTGACCGGCCAGTTTGTACTCACTTTGACCATTCAAGAAATCTATAAATCAAATACGTGCAAGAGGAAAATGGTCACTCTTGCATAGGGGGAGATTGCACCCAGTGCTTGTGTCTTCTTTTTTCGTCTCCTCTCTTCTCTCTTTCCAAGCCGGTGTAGCACTCCTTTCTAGGAGGTGCACTTGCATGCTTTCTTTCTCTCTCTCTCTCTCTCTCTCTCTCTCTCTCTCTCTCTCTCTCTCTCTCTCTCTCTCTCTCTCTTATCGCTTACAATTGGAGTATGTGCAAAGATGGTTGCTAGGTATAGAGTTTTGTTGATTTATGGCATGCAATATGCTATTTTCTCTATTTGGCAGGCCCCACCTTGCCTTCCGTTTGCAGCAATGCTCACCTATACCAGCATGAGCGACACAAGGTAATTATGCTCAACTCGTCCATCTTGCGCAGTACCTAGAATAAATAAGACGCTTAGACCACAAAGAATATTACATGAAGGTCTGGGACTAACGCCTTGCTCATTTAGTGGCTTAGCAGCCTAACTCTGACTTTTATGACATGTATTTTTAATGACGACTTGGACTTACCTGTTCAAGGCCAAAAACCCAATTCCATAAGTTCTAGAAATTTAGGCCTCTTCCATTGTGTTGGTCTCTAGATGCCACCATTCTATCAATTATACTGGCACACTTTGGCTCCTCTTGACTTGCTTATTGTATGTTGTCACTACTTTGTGAAACAAGTTCTTCAGCTTCTATAGAGATTGATGTAGCCTTTGCTTTATCTTTCATGAGAAGCAATTGTCGAGATGTGTGGGTTTTCTGTGATTGAGTTTCCATGAGCGATTTTGGAACCCACCTTGTCTTTGGTCCATGCGTGACCGTATTTGGAATTTTCTCCTTTTGCTCGATGACTTGATGGACACTAGGCTTTAGTAGCCATACCTGATAATTTCCTTTGTAGAAGGCTTGATTTTGGAGTTTATGACAAGGTATCCATCTGTATATTGGAGCAGTCTTGTAAAACCCAGAGGAGACTGACACCAGATCCACCTCCCAGTCAACCTATTAAAGGAGAGCCCATGGATCCCCTGTTCACACCTTCACTCCGGCCCTTGGCCTAAGTCCTTGACTCCCCTAGGTCGGGCCCTGTCCTCTAGTCCTTTGCCTGACATTACTCCCCCCTTGGAGAAGTGTTTTTGTCCTAAACAACAAAAGTGGGGAACTTCTTCTTAAGAGCACTAATGTTTTCCCAAGTGGCACCTTCTTCAGGTCAATCTTTCCACTTGATTAAAGAGTGTTGACATACTTGATGATGCATACGTGAATCATGATAGTCAAGAATCCACTCAGGTTCATGCGGTGGGGTAGGAGGTTCAACAAAATCGACCAGAATCTGTTGGTCAATGACATTGTCATCCCCATGTAATTGTTTACGTAAATGGCTGACATGAAATACCGAATGGACACGAGAGTGTGTCGGTAAATGATAGTTTGTAGGCATGATCACCAACTCGCTTGAGTATCTTGAAAGCACCACAATATCTTGGAGATAATTTAGGTGCTGGCCCAGTTTTCAGACTTTTTGAATGCTCTGGCACACGTAAAAACATTTCTTCCCCTTCCTCAAAGGTAACTTATTGTCGATGTTTCTCATATGCATACTTCTTTTACCGATCATGCGCTTGCCGGACATTCTAACGCGTGAGTTTCATCATATCCATATGGTCTTGGAGAAAATTCTTAACTTGCTGGAGTTTTTCGGTTACCAACCCCACTGTAACGGGTGACCTAGGTTGAAAACCATACATGAGCGTGAAAGGACTAAATCCGGCTATGACATGCTTAGCATTGTTGTAAGAAAACTCAAGAAGAGGTAGATACTCTTCCCAGTGTGTTTGTTTCTTGCAAACGTATGCGCGTAACATATCCGCTAGCACTTGGTTAACTCATTTAGTTTGACTATCCATTTTTGGATGATCAGCTGTACTGAGGTTGAGTTGTGTACCCAATCGTTTAAACACAACCCTCCAAAAATTACTGTTAAACTTGGCATCATGATCACTTACAATGTTACTTGGCAAGCCATACAACTTGTATAGATTTTCCACAAATAACTTAGCTAATTCTGGAGTCTTTATGGTCGACTTTGTTGGGATAAGCTTACATAATTTAGTCAACTGATCTACGAACACCCATACTGAGTCATGACCTCGTACAGTAGTTGGTAAACCCACAATAAAATACATAGGGATACTTTCCCATTTCCCATTGGGAATCTCTAAAGGATGTAAGAGTCCTCCTGCCTTCAGGCACTCTACTTTGTTAACTTGATATTTTTGGAAATGCAAAACATAATCTTGAACAAATCCATGTAAACCTGGCTAGTAAAAATGTCATTGTACAAGAGCATAAGTCTTTTTAATACCCGGGTGCCTTGTAGTTGGACTATCATGACATTCATAAAGAATTTGGCACCAAATGTCCGTGTCCGTCGGTACACAAACTCTCCCCTTGTGAAGTAGGTACCCATTTTCAATGGAAAAATTCTTCCATCATTGTAGTTCATCACTCAATAAAGGAGAATTATGTGTGGAGGTTAATGACACACTACCAACATTGGAGTGAGAAGGATCCCTCATTTGCACATGGCTCCACACTTTGGAGTATGCATTATCATGCTCATATTTGCCCTTCAGAGAATCCAAAAATTCACTGCTGCGAAGTTCCATGAACAAAAGGGAATTGATCTCAGGCATACAACTAAGAGTATCAACCACCACATTGTATCGTTCTTTACGATATCGGAGCTTTGCATCATACTCCTGAAAGATCTCAGCCCACATGGCTATTCGACCCTTCAAATATGTTTGTTGAGTAAACCATTTTATGCTTTCATGGTCAAACATAATCTCAAATTGAACTCCATACAAATAGTGTCGCCATGTCATCACGACAGACACTATTGCGTAGAGTTTGCATTCATAAATATAATAATTCTACTGCATTGAATCAAGCTTCTTGCTTTCAAATGCAATTGGCCTCCCCTCTTGTAGAAGGACTGCACTAATAGCACGGTTGCTGGCATCTGTTTCCAAAACAAATGGTCTCAAAGGATCTACAATAGCTAGAATAAGATCTGTAGCTAATGCATCCTTGAGTGTATCAAAACTATGCTGCTGAGCAGCCCCCACTGGAAGGTCTTTCCTTTGCCTTTCACTTGGTCCATCATGGGAACAACAATACTAGCATAGTTTTTAACGAACTTTTGATAAAAACCTGCAAATCCTAAGAAAATCTGTAACTCTTCCAGATTTTTAGGAGAAGGACACCTCTATATGGCATCCACTTTTGATTGATCCATGTGTAGCCCAGTAGCTGAGATAACATGCCTAGCACCAAGCAATCCAATCAATAAGCATTTATTGCTCTAGTTGGAGTTTGCTTACCATCAGCTAATCTCAAACCAATGGACTGCCAGACCCGGTCCATCCGCCCAACCTCCCTTTTATAGGCTTCCAGCCTGCCTGAACCCGTTCCCACTGGCAGCCGGCCCCTGGCCGAGTCCGTGACCCCATTGGTTTGGCCCTTGGCCTGACATTACTCCCCCCTTGGAGAAGCGTTTTCGTCCTCGAAAACAAAAGTGGGGAATACACTAATGTTTTCCCAAGTGGCACCTTCCTCAGGTCAATCTTTTCACTTGACTAAAGCTTGACTACGTACATGTTGACGAGTACGTAGTTCATGAAAATCTAAAATGCGTTCAAGTTCATGCGGTTGAATGGGAGGTTCAATGAAATCAACCAATATCTGCTAACCGATAACATTGTTGTCCCCATGCAATCGTTTACGTAAACGACTTACATGAAATACCAGATGGACACGAGAGTGTGCAGGTAACTCAAGTTTGTAGGCCCTATCACCAACTCGCTTGAGTATCTTGAATGGCCCACAATAACGTGGAGATAATTTGGGTGTAGGCCCAGTCTTTAGACTTTTTGAATGCTCTGGCACACACAGAAATACCTCTTCCCCTTCCGTGAAGGTAACTTGCCGACGTTTCTCATCAGAATACTTCTTATACCGATCCTGTGCTTGTCGAACATTTTGACGAGTAAGTCTCAACATTTCCATATGATCTTGGAGAAACTCCTTGACCTGTTGGAACTTCTCAGTTGCCAACCCCACCGTCACTGGTGATCTAGGTTGAAAACCATACATAAGCATGAATGGACTAAAACCAGTTGTAACATGCTTAGCACTATTATATGAAAACTCAAGAATAGGAAGATAATCTTCCGAATCTGATTGCTTCTTGCTAACCTATGCTCGTAGCATATCCTCTAGCACTTGGTTGACTCGTTCAGTTTGACCATCTGTTTCAGGGTGATCAGCCGTACTTAAATTAAGTTGTGTACCCAATTGTTTAAAAACAACCCTCCAAAAATGATTGTTAAACTTGGGATCATGATCACTCACAATGTTACTTGGCAATCCATACAACCTGTAAAGATTGTCCACAAATAACTTAGCTAATTCTGGAGTCTTAATGGTTGACTTGGTTGGAATAAACCGACAAAGTTTAGTCAATCGATCTACGACCACCCATACCGAGTCATGTCCTCGAATAGTGGTTGGTAAACCCACAAAAAAATCCATGGAGGATACTTTCCCATTTACCATTAGGAATCTCCAAAGGATGTAAGAGTCCTCCTGCTTTCAGGCACTCTGCTTTATTAACTTGACATTTTTGGCAATGCAAGACATAGTCTTGAACATACCCATGCAAACCTGGCCAGTAAAACTGTCGTCTTACGCGTGCATAAGTTTTCTTAATTCCCGAGTGCCCTGCACTTGGACTATCGTGACATTCATAAAGAATTTGGCGCCGAATGTCCGCGTCCGTCGGTACACACACTCTCCCCTTGTGGAGTAGGTACCCATCATCTATGGAAAAATTCTTCCATCTCTGCAGTTGATCACTCGAAAGAGGAGAACTGGGTGTGGAGGAAACAAAACCACTACCAACATTGGAGTGAGAAGGATCCCTCTTTCTAACATAGCTCCACACTTTGGAGTATGCAGTATCATGCCCGCACTTACCTTTGAGAGATTCCAAAAATTCACTCCGCAATTCCGTGAAAAGGAGAGAGTTGATCTTTGGCATTCGGCTGAGAGCATCAGCCACTACATTGTACCGCCCTTTGCAATATCGTAGCTTGGCATCATACTCCTGAGAATCTCAGCCCACCTGGCTTTGCGACCCTTCAAATCACTTTGTTGTGTAAATCACTTGATGCTTTCATGGTCAAACACAATCTCGAATTGTGCACCATACAAATAATGTCGCCATGTCTTTAAAGCAGACACTATTGCATAGAGCTCTTGTTCGTAAGCAGAGTAATTCTGCTGTGCTGAATCCAGCTTCTTGCTTTCAAATGCAATTGGCCTTCCCTCCTGCAGAAGGACTGCTCCAATCGCACGATTACTAGCATCCGTTTCCAAAACGAATGGCTTTAAGGGATCCACAATAGCCAAAACAGGAGCTATGGCTAATGTGTCCTTAAGTTTGTCAAAACTTTGTTGTTGTTATAATCCCCACTGAAAGGTCTTGCCCTTGGCTTTCAGCTGATCTGTCATGGGAAACAGCAATATGGGCATAGTTTTTAACGAATCGACGATAAAAACCTGCGAAGCCTAAAAAAATCTGGAGCTCTTCCACATTTTTGGGAGAGGGCCACCTCCGAATGGCATCCACCTTGGATTGATCCATGTGTAACCCTGCAGCCGAAATAACATGCCCCAAGTAGCAAATGAAACACTTGTTTCAAATGTGCTAAGTGCTCTTCCTCAGAGGCACTATATACAAGAATGTCATCGAGGAAAAAGATAACAAACTTTTCCAAGTATGGTCTCAAGACACTATCCATGAGTGTCATGAACGTAGCAGGAGCATTGGTTAACCCAAAGGGCATCACCAAAAACTCATAATGTCCAAACCTTGTTCGGAACGCTGTTTTGAGTATATCCGCAAGCCTGATGCGTACTTGATGATACCCACATCTTAAATAAATCTTTGAAAATATATGAGCGTGAGTGAGCTTATCAAACAGCTCATCTACTCGTGGCAATGGGTACTTGTTCTTAACAATAACCGCATTTAATCCACGGTAATCTACGCACATGCGCATACTACCATCCTTTTTCTTCACCAAGAGAATGGGAGAGACCCATGGTGAAGAACTTGGTTGAATAAACCCTCTACTGAGATAGTCAGCAAGCTGAAGTTTCACCTCAGCAGCCTCAGAATGACTCATTCTGTAAGGCGGTTTACTCAATGGCTTACTGCCTGCAACCACATCTATGCCATGTTGCACAGAACGTGTCGGCGGTAGCCCTAGTGGTAAATCATCTGGGAAAACATCCTTGAATTCCCTTAAAAGTTTCTTTAATTCATTAGCAACATTTGCTTGTTTTGAATTAGTAGGCATAGCTGGAAGAGGAGAGAGAGAAGAATGCGGCGTTGAGGAAGTTTTATTCAAAACATTATCAACATTAGAAACATCATCCACATTGGAAATAAAATGGCACAGTGAGTAACACAAAAAGAGTTCTTCTATTGCATCATCAGAAGAGAGCTTCATAAGCTCAGCTGTACAAATAAGTGGTGAGGAAGGTACATCCTTCTCCAATAACAGCAGCACGTGCACACCATTGGATTTGAACATTAGACTATTATGCTCATAGCTACGTCTAAGTGATGATCCTAAACTATGCAACCACTCACGACTAAGAACCAACATCTGCCCTCTCCATATTCATGATTTGGAAATCCAAAGAGATACGGTATCCTTGAATTTCCATAGGTACATCTTTAACATGAGTTTCCCATATCTCAGCATCATGGTCGTTAATCATTGCTACCTTGTAGCGATGGGAACTCGGGGTACGTTTGGGGCAATTTGAGTCGTTTCCCCAATTTATAATTGATGAAATTGTGCAACGCACCATCGTCTACCAAGATCCACACCCTGTGCCCTTGGATAGAGCCATACATACGCACCAACTCATGTGGTCCGAAAGTTTGCTGCCACATGGAGGCCGTGATATGGAAATCATGCACCGCCTCGGTGTGTGTTACTTCCACATTAGCAAACTGGGAAGAGGATTCAAGAGGTAAAAGCTGCACCATGTGCACTGCTTTTTCCTTCCCCTTGTCTTGAGCAGCAGATTTCCCCTTGGGACAATCCTTTTTTCTATGTCCAGTTCCCAAACATTTAAAGCACAACTTTTCTTTTTTGGCTTTCTCAAACTCTTCCATTGAGAGAGGACCTCTAGACCCCTTGGGCTTTTTTGAGGTCTCTGATTCAGCAGATGCAAATTTTCTTTTATGATGCACATGTTGTGGACGTGTTGAAACAGGTGTAGTGTCATGCACATGCGAACTATGCAATGCCCGATCATTGGGATCATCATGGATGTGAGCTTGCACTATTGATTCCTCAAGTGTTTGTGGATCCTGTGTTTTAACGTAGTTCTTAAGCTCGGGATTTAACCCACGGATGAACCCACGTACATGCTGAAAGGTGTCCATTCCTTCCAGCTTGAGGATCACATCCCGATAATGGGAAATATATTCCAATAATGTTTTATGCTGGCACATAGAACATTTTTCCCAGGCGGTCCAATTTCTATCCTTCTCATTAGTAGGTAGAAATTCCTTCCTGAAGACAGTCTCAAAAGCTGCCCAAGTCTGTGGTAGGATGCCCTTCTCCTTGAGAGACATCCACCATTTGTAGGCCTTGCTGTCCAAAGTCAGACTTGTCTGCAGCGCCTTGGCTGCATCCGGGGTACATCTAAGGTCATGAATACCATCCCACTTACTGAGAAAAATATTCACGGTGTCCTTGTTTTGCTCACGCTCTTCTCCCCGAAAAATTGGTGGCTTTGTATTTTTCAAAAAATCATCCACCTCTTTTTGCGTCAAAGAGTGCAGCGGTCCCGGAGGAGGGCCTTGCCCAACACCTGCTGGCCCTTGGCCTAGTGTGGAGCCGTGCTCTTGATTTTGCTAACCAGCAGGGGCCATGGCCTGCTGCCTCATATGCAACTTAATCAAATTGGATAATGCTGTGACATTCTGATTTAATTGTGCAAAATTCGTTTCAAGCATAGTCATGCATGTTTGCAATGCACGGAAATCTTGCATGTCCAGCAACTCATACGCATCGTCTGTCACTGTTGTGGCACGATTACCCTCCGTGAGAGGAAACGTCTGTGTGGCATCGGCAGACGAAACGTGTGCGGACTGCTCAAAATCGAATGCATGATGCATATCTATGTCTGAATCCATGCTGTGGACGTACTATGCGAGAAAAGAAAGGAGAATACCTGAATTCCAATGAGCTCGTAGCCGTATGCGATAAGGAACCGTATAATTACGCCTTTGAGAAGAAAGAACGCCGACTTCGAAAGCGAAGTTCAATCCAAGACCACTACCAGCTTGACAACAACGAGCAAAACTACAGTGGATGATTCACTCGAAAGCACGGAGCAAATTCGAGTTGCCAATAGTCTGGTTTGCGTCGTATGCAATACACTAAATAAACTTGAAAGTTGCCGACAGTTTGGGCAGCCGATGAGGAAGTTGAAAACACAAATCAATGTATAATCACTGCCGAGGTGGCTTGCATCGTATGCAACCACCAAATCGATTGAAGCTTGGTGACCAATTTGCAGTTTATCGAAGCTTCATAACCTAGTTTGCAGCAGGTTCGGAATGCTGAACGCGCAATAATCACAGCAATGAGTGCTTGTAGACGGCCATGGAGTTGAGGAAGAGAGCCATAGAAGATAGAGGAAGCGCTTCGGCCAACTCTGTGCGGGCACCACCCTTTACCAAGGCCACTAGGGTTGGCCAATGTGAAGGGAATTTTTTTTTAAAAAAAAATTCGAACTGCAACAGAACCTGCCGACCTGCGCGATGCAAGAAGGATCAAGTAGCACTCAAACCTTGAGGAATTTGATGCCGCTACTCTGACGAGTTTTTCTCAGCTTGGCCTTGCGCTTCAACCAAACCCAACTTCGAGAAGTTCTGCACAGTTCGAAACTTTTTCCCTTCCCAACTTGGAGCTCTTGCACGCCACGGCCTCGGCTTTGTCTTCCTCTTCCCTTTGAGGTTGCATGCAACATGCAGCAAAAGTAAAAACGTGCTTCAGTTCTAAAGATAGCTTGAAGCTCTGATACCAATCTCAAACCAATGGACTGCTAGACCCGGTCCATCCGCTCAACCTTCCTTTTATAGGCTTCGAGCCTGCCTAAACCCGTTCCCACTAGCAGCCGGAGTCCGTGACCCCATTGGTTTGGCCCTTGGCCTGACAGCTAAATCATGTTTGCAACTAGGTTTAGTCTCTTCATGTATAAGTCAGATTCTCAACCTTGAACACTAGTTATGGTGGGGTTGTTTATTGATGAAATTTGAGAACAAGTCAAGGACTTACACTTGGCTGATGAGTTAGGTTAGCAAGTTACTTTCATGGAAAGTGAAAAACAGTACTCTTTCAGATACATCTTGGTTGTGATAAATCGTTTAGCATGCTCATGTGCGTTCTAAATGGAGTTTATACACTAGATGGTTGCAAATAGACAACAATGTGCAAAATCAAGATGTTATTCTTGATTTCATTGAACCTCCTACTTCACCGTGTTTTGGTCAAACAAACAGCTGGATCCATGAAGGATACCACTCTAGAAAACATTAGTGTTCTTATGAAGATCCTACCACTTTTGTTTTCACGGAAAAAAACGCTTCTCCAAGGGGGCAGTAATGTCATGCCAAGGGTAGGACTATAGGAGGGCATGGCCCTCGCCAAGGGCCGATGGATACACATGCGGCACAGGGGATATATATATCTAAGAGACAGAAGGCCAAGTGCCTATTTATAGGTATGGTTGGGTGGTTATTGGCATGTCTATCTCTCTATGCCATTTCATGGTGCTCCCTCTTCGACCCGCTTCCCCGCTTGTCAAGAGAGAAGCTCCACGGGCCATGCACATGCAACATGCAAAAAGAAAGACCATGTCCCTTTCCTAGCTAACTTTAGCTCTGAGACCAGTGTAAAACCTAGAGGAGACTAACACCGGATCCACCTCCTAGCCAACCTATTATAGGAGAGTCCATGGCCCTTTGCCCTAACACTCCCCTAGGTAGGGCCTTTACCTTTAGCCCTTGGCCTGACAAGTCTTGGTTGCAATTGGCTTCTGTTGGCTTTTGGTTGTACTTGCTTGCCTTTGGATAGAAGCTTGTGCTGCCTAATTTCTCTTGGTTATTCCAGGTTGAGCTACAAATTTTGGCAATCATATTTGAGTGTTACCTTTGTAAAATCCTTGTGCTTCGAGTAGCTTGACTGGAATCATCCATTTCTTTATCTCTTTGTGCTAGGTAGCTTCACCGAGGTCTAACTTTGATACCCAAACTTGTCACATTGTTTGCTGCTTTGATGTTTGCTTTTGCCTTTTGTGCTAGTTCTTTCTCCTGATTGAGTTCTTTGTCTTGCGTTTATAGCTCGTCTTGATCTTTGTAGAACTCTTTGGTTGAGGTGGGTAGGTCCACACTATTACTTTAATCTTTTCGGCCCAAGTAGTGATGCTCCTTGGAAGTAGCCCTGAGCAGTGACTGACTCATTTGATGCTACCCACCCTCTTACCTTTTTTTGCTGAGGTTCAACTTGTATCGTATGTATCCAAACTAGGTATTTGACTTGGATGTGCTATTTGTGTTAAGTATGGAGCCTGATTTACCCTTGTAATTTTCTGTGGTAAAAGCGCACATTTGTAAGGCCCCCATTATGAGGAGAAGCCATCGTGCGTGAAGGAAAATCACTCACCGGAAACCAAAATTTTCACGGACAAGAATCAGGGGCAACTTTAAAGGCCTCGGGGGCGGAGGCCCCGAGACTTTTTTTCGCCGGAATATTATGGCCGGACGGCGGTCGGAAAGTGGTCGGAAACAAACCGGTCGGTTGGCCGGTGGCCGGTAGTCAATGGCCAATGGCCGGTGGTCGGAAGTCAATGGCCGGTGGCCGGTGGTCGGAAGTCAATGGCCAGTGGCCGGTGGCCGAATTCAAAAGCGGACTTGTCTTCTCAAGGGCGGCCACACATGGGTGGATTTAAGGGTCCGATTTGGACTTATTCCCACAAGGGCGGCTACACATGGCTGTCTCTCATAAGAGAGGGCAGCCCTTTTGGCCTATAAAAGGAGGTCATTTCTACACACATTTCATAGTGTGAAGTTGATGCAACAAGGTGAGTGTGAGGTGGTGAGAGTGAAGCAAGGCGGGAGCTCCATTAAGGGTATAATCCCTTTGTAAACTACTTCTTGTTTTGAAGTACCAAAGCCATTGAGTGGCTGCTTTCCCGTGGACGTAGCCCACATTGGGTGAACCACGTATATCGTGTGTACTCTCTCTCTCTCTCTCTCTCTCTACACTATAATCTCGTGTATATAAATTTGTCTCTCTCCATTAAGTAATCTACTCAATTATCTATTTAGCTACGTCTTATTTCCTAACAACTGGTATCAGAGCAAGGTTTGCTCGTAGCTAAATTATCTCAAGGAAAGGATTCCTTGAATTGAGTGGGAGTTATGGCAGAGGAGGGGAAGCTCAAGATTGAGAAGTTCAACGGCAAAAACTACCAACATTGGAAGATGCAGATTGAAGACTATCTCTACCAGAAGGACCTCTATTTGCCATTAGGCGGTCTTGCGAAGAAGCCCGCAACAATGGCAGATGAAGCATGGATTGTCCTTGATCGAAAGGCACTGGGAACAATCCGGTTAAGCTTGGCGTCAACGGTGGCCTTCAATGTTTCGGAGATGAAGACCACGGAGGACTTGATGAAGTCACTTGACGACTTCTACGAGAAACCATCGGCATCCAATAAGGTATTTCTTATGAAGCGCTTGTTCAATCTAAAGATGGCAGAGAATGGTTCAGTTGCAGAACACCTAAATGACTTTAACACAAACATAAGTCAACTTCGATCAGTGAAAATCAATTTCGATGACGAAGTGCGAGCTCTCCTTATACTATCATCTCTACCGGATAGTTGGGACAGCCTTGTGATGGCTGTAAGTAATTCTATCTCTGGCACAAATACTCTTAAGTTTGATGATGTTGTGGGTGTTCTTCTAAGCAAGGAAATGCGAAGGAGAAGCACAGGAGAATCATCAAGTGCTGCACTATCAGTGGAAACAAGAGGAAGGCCTAAGGAGAGGTTCAAAAACCAAAAGGGTCGTGATCGCTCAAGACGGAGCAAATCACGAACAAAGTCAGTTCTTGAATGTTGGAACTGCGGCAAGAAGGGCCACGTCAAGAAGGATTGCTGGTCCAAGAAGAAGAAGGAGACAGAGTCTCAAGACAACAAGCCAACATCGGAGGCCAATGTGGCAGGTAAAGTAGAGCAAGATGCTCTAATTCTCTCATTAGACAATGTGTCTAATTCCTGGATAGTAGATTCCGGGGCTTCATTCCATGCGACACCACACAAGCAACATTTCCAAGACTACACCAAAGGTAATTTTGGGTATGTATACTTGGGAGATGATGAAGCTTGTGAGATTGTCGGCAAAGGTACAGTTTCTATCAAAACTGCTAACGGAAATGAATGGAAGCTGAAAGATGTTAGGCATGTTCCTTCTCTTCGCAAAAATTTGATCTCTACAGGACAATTGGACGATGAAGGTCACAATATTACATTCGGAAACAAACGGTGGAAGATCTCAAAGGGATCTTTGGTGGTTTCCAAGGGTGAAAAAGTCAGTACACTTTACTTGTATGCTGTTAGCACGCAACCTTCAGCTTGTGCAGCAACTACAGAAGTTGACAGTGCGGTGTGGCACTACCGACTTGGGCATATGAGTGCCAAAGGAATGCAAATCCTTCAAACAAAGAAGCTTCTACTAGGTTTGAAAGAAGTGGACTTAGAGTTCTGTGAAGATTGTGTTTATGGTAAACAAAAGAGGGTAAAATTTCAAAAATCAGGAAATGAAAGAAAAAATAAAAAACTTGAGTTGGTTCATTCTGATGTTTGGGGTCCTGCAAGTACACCATCACTTGGTGGCTCATTGTACTATGTAACATTCATAGACGATGCGACTAGAAAAACATGGGTTTATGTCATGAAGAATAAATACGATGTATTTTCCATATTTCAAAGGTGGAAAGCCTTTGTGGAGAATGAAACAGGTACCAAGGTTAAATGCCTCAGATCCGACAATGGAGGTGAATATTGCAGCCAAGCTTTTGAAAGCTTTTGTGCTAGCAATGGAATTCGGAGGCAAAGGACAACCCCAAGGACACCTCAACAAAATGGGATTTCGGAAAGGATGAACAGGACAATTATGGAACGAGCACGAAGCATGCGGCTACATGCAGGCCTACCGCTTGAACTTTGGGCGGAAGCTGTAAGTACGTCTGTGTACTTAATCAATCGGTCACCCTCAACGGCATTGGATGGGGGAGTTCCAGAAGAGGCATGGACAGGTAAACCGGTGAATTATGCATTTCTCAAAGTGTTTGGGTGTGAGGCTTTCATGCACATAGATAGAAGCCTAAGATCAAAGTTAGATGCAAAGTCCAAAAAGTGTTTCTTCATTGGCTATGGAGAAGGAGACTTTGGGTATCGCCTATGGAATCCTGAAGATGGTAAAATCTTAAGGAGTAGGGATGTAATTTTTAATGAACAAAATATGTACAAAGATTACTTGGAAAGAAAACAAACAAAAGAAACAGGTGATGAGTACATGGAGCTTGAGGACGGTGAAGACTCAAGGACTGCAAACGGTGACAATGTGCAACAACATCAACCAAATGAGGAGCCTCAACCTATTCCCCGAAGATCTACAAGAGCAAGTAGACCTCCAGAAAGGTTTGTTCCTTCCTTCAACCATCTCTTGATCTCAGATTCTGGAGAGCCGGAATCATATGAAGAAGCTATGCAACATGAATCCAAAGAAGAATGGACGAAGAGCATGCAAGTGGAGATGGACTCACTACATCACAACCAAACATGGGAGTTGGTTGAGTTGCCTAAAGGTAAGCGGGCACTTCAAAACAAATGGGTGTACAAGATAAAGGAAGAAGAAGGTGGGAAGAAAAGGTACAAATCTAGGCTTGTGGTAAAAGGTTTTTCTCAAAAGAAAGGTATTGACTTCAATGAAATATTTTCTCCTGTTGTAAAAATGAACTCAATTAGGCTTGTCTTAAGCCTTGTGGCTGCTCATGATCTAAATCTCGAGCAAATGGATGTAAATACGGCATTCCCTCACGGTGACTTAGAGGAGGAAATCTACATGCTTCAACCAAAGGGGTATGAAGTAAAAGGTAAGGAGAAAATGGTTTGCAGATTAAAGAAGAGCTTGTATGGTTTAAAGCAAGCATCAAGACAATGGTACTTGAAGTTTGATCGATGGATGTTGGATCATGGATTCACAAGATGCAACTCGGATCACTGCGTCTACACGAAGAATTTGGGAGATGGGAAATTCATCATCCTAATGTTGTATGTTGATGACATGTTGATTGCAAGTGCTAACATGCAGGACATCAAAGACCTAAAAGAGGAGCTGTCCAAATCTTTTTCAATGAAAGATTTAGGTGCTGCAAAGAGGATACTTGGTATGAAAATATCAAGGGACAGGACGAAGAAGACAATAAAGCTATCTCAAGAAGATTACATCAAGAAGGTACTAGAAAGGTTTGCAATGCAAAATGCAAAACCAGTTTCTACACCTTTGGTTGGTCATTTTAAACTAACGAAGGATATGTGTCCAAAGACACAAGAGGAGATAGCCTATATGTCTAAAGTTCCATATGCTGCAGCGGTAGGTTCTCTAATGTATGCTATGGTCTGGACAAGGCCAGACATTGCACATGCAGTGGGAGTTGTGAGTAGGTTCATGGACAACCCAGGTAAAGAGCATTGGCAAGCTGTGAAGTGGATACTTAGGTATCTAAAAGGGACAACAACAAATGCTTTGTATTTTGGAGGAACTGATATTTTTCTAGAAGGGTATGCTGATGCAGATATGGCAGGTGACAAAGATACTCGAAGGAGCACTACTGGCTATGTGTTCACGGTTGGAGGCACAACAGTAAGCTGGGCTTCAAAGCTGCAGAAAGTGGTTTCACTTTCTACCACGGAAGCAGAGTATGTAGCAATGACGGAGGCAAGCAAAGAAATTCTGTGGCTTCACAGATTCTTAGAAGAGCTTGGATTCAAACAAGACAATTGTGTCTTGTACAGTGATAGCCAAAGCGCTATCCATCTTGCGAAGAACTCAGCCTTTCATTCAAGGACAAAGCACATTGAGGTGAGATATCACTTCATACGCACTCTTTTGGAAGAGGGACAACTAAAGCTAGGAAAGGTGCATACAAGTGAAAATCCTGCAGACATGTTTACAAAGGTGGTCAACAAGGAGAAGTTGAGCTTTTGCTCATCTTCAATCGGCATTCAAGGATAAGAAGCCAGAATGGAAAGCAGTCACAGGTTTGGTTTGGAGATCAGTCTCCAAGTGGGAGATTGTTAAGTATGGAGCCTGATTTACCCTTGTAATTTTCTGTGGTAAAAGCGCACATTTGTAAGGCCCCCATTATGAGGAGAAGCCATCGTGCGTGAAGGAAAATCACTCACCGGAAACCAAAATTTTCACGGACAAGAATCAGGGGCAACTTTAAAGGCCTCGGGGGCGGAGGCCCCCGAGACTTTTTTTCGCCGGAATATTATGGCCGGACGGCGGTCGGAAAGTGGTCGGAAACAAACCGGTCGGTTGGCCGGTGGCCGGTAGTCAATGGCCAATGGCCGGTGGTCGGAAGTCAATGGCCGGTGGCCGGTGGTCGGAAGTCAATGGCCGGTGGCCGGTGGCCGAATTCAAAAGCGGACTTGTCTTCTCAAGGGCGGCCACACATGGGTGGATTGGAGGGTCCGATTTGGACTTATTCCCACAAGGGCGGCTACACATGGCTGTCTCTCATAAGAGAGGGCAGCCCTTTTGGCCTATAAAAGGAGGTCATTTCTACACACATTTCATAGTGTGAAGTTGATGCAACAAGGTGAGTGTGAGGTGGTGAGAGTGAAGCAAGGCGGGAGCTCCATTAAGGGTATAATCCCTTTGTAAACTACTTCTTGTTTTGAAGTACCAAAGCCATTGAGTGGCTGCTTTCCCGTGGACGTAGCCCACATTGGGTGAACCACGTATATCGTGTGTACTCTCTCTCTCTCTCTCTCTCTCTCTCTACACTATAATCTCGTGTATATAAATTTGTCTCTCTCCATTAAGTAATCTACTCAATTATCTATTTAGCTACGTCTTATTTCCTAACAATTTGGATACTAGCGCTTGGTTGATTTTCTTTGGCTTCTTTTGGATGATTTTTTGTGATGGAAACTTTGGTTGATAGACTTTTTGTTTTGGTTTTTGTTGCATTGTTCATGGTTTGGCTCTTGATGTAGAGTCTTCGCGGGAAGTTTGATGGAAGCTCGTTGAGGGTAAAGTCATCTTGCAAGGTTGATATACTTCAGTGTTTACCTTTGCTTTACCTTTTTTCGTGATGGTTGGCGATTTCTTCTCTGCATGGATTTGAGAAGCTTCATGGACTCTTGCAGTTGTTGTTGTTGAAGCTTTTGATTGTTGTCGAAAGAAGATGTTCCTCCAGATTTCTGTCAGGACCATACTCTCTTTGATGTGATGGGAGTCGATTATGTGGAAAATATCCTTATACTCCCTGGTCCCGGGGGATTCACTCTATATACAAAACGGGACGACACCTACGAGCAGACAACTTTGATAAAACCCCTATATATGACTCATATTAGGAAATATGACCCCCATTTCTATGCTTATACGACAATTAATGAAGAAAAATATCATACCCATATCTTACATATAAAATTTAGGTCTCACATGATCTAACTGAGTCAAACTAGTCAAAGAGTGTGTAGCATAGTGAGTGGCAATGTACTAAGGAACCACTTCTGTTGAGAAATAGATGTACCGTCAGCGTGTCTTAGTTTGAATTTCAAACTATGTGCCCAATCAACCTGCACTCTGGCTACTCATCCAATTTTGACCCATCAAAAACTGGTGAAAATCAACCCTTGACCTGCTCCAAATTAGCCCTTATCTATGACCGGCTTGATGCAAAATTTGATGCATTGTGAGCAGGATGGAAACACACAATGTCTCTGCGATCACCCAGCACACACTCTTGGAATGATACACACACACACACACACACTATGAGGTGCCACTCGGCTTACACAACCCACTTTGCCGAGACAGGGAACACACTGATGGAGTGAGAGGAGAGAGACTATGCATTTTCCCACTCCACACACACACACACACACACACACACACAGATACCCAAAAAAACTCATCTCAAAAGAGAAGAATTTTTTATGTTTAGATACAATTGAGCTTGGGTCAACACCAATGGGGCAAGTAGCTCACACAATACGGGTAAAATATGCTAGACATGGTGCTTGAAAATCTGAGATATGAAGAGAGTTGCCATTTGATGTGCCCTAATGGTCTTTTTGACAGGAATAAAGTGTGCTTGATTGCTAAACTTGTCGACTATTGTCCATATTCCCATGGATAGACTTGGGTAATCCAAAAAGAAATCCATGGATATACTCTCCCATGGTGAATTTGGGATAGGCAATGGCTGGAGTAATCCAGGTTGCTTCCCTATATCATATTTGGTCTTTTGGCATACTACACATTTTGAAACATACTCTTGTATGTCCACTTTCATGGTAGGCCAATAGAAGTATGTCTCTAATCCTTGGAGAGTAGGTTGAATACCTCTATGCCCCGCATATGGAGGAGCATGAGATTCATACATAACTTTGTCACGAAGGGAATGTGTAACACATAGCCTATTGCCATGGATAAGATAACCATCCTGCAACGTGAATGGTTCCTCTTTCTTCCCCAAAGCAAGGGCTGACATTATTTCTCTAAAGTGAGGGTCATTAGCATACTCATCTATCATAGAAGGTAGGTCATTGTGAGTAGAAATAGACACTGCATTAACTTTTGGTCATTGTGAAAGTGCATCAGCCACTTGATTGTGATGAGCCTTTGCAATGAGCATCCTCTTTTGGAGCTTCGATGGTGGAAGCCCTAGGAGTCTCATTGCGAGTATTCTTCTTGGGGCAAGAACGATAGCCGTGTCCTTGCTCCCCACACTTGAAACACTTATGGTCCTTGCGAAAAGCTTCAAGCTCTTCAAGAGAGAGTTTGTTTTTACCTTTTTAAACTCCCTTCTCCCTGGACCGATTGTTGTTTTTGTTGTTGTTTGAAGTGCCTTGAGAAGAATTTTGATCATTAGTCTTCCCCTTTGCATCATTTTTGCCTTTGTTTTCCATGGGTTTGACATTACGTCCAGCCCCTTGATGGAAATTGATACGTGAAGCAACCATGGTGTGATGGATTACTTCGCTACTAATAGTACCAGGCCATTGAGAGTTGATGTATTCGGTCATCTCTTCAGGTAATACCACATAGAAATGTTGTCTTTGCTCGGCAAAGTCTATCTTTTGAGATGTAAATCCCAAAACTTGTCTACATACTTGTGGATAGAATCATGAAAGAGAAGCTTCAAGCTACGCAATTCGGTAAGCACTTTGTCCTTTGCATCGCCTACAAGGAATTGCTTCATGATGGAAACTTGTAGAGTTTTCCATGTATTTGGGGCTTTGTCGTTGCCACGAAGGCTACCCCACCATTGACGAGCTAATTTTTGAAAGTGCATAGCTACATGGCATAGCTTGGAGGACTCTGTAAAGCCCTCGTCTCCAAAGGCCGCATCAAATTGCTGGATGAATGCCAACACTTTGTTGGTAGCACCAAAGGTGCCATCATAAGTGAGAAAAGAAATACTCTTTCTCCCTCCTGGAACTTCTTTAACTTTTAGGACCTTCTCCATGTAGGTAATGATTTGCGATGTCCTCCCCTGTTGTATTCTCTAGGAGAATATCCATAGATTTCATCAGAAGAGGAGGAAGGTGAAGAGAAGGAGAAGAGGGTGACCTCTTCCTAGCCCTTTTCTTCCTTTGTTTCCTCTCTTCTCTTTCGGAATGACAAGGAGAAGGACCGTGTGTTGATCTTTTCCTCTTGGAAGGAGTAGGTGATCCTCGAGACCGCTGTCTTCGTGGAGCCACATCTTAAGAGGAACTTAAATTTTCATTGCTTTCTTTCTCTTTGGATTCCTCCTCTCATGTTATCAAGCAAACCATTGAGAAGTTTTACCATATCAAGCAACCACCAATCCAACTCTTAATAAACCGTCATAGGTCAAAACCCAAATGAGTCTTAGGTCAAAAACCAAAAATGGGGCTAAGGGATTTAGAGTATAACCATGTCAACCCAAGAAGAAGCCAAAAGAGTAGTCATATCTACATACCAGCAAAAGTACTCATCCAAAAAGAGCGTGCTTAGCATATCTTCCAAATGTATTTTTTGGAATAACTATTTAGCACTAAACTCATAATACCAGCACATGTTCTTTAAACCAGGTTTTCACTAAACGTATTCCTTAAGGCATGTTCATCAAACAAACCAGTGAGGTGTTTTAGCATACCAAGCACCACCAATCCAATTCTCAAAGAACCATATCCAACTTATCTAATCTCTAGCCCTTTAAGGTGGCTACACTTAACCATATTCATTTTATCATGAAAAACACCACTAGACTAGAGTCGCCCATCCAAACCACAAGCAAACACATGCCATAAGCGCATCACAACATATCTAGAAATTTCCATCAGTTCAAGCAAAGAGGTATTACTATCAAGTCTTAACCCACTAAGCCAAAGAACTCCACCTAAGAAGAAAAAGGCAGAGAATGAACCTCCACAGCTTGTTGCTTATGTCTCCATTTAGCCATAGCTAGCACAAGGTACAGTCACTCACACAATGTACCTCACGACAACAACGACTGACTGAATGTACAAAATCATACTAAGTGAGGGAAAACCCTCACCTTTATATAGAATTTGAAGGATCAAGGCTGGGAGTAATCCATAGCTCATACAACCAAATATAGCACCACCAATCATCTACGGCCAATCATCAGTCTGAAGGTGGTTTGCAATAAATGGGGCCATGTGTAATGCTAGTTTTATTGAGCCCTTGAGTGGTGGTGTGTGTGGGTTGGAATCTAAGTAAATTCCTTGTGTGGTGTTTAGTTTTCTGGGTGTGTGAGTGTGTGCATGACATCGTTTTGCTCCATCATCCTTTGGCGATCCCGTTAGGGAGCAAAATTTGCCAATTGAGCACCCAGGTGAAGCAGTTTTGCAGTGAAGTTTGAACATCATTGAAGCAAAGTGGTGGTTTGGTTGAGGTGCAAGACTTCAACTTTTGTGGAGTTACTAACCCAAGGGAGAAGCGACTTCGAAGGGATGGAGTATAGTCGGCCAGTGTTCACAGGGAAGGAGGATGTGAAGGACTAGATTGCGGACTTCAAGTGGCATACTCTTGGTATGCATATTGTGAATGATGAAGCAATGATTCATGTATTTCCTCTTTTACTCAAAGGAGAAGCTCGCAAGTGGTTTGAAGGTTTAGAGGAATATAAAAAGCAAACATGGGAGCAGGTGAAGCAAGCAATTTTTGATAGGTTTGGAAAGAAGATAACCGCAACAGAAGCAACGACAAAATTGAGAAGTTTGTAGCAGGATGTTTATGCTAACTTTAAAGAGTTTTTGTGTAACACTTCAAAGGACTTTGGGTGCAATTTGAGGCGGCATCCCAAGTACCTCTAGGGGATTTCTTGAAAGTGCATTAGTTTATGGATTGTCTCCATCCCAAGTGTAAGGGACAAGGTCGATCAAGAGGAGCCTACTACATTTGAAAGAGCTATGGAAATTTTCAAGGTCAAGAGTAAGAAAAAGGAAAGGTGGGAGTAAGGCATGACACATGCTGAGCCAGTTGTGGTGCAACCAATGGTCCATGTGGCTGTGGATGATAGCATGGAGCAAGTGGTTCAAGGTTTGTAGGTCCAAAGGACTATCCCCTTCGCCAAGGTGTTGAAGACTATAATATTGTTGACAACATAAAAAATCAAAAGGAAAATATATATTTTGGTCAGTTGGTGGCTTTGAACGCTAAATTGAGGAGGCAGTGGACCAAGTGTGTGAGTATGCGGCTTCCTTCCAAAAAAGAAACGCATCAAAGCATGGTGTCTTCCTTGAGGGTTGGTCGCCCAGTGGATATGGTGTCAATAGTTAAATCTATGTTGGGAGAGAAGACGGAAGTGCAAGCATATGTGGATGGTGGTGCCCAGGTGTGTGTCATGACCGAGGCTATCATGAAGGAAGTAGGAGTCAAGATTTGAGTGAATGATTCAATCCGTATGAGGATGGCCAACCACAAAAAGGCAAGGTGTCTTGGGATAGCTGAAGATGTGAAGATAAAAGTCTTGGGGATTGAGTGCTTGGTTGATTGCTATGTGGTGATGCAAGCGGGTGAGAATTCTTATCCGATCATTTTAGGGAGGCCATGGCTTATAACCCTTGGTGCTAAGCAGGATTGGGGCATGGGCTTGATCACCATCCCCGACCAAGAGAAATGAAGGACCATTGTCTACAACATGAAGACACATGAGAGCCATACATAGCCCCTATTGGAGTTGCAAGATATAGATTCGATAGAAATTTCATTATACGATAGTGATGCTTTGTCTACATCATCAGAAGAAAGTGTAGAGGAAGGCCTGATGCAATTATGTCCTGATCTTTTTGGGATAACTGTTGAAAAGGAAGCATTGATGCATGAGGTGAAGGTCAAGGAGGAGAAGAATAATACAAAAGCAATTGTAGAGCTTTTCAAAGTGAACACAAGGAGCATGCTAGGAGATGACTTGATAGAGAAAGAAAAGAAGGAGTATAAAGACATGTTTACGGAGTTTCCAAAGCTATTTGCCATTGAATATACAAAGTTTCAAGGAGCTAAAGGGGTCGAGCATAAAATCAATCTAAAAGAAGCTGCCAAGCCAAAGGTTCAAAAGCTTAGAATGTTGGGGGTCATTCATGAGAGGGCACTTCATGAAGAGGTGACGAAGCTTTTGGAGGCAGATTTCATCTTTAGAGTGGAGGAATCTGAATGGGTCTCTCTAGTTGTTATTTAGCCCAAAAATAATGAAAGGTTTAGGATATATGTTGATTTCAAACCTTTCAATGCCGCCACAAAAAGGAACCAATATCCACTACCCTTCATAGATGAAATCCTCAATCAGGTTGTAGGTCATGAGTGCTACTCAATCATGGATTTTGGCTACTTTCATATCTTGATAGCGATTGAAGATCGATTGAAGACGACCTTCATTACTCCTTGGGATTGTTTTGCCTACAAAAGAATGACTTTTGGGCTAGTTAATGCATATGCTACCTTCCAAGGATGTATGAATAGAGTGTTTGGTCCCTACTTTGGGTAAGTTCATATGAGTTTTCATGAATGAAATTGGATGTTATAGCTCCAGGGTCACACATTTTGAGAAGAGCTTTGAAAGGCTTCAACTAGAGGGTGGGCAACTCAACCCAAAGAAGTGTAAGTTTTCTCATGCCAGAGTCCATTTTCTAGTACATGTGGTTTTCCAAAATGGAATAGAAGCCAACCCAGAGAAAGTTAAGGCTTTGTTGCTTATGGATCCACCCAACAACACAAAGGGTTTGGCATCATTTGTGCATAAGCTCAAGTACTTGTCACGGTTTTTTTGGATACTATGTTAGTATGTGTATCCTCTCTAGAAATTGAGTCAAAGAGTTCAAGGGTTTGAGTGGAATAAAGACATGCAATAGGCTTTTGATGTTATCATGGAGGTATTGTGTGCTTTACCAACAGTGAGTCCTCCCGACTTGCAATCAATTTTCTATGTATCTATTGGTGTGGGGTCAGTAGCATTTGGGTTGGTTCTCTTACAAAAGCAGGGAAGGAGCTTCAAGCCAGTCTATTGTGAGAGCAAGATGAAGAATGTAAGCGAGTTCTCTTAAAGAAAAATGGAACAGTGGGTCTTTGTCTTGGTTCTTGCTTGTTGCAGGTTCAAAACCTTCTCTATTGCCACAAAAGTTCTATGTGCTCACCACATCAAAACTTTTGTCAGATGTAGTACAACATTTGAAGCCTAGCAAGTGCATCTTAAAGTGGACTTTGGAGCTTTAAGACTATGAGTTTGAGTTTAAAGTGGATCATTCTATTAAAGCTCACTTGGTGGGCATAGTGGAACACAAGGGAAGGGAGCTTCCATCTTACCCAAGGGTTGACAAGGATGATCATGAAGAGGAATTAGATATTACGGATGCTTATACAATGATGTTTGATGGTGCATACAAGAAAGTTCTTCAAAAGGCAAGTGGTGGGGTAGTCATTAAGAACCCAAAAGGCGATGTAATACTTTCTAGAGCTTACGATCTTGATGAAGTTGAAAGTAACAATGAGGCCGAGTATCTCACGCTTTTCCTTGGGTTGAAGCAATGTGTTGAGTGTGGATTGAAGAGGGTCATTGCAAAAGGGGATGCATTGCTAGTCATGAATCAGTTGCTTGGTTTGTGGAATGTTAAGAAAGACAATTTGAAGAAGTGGTTCTATGACATCAAAAAGATTTTTCATGAGTTTGAGAAGATACAGTTTAAGCATGTTCCTTATGAGTAGAATAAATAAGCTGGTGAGTTGGCTATGGACAAGTTGGATGCCTTGGTAGCTCCTTTAAAGGTGAAGGAAGTCTTGTATGCAGGAAGGGAATCATTGCAAGATGTAGAAGTATTTCTTGGTAAAGGGTAATTTCTAGAGGGCATGTCAAAGGTTCAGCGTAAGAGAATAGTTGTAAATGCAAGAAACTACACATTGGTAGGTGAGGATCTCATGCTTTATGGCAAGGATAGCATTTTGAGAAACGTGTCGTACAAAGAAGAGATAGGCTTGATTTTGGAGCACTCCCATGAAGAAACAGGCCATCAAGGCAAGGATCGGGTTGTCTTTTGTATTTTGAGAGTTGGTTATTGTTGGCCCTCTATGATGAGAGATGCTTATTTTTGGTGCAATTCATGCCATGAATGCCAAGTGTTTGCAAATCGAAAGATTTTGGCTGAGCCTCAAAAAGCTATAATGTCTTTTGATGCATTTGCAAAATGGGTCATGGATGTTGTAGATCCAATGCCAAGGACCAACAATGGCAAAAGGTATATCCTTGTGGCTGTGAACTATTTGACAAAATGGGTGGGGCAAGAGCGGTTAAAGATGTAACAGGAGAAACAGTGGCCACTTTTTTGTATGAACAGGTGTGTTGCAGGTTTGGAGCTCCGATGGTTATTATTTTTTATCGTGGACATGGGTTTAGGAAAAAAATTGTTGCTGCTCTTGGAGAAATTGAAAATTCAACATAGGCATTCTTCTCCTTACTACCCACGATGCAATGGGTTGAAAACTGCAATGGTCAAATTGTGAATATTCTAACAAAGTATGCTAGAGAGCATCCTAAAGAGTGGGACTTGGACTTGGAAAAGTGTTTGTGGGCTTATAGAACTGTGTATAGAGTGTCAACACAGTTTACGCCATATGAGCTTGTTTATGGAAAGGAATCTCTTATGCCCATACAGGTGTAGTTGGATGCCTTGAAGTTGTTGTGTAGAATGCAAGGCTCACATAATGACAAGCTACAGGAAATAATTCTTTCTCTAGAGTTGTTGCGAATGAATAGAGAGAAAGCTAGTGATTATTATCTTCAACAAGCAGACACAAGGATGGAGAAAATGAATAAGAGGCTGCGAGAGAAAAATATTAAAGAGGGAGATATGGTGATTAAGTATGACTCTCGCTTGGATTTTACTTTTCAAAAGAAGTTGAGGGACAAATGGTTGGGTCCATGGTGAGTCAAGCATGTATTTCCTAATGGCACATATGAGTTGGAAAAGTTGTCAGGGGAACTTTTTTGCTGTAGAATAAATGTTTATAGATTGAAGAAATATTTTGTGAGGGTCGTGGTTCCAAATGGAAATAGTCTCTTGGTTGAGCATAAATGCTCTACCTAGAGGGTGAGCAATGATGATAGACCGCTTTTGGCATGTACAAAGTAGCGTGTATATGCATGGTCATATGTATAAAGAGATTTAAATACATGCATTTGGGAGCTTTGTAAAGTGGTTTCAAGTTTTAAAGAAGATGCGCCATGTACAAATTGTAAATAGTCATGCTTGCGTCTGCCCGACAGTCGGACACACGTACATGCATGGACAGGGTGTTAGCACCTTAGATATGGTTCCAAGTAGATTCTTTTAGCTCTAGGGAATGTGTTTGAGCTTTCTAGAATGTAAATAATGCAAGTGGGAGGTGTGTACACCCTTGACCCGCCCGACAAGTTTGGCAAATGCGATAACTATCTATTTATGGTGCCTGATCTGCGGTGATGCGTACACTGCCCTAGAAGTGGTCAAAAATGGAATGTGGGGATGTAGAAAAGTTCTTTGGGTATCAAGGATCAATTCTACAAAAATTGGTGATTTTTAGAGTCCGTTTGGAGTTTTTCCCGCAAAAAATGTCCGTTAAGGGTCAAAATTGGCCAAAGCTGGGCCAAAAAAGGTCAAAACAATGGTTAAAAAAGGTGTGAAAAGGCTTCAAATTTCCACATCCGTCATGGTGGTGTGAGTGCTCAAGCTGAAGGAAAAATTTTGAATACGATACTCAGCACTTTCACCTCTCTGTGTGTGGGAGGAAGCAGGGTTCCTATAGGTGGTCTAGTGCAGCCCCGTCGTGTTTGCATCCTGTTTTCGAGTGTGTGGAGGAGTGAATGAGATCTTTCTCGCTTCAACTTTACATTTGGGAGAGTTTATGGAAGTTATGAGGTCTCCATGGATGTGTGTGTGCAAGAAATTGAGGAAAGAAGGTGCGGCTTTTTGCAAGACTATGTGACCCTGTATCGGTACCATTAGGGTTGGCGCTACTCCAAAGAGTCCAACAGAGGAGTTAGGTGAAGGCTTTGCAATGGTTTGAGAGAGGCCTTTTGTGGCTGGAGTTTTTGAGTTTTTTATGGTTTTTCTTGTATATTTTTGTCACCATCAAGTGTGATTTCAAGTGGTGATCAACTCAACTCACATTGTAGTGTTTGCGGGGGCAGGAAAGGACTTGTAGCTCGAGGTGTTTGGAGTTTGAATTGAGCTTGTGGGTAATATTTTTATTGATCCCTTGAGTGGTGGTGTGTGTGGGTTGGAATCTAAGGAAATTCCTTGTGTGGTGTTAGTTGTCTGGGTGTGTGAGTGTGTGCATGACGTCTTTTGCTCCATCAACGTCAGTGAAACTTCAAAACTAAACGGTGCAATACGGCAGTGAGGTAGAGTCTATGAGTATGGCTTATCACGTCGTGCATGATTGGGAGGATGGCATTTGCTGGATGGGATAGGAAGGAATTTCTAGATGGATGTGAAGAGGAGGGGGATTTGTTGGAGGACCTATAGGATAGGGAGGAATGGTGTTAGTGGACAAATCATAAATGCAACAGGTGGGAGGATGAGAGAGATCTAGAGGGGCTTATGGAGTTGATAAACATATGTGTAAGATGGAAGGGAGATAATTTGAAGCCTTAATGGCATAATTGCAATATGACTCAAATCTCTCAATGGGCCTACTCGCACCATGTAGAACAAATATTAAAGCGTTAAGAAGGGGCTTGCAATTTCGGTGGACTATGCCTAATTGTGCCATGGGGGGGATCACATAGGGTATGGGAAGCGGGAGAAAAATGAAAAATGCCTTAATATATGGAACCAAAAAATGATCGTTGGTGACACGTGTTGTGCATGCACACGTGCCATGTGGCATAGCTTCAACGATCAATTGTATGGGGATGATCGGAGGTATAAAATGTCCATGGCATGTGCTCATTTTTCGCATCTCTCAAGTCATCTAGTGGCGTTGTTTTGTCTTAATCCCATCACCCCACATGGCGCAATTAAACCATCCTAAGATGTCTCCAACATGTTCACATCCCATCCTTCTATAGAGCCTATTCACAATCATTTTGTCCCGGCATGTTTGTTGTAAGGTCTCCAACCCGCCGACACTAAATGCGGGATGGTCCCATTGACAGGTCTCTAGGCCTACTAAAGTCAAAGTCTTTAAACAAAAACAAATTCAAGGGAATTCACCCTTACCATTGGCAATGGTTTGGGTTTATAGCCCTAGAAGAGACCTAGTCCTGTCCCGCAATGGAAACGGGATCCTATAAAGAAAAACACTCCGGCCCTAAGTCTTCATCCTTTAGATTAAGATTTCCTTAGCCAATGTTTTTTTCCCTCTAGCATATGTGAGGGCACAGCCGCTGGTGGATTCCTCGTCCAAGTGGAAGAAGTTTCTAAACGTTTTAGTGCGCGGGAATGGATAGTTACCTGACTAATCAGGTCCACCCGTCCATGATGGACAACCTTAGTCAATCCCCACTTACCACCCCGCACTCACACATGATTCTATTGTTGTTTAATTACTACCACATTCTTTCCACAATTAAAATAATGATTCCTTTTTAAATTTTCAAATTGCCTTTCCTTAAGACAACCTTTGAAAATAGTATTGAAGACATTCTTTCAGAAAACAGACATCTTTAAACTTAAGACAAGGTACTGTCATTTTAAAGTATCACTGACCAGTACTAACTTGTCTCAAGACCACCTATACAGGGGTGAAAAAGGGCACCCATTCCTTATTTATATAACCGAGGTGGAAAAAGTCATCACCCAAAGTGCAGGCGCCCATACGCCAAAACCAGTTGCCCATACAACCGGGCGGTTCCTCTATGATAAACTTAAAAGTACTATCCATAAACATAAACATCACGGGGTAAAGATTCCACACGTGCCGAGGTAACTGACCCCTCCATGATGGTATCTCCATCATTACTCATTACCTGGAGTAAAATATTTCCAAGGAATAAGAGGTGTCTTGAGACAAGCTGTCTTAAGGATGGTCAAACATTTCTTTCCTATTTCAACGAGTCATAACCCAATCAGTCCTTTCCTAATTACAATCATTGATCGTGGGTTTCGTGGAAGTTACCTTCCATTTACAACCAGTTTTTTCCTTCCTAACCTTATGTATGTAATGCTTAACTTAAAATGAACTCTAAAATCTATTAATGGCATAATAGAAATCCACCTGGGACTGCTCGTCCATCTGTTGTGGGGCAGGTGCCCGTAGACTCTCCTCTGTTGACCTATGGCTAGGCCCTGCTTCATGGTCATTAGTTGCTTTGTTGCGTTTGTTACTAACATCTTCTTCTTCAGTCAAAGGATTCCCCCTGGTTCTCTTGGGAGCCATTTCGACAGCCTTATAAAAAGACTTAATCCATTAGAGGATTAATTGAATAACATTTATTTTCCTTGTTTACCCAAAAATAAGGATTTTTGGAATAATGAGGGATCTTTAATATTCGTTTTGATAGGTTACTCATCCCATAACTTAATTAGGCTATAAGTACTTTTTCCCCATCCTTTCATAAGGATTTTGGACCTCGATTAATTCTTTGGCAATTAGATAATTTCATTTCTTAATATTTCTTGTCCATTAAATACAAAAATTGGTTACTTTTGACCAAAATGCGTACCTAAACATTTATCTAAGGTTAGGATAATTATCATAGATTCCTCAAGCTATATTACTTCTTTGGTATTGATATCAAAGATTTTTTATTTACTTTACTATATTTCCCTTTTTATTTTTCCCAAAAATTAAAGTAATTTTATTGGGATATATAGTTAAACTAATTTTCTAATGGTATCCTAATGACCGCGGGTTTCCTAAGATCTAATAAAACTTTGATAAATATCTCAATTCAATTTAAATCTATTTGTTAATTTCGCCTATTTACTTTGTCTAAAAAGAAGTGTTTTTCTACTAAAGAAATTAGCAAGATTAATTATATGAGCTTCCCCTAATTATCACGCTTTCCTTAGTACCTATTTAACCAATGATAATTATATCACAGCATTTGATTTCCATTTACTAATTTCCCCTATTTATATTTCTCAGAAAATAGGGTATTTTAGCTAAAGTAATTAGCTAGATTAATTTTCTGAGCTTCTCCTAACTATCATGGGTTTTTTAGCATCTAATTAACCACTGATAAATATATCACAACATTTTAACTCCATTTACTAATTTAACCTTTTTAAATTTCTCAAAAAATAGGGTATTTTAGCTAAAGTAATTAGCTAGATTAACTTTTTGAGCTTCTCCTAGTTATCAAGGGTTCCTAAACACTTTATTAACCACTCAGAATTCTATCACAGCATTTGAATTCCATTTACTAATTTCTCCTATTTAAATTTTTCAAAAAACAGGGTATTTTAGCTAAAGTAATTAGCTAGATTAATTTTCTGGGCTTCTCCTAATTAGCATAGGTTTTTAAACACCTAATAAACCACTGATAACTATATCACAGCATTTGAATTCCATTTACTAATTTCCCCTATTTAATTTTCTCAAAAAACAGGGTATTTTAGCTAACGTAATTAGCTAGATTATATTTCTGAGCTTCTACTAATTATCACCAATTTTGGAACACCTAATTAACCACTAATAATTATATCAAAGCATTTGAATTCTATTTACTAATTTCCCCTATTTAAATTTCTCAAAAAACAAGGTATTTTAGCTAAAGTAATTAGCTATATTATTTTTCTTAGCTTCTCCTATTTATCAAGGGTTTTTGAACACCTAATTAACCACTAATAATTATATCACAGCATTTGAATTCCATTTACTAATCTCCCCTATTTAAAGTTCTCAAGAAATAGGGTATTTTAGCTAAAGTAATTATCTAGATGAATTTTTTCAGCTTTTCCTAATTATCACGGGTTCTTGAACACCTATTTAACCACTAATATTTATATCACAGCATTTAAATTCCATTTACTAATTTCCCCTATTTAAATTTCTCAAAAAGAAGGGTATTTTAGCTAAATTAATTAGCTAGATTAATTCTTTGAGCTTCTCCTAATTATCACGCGTTCTTGAACATCTAGTTAACCACTGATACTTATATCACAGCATTTGAATTCCATTTACTAATTTTCCCTATTTAAATTTCTCAAAAACCAGGGTATTTTAGCTAAATTAATTAGATAGATTAATTTTCTGAGGTTCTCCTAATTATCACGGGTTCTTGAACACCTAATTAACCACTAATATTATATCACAGCACTTGAATTCCATTTACTTATTTCTCCCATTTAAATTGCTTAAACAATAGAGTAATTATGCCTAAGTAATTAGGAAAACTTCTCAAAAAATTATAGGATAACTTTTCTAGATTAATAACTGTCTAATGCATCTCTGATAATTACTTTAACTAAATCTAATCGTAATTAATATATTTACCATTAATTCTTGGTTAATTTGACTAATTTCAGCCTTAATATGATAGGATAATTAATTAGCTTGGTATTACTAAGATTAATTATAATAATCAATAGAGATTAATTAATTAAGAGAGGTTTGAGGAACATACATAGGCCTAATCTTTGATTTATTAACAAATATCTTAATCTAACCTTGCTAATTAAGAAGGATTAGATTAATTACCGTTAGGGTTAATCAATTAGAGATTAAACTATAATGATTTCTGCGTAGTGTTCTCCCTAGATGAGAGAGAAAGTCTCAAGGCTCCGAGTCTAAGAAAAAATTGAAGAGAAAGGTCCTTTTTATAGCTTTTTCTGGGCATCTGGCAGATTTTGGTAGTTTTCCCCAGTCCAAGCAGTCCCCTAGCTTGTATTTTGCGCCATTTTCAGCTATCACTGTTCCTGGCAAGTTTCCCCAGCTTCCACACTCACCCCATACCTTCCAGAATTTGCATGGTTGATTTTTGCAGATCTTTAATGATGAAAATTGGAATTTTCTATCTAACTCTAGAACCTTATTGTAAAGAAGTCTTTGCTAATGACTAATAATGGAACCATCCAATTTTTGTTATTAATTGAATTTCTTATTGTAATTTTCCAGGACCCGTAACTGTTCCCGTTTTTATCGGAATCAGATTTTGAAAATTTCTAAACATAGTAAAGCTCTGCTTATGATTCCAAAAATACCAAAATTAATAGTGTTTGGAGTCCTGTAATAGTGTTTTCTATTAAGTTTTACAAGCTAAGTACAATTTTTATGTTTTCGGAAACTGGAAACCTTACAATCACCCCAACTTAAGGATTTTGAGATGTCCTCATCTCAACCGAAATTGGGAAAATCCTTGTGAAGAGATACTTCATCCTCCCAAGTGGCGTCTTCGGTAGGGTAGTCCTTCCATTTGACCAAATATTCTCTGATAACCCTGTTTCTCAGACTCCTTTCCCTAGTGTCGAGAATACAATCTGGTTGGAGTTCAAGAATTCCTTGTTCTGCATCACAATTTGTTCGTCATCTAGAGTATGATTTGGATTTGGGATGTAAGGTTTTAGAAGACTCATATGGAATACATTATGGACCTTGAGGTGCTCCGGCAATTTTAGTTTATAAGCTTGATCACCGATTACTTTAATCACTTCATACGGTCCACAATATCTAGGACTTAGTTTTTTGTATTTTCCCAAGGATAGAGTGCTTCTTTTTGGTCGAACCCTTAGGAATACTTTATCTCCTTGTTTGAAAACCCGATCAGACTGTTTTTTATTAGCGTATTGTTTCTGGCAATCCTTGGCTGCCTGAATGTCTTGCCTTTATGGCTTTGGTTTGGGCATCTTCTCCTCCAACATTTTCTTTGAAGCTTCTACTCTTGTAGTAGGGTCCGAAAAATTTAGGGGTGATATACACTCATGCCCATAAAGAGCATTGAATGGTGACATCCCAATGCTTTGATAAAAGGAAGAGTTATAGGCGAATTCCACCAGAGGAAGAAATTGGATCCATTTCCGGGGTTCCCTACCACAATGGGCTCTAAGGATGTCTTCAATAACTTCGTTCACTCTTTCTATTTGTCCGTCTATCTGGGGGTGATAGGATGTACTGAAACATAGCTGAGTACCTAAGGATTCAAACAAAGCTTTCCAGAATTTTGAAGTGAATTTTGCATCTCCGTCACTGACTATTCTCTTAGGAAGCCCGTGTAATCTGAAGATCTCTTTGATAAAGAGACGGCTTATGTCTGATGCAAGTTGTTCTTGAACCTGTAGAAGTTTTTGATGATCCTTATCTTCCAGGAAAGCTTCCTTAACCTTGTTGAGGTTTGGATTGTCAACTGTGGAAATAGCCCCAAGAAAAACCTTATGACTAAGAGCGTCAGCAACCACATTCTCTTTCCTTGGTTTATATTTTATCTCAAAGTCATATTCCTGTAAGAGTTCTATCTATCTTCTCTGCCTCAGGTTGAGTGTTTCTTGTGAGAAAATCCATTTTAAACTCTGATGATCGGTAATCAATTGGAACTTTCCTCCTAGAAGATAGTGCCTCCAGAGTTTTAAAGCATGGATGACAACTAGAAGCTCCAGATCATGAGTTGGATAATTCAGCTCGTGGATTCTTAATTTTCGCGAAGTAAAGGCGATTGGTCTTCCTTCTTGGTTTAAAACTCCTCCTATAGCAAGACTCCCGCTGGCATCTGTTACTATTTCAAACTCTTGAGTGAAGTCAGGAAGTTTGAGTACAGGATCTGATGTGAGATTTTGTTTTAATTTGAAGAAAAAATCCTCCTATTATTTTCCCCATACAAGTTTGGTTGTCTTTTTAAGTAGCTGCGTCATGGGTGCGGCAATAATTGCATAATCTTTGACGAAGATTCTATACCATCCTGTAATGCCCAAAAATCCTCAAATCTCACTGACCATTTTGGGTTGTGGCCAATCTATTATATCTTTAATCTTTGAGGGGTCTACTGAGATTCCTTCGGGGTTTATTATAAAACCAAGATAACTGACTTCTGGTGTGGAGAACACACATTTACTCATCTTGGCATATAACTGATGTTGGCGTAGAAGATGGAGTACTTTACGTACATGGTCTTCATGCTCTTTTTCATCCTTAGAATATACAAGGATATCATCGAAAAACACCAACACAAAATCATCTAGATATTCTCTGAATATATCCTGCATGAGACGGTTAAAAGTGGCTGGAGCATTCGTAAGACCAAAGGGCATCACTATGAATTCATAATGCCCATACCAGGTGTTGAAAGCAGTTTTGTAAATATCTGCCTCCTTAATCCGGATTTGGTGGTAACCTGATCTGAGATCAATTTTTGTGAATACCTTGGCTCCATGTAACCTATCAAGCAATTCATCGATGCGAGGAATGGGGTACTTATTCTTTACTGATACTTGGTTAAGCCCTCTATAATCAATGCAGAGACGTAAGGATCCGTCCTTCTTCTTTTGGAATAGAACAGGTGCTCCCCAAGGTGAAATGCTTGGTCTTATGAATCCCTGCTCAATAAGCTGACGAAGCTGTTCTTTTAATTCAATAGCTTCGGGGAGGGACATTTTGTATGGTCTTTTTGAAATTGGCTCACTTCTTGGAAAGGTTTCAATTTCATGGTCTATATCTCTGGGAGGAGGTAAATTCGAAAGATCTTCCAGAAATATATCCGAAAATTCTTTAAGCCATTCTAGAGTTGGTGGGTTGTCCCTTGAATCATCTGCCTTATTAAGTTTTACTACAAAGATCTGTTGCCCTTTACGTAACCCCTTCAGAAGTCGACTAGCCTTGACTAAATGAGCCTTAGGCTTCCCGTTTATTCCTTGTACTAATGTTTCTTTACCTAAGTGATTTTTGAAGGTTAAGTTCCCTTGAGCACAGTGAATTTGAGCTTGATTTTTGATTAGCCAATCCATTCCAAGGATACCATCATAGATTCCTACTGGAAGAGTTTGAAAGTAGGATGAAGTCAGGGTTCCCCCTAGTTCAAACTCAACTTTCCCAGCTGTAAATTGAGATAGAACCTCTTTCCCATTTTCTAGCTCTACTACTAATTTCTTGGTAGGATATTGGTTCAATTTAAGTTTCCTTAAACATTTAGGAGAGAGAAAAGAGTGTGTGCTGCCACAATCTATAAGTAGTTCAAATTTTTCACCTTCTCTGTTTGCAGTGGTTTGGATGATAGCATACTGTTTCCGAGCTCCAGGGTTATCAATGGCGGCAAAAAGAGTATCTCTTTCATCTTCCTCATCCTACAAGGTAGGCTCTCCTACTGCAGCATAAGTTCTGGCTCCTCTACCTCTGCCTTGTCCTCTTTGTCCTATTTGAGTCTGAGAAGGGGTTCCAGTAACAATTTGAGGATTTTTCCCCTCAGGACATTGACTCCTGTAGTGTCCCATTCTATTGCATCCATAGCATCTAATGTTCGGGAAAGTCTTCTCTATAGTGGCTGCAGCTAACACTGCCCTCCGTTGACCTCCTTGGTTATAATTCCCCCTTGCTCTTCCTCTAAAGTTATTGTAGTTGTAGTAGTTCCTGGCAGGAGAATTTCCTTCAGATGCAAGTGGTTTAGCTCTTAGAAGAGCATCTTGAATAGAGGTGGGTCTCATAGCTTCCACGGTTACTCAAAGGTTTGTTTAAACCCTGACAGAAGCGAGAAATCTGTTGTTCCATAGTCATTGGTGGTGCGTGACGTCGTAAAGACACATATTTGGTGTAATATTCTTCCAAAGTAAGCCCTAACTGTTTGAGGGCAAAGAACTCATTCATCTTGATAGCTTGGTGAGCTAGAGGAAGATATCTTTCTTTCACTGCCCGCTTCATTCTTTCCCAAGAGGGGCTAATGGAAGGATTATCTCTACAGTATTGTTTCCACCAGAGTTTGGCATCTCCAGTGAGTCGAAACATTCCTAACATTGCCTGATTCTCTGAAGCAGTTCTTGCTGCCAAGAAATAATCATCCATGGCGTCGAGCCATGCTTCGGCATCACGTTCTAAGTTGGTTCCTTCTCCCTTGAAAGTTGGGAGTTAAACTTGTTTTAATAGTAGTTTCTTTTCCTGGGTGGGAGTATAGAGACTTTTGGCAATTCACTGAGTTTGTAATTAATGAAAATGCTTTAGAGTTTATACTACTTTTGTTTTTTCATGCAGTTCTCTAATTTATATACTTTTTAGCAAACTAAAAACAGAAATATGACAATCATTAACACCATTTCAATTTAACTACACAAGCATGTCATAAAACCATGGTATATACAAAGGTTGATACAACATTGACTCATACTATGTACAAGATGGGCTCATGCTATATACAATGTGTGATTCCCTAAATCAACAACCTCTTTACGAGGTGGGTTTGACAGGGGATCAAAAAAGATGACATCTTTTGGTCCCCTAAACCTTGGGCCTACCCTCATGGGCTTGATCCTACCTTGGTATATTACTGTGCCTACCTGATCATAGACCCATTGATTTTGTAACACTTCTACCCCATCTACAACAATGGTCTGATCTGGATCTTCAGTCCCACTGAAGAAGAATTCTTCGATGGTCCGAAGTGTTTCTGCCCACTTGAGTCTTTTTAGATTCAGTGTCAACCCTTCTAACTGTCCCATATCAATCAGGAAAATTCCGCCAAACTGTGACCAGCTGGTTCCCCATGTAGGTGGAGGGGAAAACATTAAATCTAACAATTTCATGATGCTCTTGCGAAGTACAAAGTTGTTGGATCTGCAAGCAGCCTCGAACATAATGTTGAAAATCACAAACTTTTGGTAAGCTTGGCGGATATTTTCCTATATTGATAGGGAAATTCTCATTTCACAATAGACCATACTTAAAAATGCAATACAACTTGTGCCTATTTCCCAACTTTTACCCTCCTAAGGTCAGGACCTTATTAAACCATGCTCTGATACCACTTGTAACGTCTCCAACCCGCCGACACCAAAAGCGGGATGGTCCCATTGATAGGTCTCTAGGCCTACTAAAGTCAAAGTCTTCAAACAAAAACAAATTCCAGGAAATTCACCCTTACCATTGCCAATGGTTTGGGTTTATAGCCCTAGAAGAGACCTAGTCCTATCTCGGAGTGGAAACGGGACCCTATAAAGAAAAAAATTCCGGCCCTAAATCTTCATCCTTTAAATTAAGGTTTCCTTAGCCAACGCTTTTTTCCCTCTAGCATATGTGAGGGCACAGCCGCTGGTGGATTCCTCGTCCAAGTGGAAGAAGTTTCTAAACGTTTTAGTGCGCGGAAATGGATAGTTACCTGACTAATCAGGTCCACCCGTATTGCCAACCTTAGTCAATCCCCACTTACCACCCCGCACTCACACATGATTCTATTGTTGTTTAATTACTACCACATTCTTTCCACAATTAAAATAATGATTCCTTTTTAAATTTTCAAACTGCCTTTCCTTAAGACAACCTTTGAAAACAGTATTGAAGACATTCTTTCAGAAAACAGACATCTTTAAACTTAAGACAAGGTACTGTCATTTTAAAGTATCACTGACCAGTACTAACTTGTCTCAAGACCACCTATACAGGGGTGAAAAAGGGCACCCATTCCTTATTTATATAACCGGGGTGGAAAAAGTCATCACCAAAATCCGGGTGCCCATACGCCAAAACCAGTTGCCCATACAACCGGGCGGTTCCTCTATGATTAACTTAAAAGTACTATCCATAAACATAAACATCACGGGGTAAAGATTCCACACGTGCCGAGGTAACTGACCCCTCCATGATGGTATCTCCATCATTACTCATTACCTGGAGTAAAATATTTCCAAGGAATCAGAGGTGTCTTGAGACAAGCTGTCTTAAGGATGGTCAAACATTTCTTTCCTATTTCAACGAGTCATAACCCAATCAGTCCTTTCCTAATTACAATCATTGATTGTGGGTTTCGTGGAAGTTACCTTCCATTTACAGCCAATTTTTTCCTTCCTAACCTTACGTATGCAATGCTTAACTTAAAATGAACTCTAAAAGCTATTAATGGCATAATAGAAATCCACCTGGGACTGCTCGTCCATCTGCTGTGGGGCAGGTGCCCGTAGACTCTCCTCTGTTGGCCTATGGCTAGGCCTTGCTTCATGGTCATTAGTTGCTTTGTTGCGTTTGTTACTAACATCTTCTTCTTCATTCAAAAGAATCCCCCTGGTTCTCTTGGGAGCCATTTCGGCAGCCTTATAAAAAGACTTAATCCATTAGAGGATTAATTGAATAACATTTATTTTCCTTGTTTACCCAAAAATAAGGATTTTTGGAATAATTAGGGATCTTTAATAGTCGTTTTGATAGGTTACTCATCCCATAACTTAATTAGGCTATAAGTAATTTTTCCCCATCCTTTCATAAGGATTTTAGACCTCGGTTAATTCTTTGGCAATTAGATAATTTCATTTCTTAATATTTCTTGTCCATTAAATACAAAAATTGGTTACTTTTGACCAAAATGCATACCTAAACTATTTATCTAAGGTTAGGATAATTATCATAGATTCCCCAAGGTATATTCCTTCTTTAATATTGATATCAAAGATTTTCTATTTACTTTACTATATTTCCCTTTTTATTTTTCCCAAAAATGAAAGTAATTTTACTGGCATATATAGTTAAACTAATTTTCTAATGGTATCCTAATGATCGCGGGTTCCCTGAGATCTTATAAACCTTTGATAAATATCTCAATGCAATTTAAATCTATTTGTTAATTTCCCCTATTTACTTTGTCTAAAAAACATTGTTTTTCTACTAAAATAATTAGCTAGATTAATTTTTTGATCTTCTCCTAATTATCACAATTTTCTTAGCACCTAATTAACCACTGATAATTATATCACAGCATTTGAGTTCCATTTACGAATTTCCCCTATTTATATTTCTCAGAAAACATGGTATTTTAGCTAAAGTAACTAGCTAGATTAATTTTCGTGAGCTTCTCCTAATTATCACCAATTCTTGAACATCTAATTAACCATTGATAATTATATCGTAGTATTTGAATTCCATTTACTAATTTTCCCTATTTAAATTGCTCAAAAAACAAAGTAATTATGCCTAATTAATCAGGAAAACTTCTCAGAAAATTATAGGATAATTTTCCTAGATTAATAACTGTCTTATGCATCTCTAATAATTACTTTAACTAAATCTTATCTTAATTAATATATTTATCATTAATTCTTGGTTAATTTGACTAATTTCATCCCTAATATGATAGAACAATTATTTAGCTTGGTATTACTAAGCTTAATTATAATAATCAGTAGAGAGTAATTAATTAAGAGAGGTTTGAGGAGCATACATAGGCCTAATCTTTGATTTATTAACAAATATCTTAATCTAACCTTGCTAATTAAGAAAGATTAGGTTAATTACCATTAGGGTTAATCAATTAGAGATTAAACTCTAATGTTTTCTACGTAGTGTTCTCCCTAGATGAGAGAGAAAGTCTCAAGGCTTCGAGTCTAAGAAAAAAATGAAGAGAAAGGTCCTTTTCTGGGCATCTGGCAGATTTTGGCACTTTTCCCCAGTCTAAGCAGCCCCCTAGCTTGTATTTTGCGCCATTTTCAGCCATCGCTGTTCCAGGCAAGTTTCCCCAGCTTCCACACTCACCCCATACCTTCCAGAATTTGCCTAGTTGATTTTTGTAGATCTTTAATGATGAAAATTGGAATTTTCTATCTAACTCTAGAACCTTAGTGTAAAGAAATCTTTGCTAATGATTAATAATGGAACATCCAATTTTTGTTATTAATTGAATTTCTTATTGTAATTTTCCAAGACCCGTAATTGTTCCCGTTTTTATCGGAATCAGATTCTGAAAATTTCTAAACATAATAAAGCTCGGCTTATTCCAAAAATACCAAAATTAATAGTGTTTGGAGTCCTGTAATAGTGTTTTCTATTAAGTTTTACAAGCTAAGTACAATCTTTAAGGTTTCGGAAACTGGAAACCTTACATTTGTAAGCCATCCTCCATGGTGCAATAGGACGTGTGGTCTTGAACAGTGGAAGGAAATACCATTGCTTTGTTTGGGTATGTTTACAATTTATAAGACAACTTTCTATCATCATTCTACACGGTGCAACAGGGCATGGTCGTGAACATTGGAAGCATCTCTTTGCTTTGTTTGAGCGATCTTATAAGGTGTTAGACAATTTTTCTTTATCTTCCCAAGCGGCACGATAGGGAGTTGTCAGGAATGTTGAAAGTACCTTCTATCACTTTGTTCAGGCAATCTCATAAAGTGTCTAACAATTTCTTCCCATCTTCTTACACGACGCAATAGTGCATGGTCTGTAAAGTTGGAAGCAACTCCTATTGCTTTGTTTGCGCATATTTTTGGCTTACTCCTTTCTACTATCATATGGCAAGGACAAAGCAAATTGCAAGAAAATTTTACCAAGTTCTAAAGGATTCAGAGAAAGATGATGACAACCAACAGGAATCAGTCAAGCCAAAATCGGGGAAGAAATAGGACGAGAATTCACTTACACAACCTCGCCAGAGACCTACTGCTAGGAAGAGAATGAATTATCAAGTGAAATCTCTAAGGAAGATAAGGAAAGCAAAGAAAAATCTACTTGCCTTCTTATCCCTAGTCTACCCTTGATGAGAGTTGTCAAGGAGATATCACATAGACTGGTGAGTATGATGAAAAGAAAAACTTTTGTTTCAGTAAGGTGGAAATCTCAAGCTTTGATGTGCCTTCAAGAGGCTACTAAGGATTTCTTAATAGACTTTATGAATGATGGCTACATTGCAACTGCATTTTCTCACAGGTTCACACTAATGAGTAAAGACTTTCTGCTTGTGTCAAGGTTGAGATACAAGTTTGATAAGCCTTTGGAGCCAATTCCTAGTGAGGATCTTAGGGTCTATCAAATTTTAAATATTCCCCCTACCATGCAGCAGAATAAGTCAGGGGTTGTCATTGATGATGCTACACATTAGTATGACACAAGAAAGGCCAAAGATATCAAAGCAGAAAAGGAGGTTGAGAGGGTGCAAGACAAGATATCAAAAGATGCTATCCTTACAGAGCAAGCAAAAATTTAAAGAGCATCCAACTCCCTCCTTCATGAAAAAGTTACAAGACAAATGGTTGTGGATGTCTCCATGTATGGGGATGATGAGGTGTATTGTGACATATTCCTCAAGACACAAGTATGCCTAAACCCCAACATTGAGGTTGGTGATATTGTGCTCTTTATCTATCTCAGGTATGTGTTGCCCCTTTCCTAATCATTAGTGCATATACGCCTCCAAAGGCCTCATTAGAGGATGTATTTTCTTTGACTTCAGGTGTCTTATGGGGGATCTTCCAGAGGCTATGGATATGCAAATATCCATACGTGATCCTCTAGTGGCACAGTGCCTATTTAGCAAGCAAGGAAGCCTTTCAAGTTTTTTTGAAGAATTTGACATGCTAACCTGCAATTACATAATATACCCCTATGTTGAAGGGTAAGTCTTAACTCCTAACAATTTTTCATATTCTGTGGTATTCAACAAGAAGAGCCATGCAAAGAGCCCTTCAAAGAGGATCCATACAAAGAAGAGCCATACAAATAAGAGTCCTGCAATTTTTCATATTCTGTGGTATTCAACAAGAAGAGCCATGCAAAGAGCCCTTCAAAGAGGATCCATACAAATAAGAGTCCTGCAAAGAAGATCCCTACAAAGAAGAGCCATGCAAGGAGGAGCAATGCAAAGAAGAGCCCTGTAAAGAAGAACCCTACCAAGAAGAGTCCCACCAAGAAGAAGAGCTTTCCAAAAAGAAAATCAGATGCTTAAGGCCATACATTCCATTCACCATTGAAATTCAAGGTTCAAAAGCATCGTTCAGCTAAGAACAGTAAGGGGGAGGCACCTGGCTCACCTTTCAAACTACCATTTAGGTTGCCAAAGAAGGTTTCCAATTCACCCAAGCCAACCACTCCTCAAGATCCCAAATCACCAACCCCCATAGAACCCACTGCCAAGCCCCCCATGCCAAGTCCTAAGGAGCCCAAGTCATCACCCCCCAAGGAACCCAACTCACCACCACCCCCTTCTAAACTGACTTTGCCCCCTCCTGAACACAAAATAAAAAGGGTCTCTGAGGATGTACAATCCTCCCAGGAAAAACAAAAAGTGGATTTTCATGATTGATTACTTCACAGAAGTTATGTACTCTTTTGTTCATTTTGTCCATATGAACATACACCCTTTGGTGGTTCATAGTTTTGTACTTCAAAATTTAATACCAACTATTCAATGCTTGATTGTGTATCATGGTATCATGTAAATTTAAAACAACATGAATAATGATCACAACAAGGTAGAAAAGACATGTCTATTTGCAAAATGCAATGATTACAACATTTAACCCCAGTTTTGTCAAGTCCTTGAAAGTGGCCCTCAAATACAACTTTTTTTGGGGAAAGACATGTGATGCAAGAGGTTGAATTCTCCATCCTTGTGCTCACAATAATTCCATCCACTTTGAATCTATACTCAGGTGATGTTTCATCAAGAAACTCAAGAGATTCTCTAACATCCTGTAGTCTCCAATTTGTTGTTACTATAAGGCTTCTATGCTCATTTTTGTGTGACTCAGTTGATGTTTCATCAAGAAACTCAAGAGATTCTCTAACATCCTGTAGTCTCCAATTTTTTGATACTATAAGGCTTCTATTCTCATTGTTGTGTGGATGGACTATGACCTTTAGTTCAAACTCTGGACAATTTTCCTTAGAGTCGAGAGGAGCCCAACTACCTAACTTGCTTCTCCATCTCCAATAGTCATAGCCCAGGACTAACTAACGCATAGTTGATATGAGATAGACATAGAATTTTGGCCTACTCTACAATTGATAGTATCACTGATATGGAAAGTTTCTTTGGCTCTCCATCCTTCTCCAAGTACATTATCCAGTTCAGTCATAGAAAGTCTTCTATTAAGCCACATCATCTTTATCCTCTGCAAATCCATTGTCTTGAAACATGCCTTAAAGTCATGTATAGGCAAGAACCATTGAAATTTAATCCTTCTTGAAATCCTACCCGGAGACATAACATTAACGATGTCTTCTTTGATCTTAGATTTGAAGCTTGATATAGTACATGCATCAGGATCTTCCCAATCAAGTGATCTTATGGTGGGAACGGGTAAACTAATGTAGTTCTCCATATGCACCTTCTCATGATGGACTCTTGTATTTTGCAAAATAGACAAACAAATCCATTGGTTTGTAAAAAGAAGGTTTCTTTTCATCATACATACATCTCCAATCCCCTTATGCAGTGCTTTGAATGTCCCACTTAGGCTCTCCATAGGCTTCCACTCCACATCTATTGAAGGAAAGATGTCTGAAATGGAATCAAAAAATGAGAAAGAATAATGGGAGAATGATAAAAAGACCATATTAGGTAAAGTGGGAAAATCCCAATTCCCAGGTTGGACAACTTTCAATATATCATGTATAAAATATAGAGATTTTGTCAAAAATTTGAGTTTTCTTAAGGTCTCATTCCACTTTATGCACATACAATACACAATGAAAACAACTAAAATATCATGGTTTCAATCAATTGGATTATTAGGAGAGGAGTATATTGCATCCATTATCGTTGTCTATGTTCTACTGTCCTACCTACAACTTATCTCAACATGGAGAGCTTGGTTTCTAGGTCCACCACTTGTCCAAGTTAATGTAAAAGTGACTCAAGGTTCACAACTTGTGAAAGCAAGGATCCATTGAGGAATACAATCCACTTGGCTATTTTTCCTTAATTTATTGCATGTGACATTTAAGCAAGGTCCACTTCTAATCTATAACTTCTTAATTTGAGGCATGGGACATATATAAAATATGTAGCATATGCTCTATTGCCTCATAGGAAGGTTGGTTTCAAGGTGCACTTATCCATGCTAGCCTATCTTGGAGAAATGATGGAGCTTGCTTCTCTCCTTGTTTCAATGGAGACTAGCTTGGACAAGTGGTGGACCTTTGCTTCTCTCTATGTTTCAATAGAGTTAGCTTGGACAAGTGGTGATCTTGGAACAAAACCCCCATGTAAAACATATCATGGGTATTCCAAGTGATTAGAAAGATTACCATTTAAGATATAACCTTATAGGTTGGACAACTAGATCTTGGCTTGGAGAAATGGTGGACCTTTGATTCTCTCCATGTTTCAATGGAGTCTATCTTGGAGAAATGGTGGAGCTTGCTTCTGTCCATGTTTCAATGGAGCCTAGCTTGAACAGTTGGTGGACCTTTGCTTCTCTCTATGTTTCAATAGAGTTAGCTTAGACACGTGGTGGATCTTCAAAATAAACCAACTACTATCAATGTTGCCTAGCTTGGACAAGTGGTGGAGTGTTTCTCTACTCCATGTTTCAATGGATCTTAGCTTGGACAAGTGTTGGACCTTAAAACAAAAACCCTATGTACAACATAGAATGGATTTTCTAGATTTCAATGGAGTCTAGCTTTAACAAATGGTGGAGCTTGTCTTCATCCATGTTTCAATGAAACTAGCTTGGACAAGTGGTGGACCTTGTAACAAACCCTCCCATGTACAACATATCATTGGTTTTCTAAGTGATGGGAAGGAATACCATTCAAGATATAAACTTATAGCTTGGATAAGTAGTTGACTTTAAAACCAAATTCATCATAATACAATGAAATATAGGTCAGCCAATTCCTAAATCTTGAGACCAAACCTCCCATGCTATTAGAGATAATATATTGGATAAGTGGTGGACCTTCTATTATTTTCCCATGCCTAGTTTAGACAACCGGTACACTTCGCAGCTATAAAGGTTGGACGAGTTGTGGAGCCTTGTTTCTATCCATGTTTTAATGGATCCTAGCTTGGACAAGTGGTGGACCTTGGAAAAAAGCTTCCATGTACAACATATATGAGGTTTTCCATGTTTTAATGGAACCTATCTTGGACAAATGGTGAAGCTTTCTTCTCTCCATGTTGATTTTGGAACTACCTTAGACAAGTGGTGGAGCTTTTCTTTTCTACTCTTCATAATACAATGAAGTATATGTTGGTTACATGGTGAATCTTCAGGCCAAACCTCCCATTTTACTAGAGATGATAGGTTGGACAAGTGGATCAACCTTCTATCATTTCTCCATGACTATATTGGACAATTAGTAGACATAACATCTCTCTATGTTGTCTAGAGATGAGCTTGGACAAGTGATGGACCCTGCTTCTCTCTTCCCTTGGTTTACTAGTTTGAAGACTCAGTATATATACTTTCTTAGATCTAGCTTGAACAAGTGGTGGACCTTGCATCCACAATCTTAATTCAGTATAAAAAAGTATATGAAAAAATAACATAGGAATCTTGGTTTGAAGGTCAAGCAATTAGGTTCCAAATGCACATAATAATATATTTTCCACCCATATTAAAAGAAAGTTAAATATGCACATAATAATATATTTTCCAAATGCACATAATAATATATTTTCCACCCATATTAAAAGAAATTTAAATATGTTATTACCAAATTGACAAAGGTAACATCCAAGAATTATATCTTTCCATCTTGTCAGATCTAAATCTTCATCAAGGCGACATGCATGTATACATCAACTTTCAAGCCATTCAAGAATACATGCACTTAGATTCCATAGTTTTGTTTTCAAAGTCTTTTAGGTTCTAAAACTCTTTCACATAAAGTATGTAATGACAAAATTCTTGAAGCAAACATTTGTGCCCAAGAAAAAGATCCCTCTCACATATTTAAAGTCCATGAATTCTCTGATCCACACTTACAAGTTTTATTTTGACATCAAACATCAATTCTTTCATAGTTCCAAATAAATGCAACCTCGATATGAATTGACAAAAAATGAATTTCTTTTACTATATGACCCAACATAGGCCCCAATCAAATAAAAAGTGAGTCCCCAAAAATTTGGGTGCACTCTAGCAATACATCAGAGTCCCCTTACAATAGGATGCACTCCAATAGTACATTGAAGTCCCCTTAGAGTAGGGTGCACTCCATTCAAGTGTTCATAAAATTGACACACCTTTTTAATAAAAAAAAAAGACTATATCAAATTATACAAATGTTGAAAGATACACACTAGAATAAAAAAAGCATCTTATAGCCATATTTATTCAATGCTTTCGTGTTGACAAGTACACACCAAGGACATAATTTGTCTCAGAATCACTATACTGATTTACAATTGTGTTGTATGTATAGACTCTCTTATCTCTTGCATACAACCATCCTACCAACCATGGAATTATGGTTCTCTGCAAGAAGTTTTGAAGTTGCTTGGAAGTTTGCCTCCACATCTTTGGAAATATAAGATATGTCCCTGGCATGTTCCACATCACCCTATATGGAGTGTCATCAAAAATTAAGGTATTGTTTGCATCCAAATCCTCAAATATCTTCCAAATATCACTCAGATTTTTGTGATAAACCCTTGTAAATCCTAACATGATATTTGGATTTTGGCAATTTTTGTTACTCATAAACACCTTGAACTTGGTATACTGCTCAGGAAAACACTTTTGTGTGATGCGTTGCACCCTTGTTAAGTTATAGCAACTCCATATCCATAGCTCAAAGTATTCAGCACAAAAATCCAAAAAACTTTGTGCGTCTCGTCGCACCACATGATAAACTTCATCTTTGTCCTCCACAAGTCGCATGTGTTGAGCCCAAGATGGCATAGAATCTCCATGTTTCATTTCAACTGTCTTGAGAAGTAACCCCTCTAGATCCAAGATAAGTACTCTTTTGATGTCCTTGAAAGCAAGTGGTAGGTGATAAGGAGGTGATTCATTCCTTGGACAAGGTCTTGGAGGAGGTTGGATGGGTAATTCAATAGTTTTCTTCAATTTATGCCAGCATATAGCCAATCCATTTTTCTGTAATGGTTCTGAAATTAAAGAACAAGAACACTTAATGCAAACACAACAATAGACATGCTTTTTACATTGTCTACCCTAAGGTTTTATTAGATACCAAAATCCATCTATGATCTACTCATTAATAGAAAGAAAGTCAAATTAAAATCCTGACTCTTTTTTATGCTACACTCTCTCTTAGTCTCAATACCATGGAGTTCAACTAGACTTAAGTCAACTAATAACTACTACTTGTTGTTAAAGGTATGCTTGAAGTGTATAAGGCTTAACCAATGCTCTAGTGTAGAATGGGTATTTAGGTCTCAAGGTCTACCACTTATCCAAGCAAAGATCCATTTAGATATGGAAACCCAATTTTTCTTAATATAATGATATAGAGTGGACAAGTGGTGAATCCTGAGACCAAGCCACTCATGCTACTAGGGATAATAGGTTGGACAAGTGGTGGACCTTGAATGTAAACCCCCCATGTACAAAGTATCAGGGGTTTTGGGTATTTCAATGGACTCTAGCATCTTGGAAACATGGTGGAGCTTACTTCTCTCCATGTTTCAATGGAGTCTATCTTGGATAAATGGTGGAGCATCATTCTCTCCATGTTTCAATGGAGCCTACCTTGGACAAGTGGTGCATGTTTGTTTCTCTCTATGTTTGAACAGATTTAGCTTGGACAAGTGGTGGACCTTGGAACAAAATCCCCATGTAAAACATATCATGGACATTACAAGTGGTGAGAAAAAATACCATTCAATATATAACCTTATAGGTTGGAAAAGTGGTGGACCTTAACACCCAATTATTATTAATATAATGACATAGAGTGGACAAGTGGTGAATCTTGCGACCAAACCTACTAGGAAAAGTACGTTGGACAAGTGGTGGACCTTGAATGCAAACCCCCCATGTACAAAATATTACTCATGCTACTAGGAATAATTTGGTATTAAGGTCCATGTTTCAATGGAGCCTAGCTTGGAAAAGTGGTGGACCTTTGTTTCTCTCTATGTTTCAATAGAATTTGCTTGGACAAGTGGTGAACCTTGGAACAAAACCCCCATGTAAAGCATGTCATGGGCATTACAAGTGGTGAGAAAAAATACCATTCAAGGTATAACCTTATAGGCTGGACAAGTGGTGGACCTTAGCACCCAATTCCTCTTATTATAATGACATATAGTGGAAAAGTGGTGAATTGTGAGACCAAACCTACTAGGGATAATAGGTTGGAGAAATGGTTGACCTTGAATGTAAATCACCCATGTACAAAATATCATGGGTTTTGCGTATTTCAATGGAGCCTAGCATCTTGGAGACATGGTGGAACTTACTTCTCTCCATGTTTTAATGGAGCCTATCTAGGAGAAATGGTGGAGGTTCCTTCTCTCCATGTTTCAATGGAGCCTAGCTTGGACAAGTCGTGGACCTTTGTTTCTCTCTATGTTTGAATATGGTTAGCTTGGACAAGTGGTGGATCTTGGAATGAAACTCCCATGTAAAACATATCATGGGCATTTCAAGTGGCGAGAAAGGATACCATTTAAGATATAACCTTATAGGTTGGACAAGTGGTGGACCTTAACACAATATAATGACATAGAGTGTACAAGTGGTGAATCTTGAAACCAAACCACTCATGCTACTAGGGATAATAGGTTAAACAAGTGGTGGGCCTTGAAATAAAACCCCCTAGAGTGTTTCAATGGATCCTAGCTTGGAAACATGGTAAAGCTTGCTTCTCTCCATGTTTCAATGCAGCCTATCTTGGATAAATGGTGCAGCATCATTCTCTCCATGTTTCAATGGAGCCTAGCTTGGACAAGTGGTGGACCTTTGTTTCTCTCTATGTTTAAATAGAGTTATCTTGGAAAAGTGGTGGACCTTGGAACAAAAACCCCATGTAAAACATATCATGGGCATTACAAGTGGTGAGAAAAAATACCATTCAATATATAACCTTATAGGTTGGACAAGTGGTGGACCTTAACACCCAATTATTCTTAATATAATGACATAGAGTGGATAAGTGGTGAAATTGGGACCAAACCTACTAGGGAAATAGGTTGGACAAGTGGTGGACCTTGAATGTAAACGCCCCATGTACAAAATATCACTCATGCTACTAGAAATAATTTGGTATTAAGGTCCATGTTTCAATGCAGCCTAGCTTGGAAAAGTGGTGGACCTTTGTTTCTCTCTATGTTTCAATAGATTTATCTTGGATAAGTGGTGTACCTTGGAACAAAACCCCCATGTAAATCATGTCATGGGCATTACAAGTGGTGAGAAAAAATACCATTCAAGCTATAACATTATAGGTTGGACAAGTGGTGGACCTTAACACCTAATTCCTCTTAATATAATGACATAGAGTGGACAAGTGGTGAATCATGAGACCAAACCTACTAGGGATAATAGGTTGGACAAGTGGTGAACCTTGAATGTAAACCCCCCATGTACAAAAAATTATGGGTATTGGGTATTTCAATGGAGCCTAGCAACTTGGAGACATGGTGGAGCTTATTTCTCTCCATGTTTCAATGGAGCCTATCTAGGAGAAACAGTGGAGGTTCCTTCTCTCCATGTTTCAATGAGCCTAGCTTGGACAAGTGGTGGACCTTTCTTTCTCTATATGTTTTAATAGAGTTAGCTTGGACAAGTGGTGGACCTTGGAATGAAACCCCCATGTAAAACATATCATGGGCATTTCAAGTGGTGAGAAAGGATACTATTTAAAATATAACCTTATAGGCTGGACAAGTGGTGGACTTTAACACATATTTCTTCTTAATATAATGACATAGAGTGTACAAGTGGTGAATCTTGAGACCAAACCACTCTTGCTACTAGGGATAATAGGTTGGACAAGTGGTGGACCTTGAATGTAAACCCCTCATGTACAAAATTATGGGTTTAGGGTATTTCAATGGAGCCTAGCTTGGAGACATGGTGGAGATTGCTTCTCTCAATGTTTCAATGGAACCTATCTTGGAGAAATGGTGGATCATCCTTCTCTCCATGTTTCAATGGAGCCTATCTTGGACAAGTGGTGGACCTTTGCTTCTCTCTATGTTTTAATGGAGTTAGCTTGGACAAGTGGTGGGTCTTGGAACAAAACCCCTTTGTAAAACATAGCATGGACATTACAAGTGATGAGGAAAAATATCATTCAAGATATAACCTTTAGGTTGGAAAAGTGGTGATGGACCTTGACAAGTGGTGAAGGATACCATTTAAGATATACCCTTATAGGTTGGACAAGTGGTGGACCTTAACACCCAGTTATTCTTAATATAATGACATAGAGTGGATAAGTGGTGAATCTTAAGACCAAATCACTCATGCTACTAGGTATAATACGTTAGAGAAGTGGTAGACCTTGAATGTAAACACCCCATGTACAAAATATCATGGTTTTAGGGTGTTTCAATGGAGCCTAGAATCTCGGAGACATGGTAGATCTTGATTCTTTCCATGTTTGAATGGCACCTATCTTGGAAAAATGATGGAGGTTACTTCTCTCCATACTTCAACGGAGCCTAGCTTTGACAAGTGGTGAACCTTTGCTTCTCTCTATGTTTGAATAGAGTTAGCTTGGACAAGTGGTGGACCTTTGCTTCTCTCTATGTTTGAATAGAGTTAGCTTGGACAAGTGGTGGACCTTGGAATGAAACCCCCGTGTAAAACATATCATGGGCATTTCAAGTGGTGAGAAAGGATACCATTTAAGATATAACCTTATAGGTTGGACAAGTGGTGGACCTTAATACATAGTTCTTCTTAATATAATGACATAGAGTGTACAAGTGGTGTATCTTGAGACCAAACCACTCGTGCTACTAGGGATCCTAGCTTGGACAAGTGGTGGACCTTGAAAAAAGTCCCCCTGTACAACATAGATGAGTTTTTTCATGTTTTAATGGAAGAGAGATCTGACAAATGGTGGAGCTTGCTTATCTCCATGTGGATTTTAGAACTAGCTTGGACAAGTGGTGGAGCTTTGCTTTTTTACTCTTCATAATACAATGATGTATAGGTTGGTTACATGGTGAATCTTAAGGCCAAACCTCCCATCTTACTAGAGATGATAGGTTGGACAAGTGGTCAACCTTCTATCATTTCTCCATGCCTATAATTAGACAATTAGTAGAACTAGCATCTTTCTATGTTGTCTAGAGCTGAGCTTGGACAAGTAGTGGACCTTGCTACTCTCTTCCCTTGGATTATTAGTTTGAAGACTCATTATATATACTTGCTTAGATCTATATAATTACTCATTAGTTAGGTTACAAGTGGGTATGTAATTTGTTAGCCTCAAGGGACTTTGAATATTGAATAGTAAGACCAAGTGCTGGTTTGAAGATCTTTTGCTTATCTAAACTAGACTCTAACTCAATAATAAGTTTCATAAGTTCCACGAATTGTCCTATCTAGGCTCCAAAAGAGTCTTAATTGGTTTGTGCTAGATTATAACTTCCTTGATGGGGTAGAATCCTAGAAAAATGAGGCACTATAAGTTTTACCTTAGCTCAAATGGATTTTTCACTTAAACTCGACTGCAATTTGGCTATCTAGTCTTTGTCTCGATGGAGTTTAACACTAGATACATAGTAGTGATATTTAAGCTTCATGTCTCTTCACTTGATCGAGATATGAGACCATACTTTCAAGGTCACCACTTGTCTTACCTAAAGACCAATGTGAGACATGGGAGCAAGAAAGCCATCCGATATTGTTTTAAGGACTATTACATAGGCAATCAATAACTTAAGTAAAGCAAAAAGACTTGGATCTTTCACAATTAATAACTTAAGTAAAGCCAAAAAGACTTGGATCTTTGACAGTTTTTTTCAAACTAAAAAAGCACAATCTCATGCTAACAAAACTATAAATCACAATTGAAAGGTTTGAACAAGAAAAAGATCAACAATCTTAATAAGAAGGATACTTTTCATTTCATTTGATGATTACAAACTAAAATAAAGTCTCTCAAGAAATTGATAAACAAAAAATGTAGGTGACTGCTTCATTATTTTGAGCAAAAATATCAAAATCTCTATTGATTGAGCTCCATCTAGTAGTATCCTTTGTAAGATCCTGCAAGAAGGAATAAAAAGAAATATTTGTTAGATACCATGCACATGAGTGTTCAAGCATGTGTATCAAGAATATATGACATGTCACTAGTACCTTAGGGTTGCTTTCTATCCAGCCTTAGAAGATTGTTCTCAGCTTTCACCTTATTTATATAAGCCTTTGCTGTGGTTGCCTTCAAAACTCCTTTTGTGTTACAACCCAATTGCCTAGCTAAAGTGGTCAATTGTGACGCCTTCATGCTTTCAATGGGTGTACGCTCCTTTGCCAAGATCTCTTGTATTTGGGCTCTTCTCATTTCATTGCGGTGGCTTGTGTCACTTGCATCTTCAATGATAGTTTCATCTCTGTCACCTTTTGCAGGTGGTATTCTTCTTGTAAAGAACACCTTAGCTGACCAAACATCATTTTTCTGCTTCCAATACTCCATGATTTGTTTGTATTCACTATCATTTGTCACTATAGGTTGTCCATAACGATTAGAAGCAATTAAATCACGCACATCCCTTCTCTCATCAAGCTGAATCAAGTATGGCAGTAGCTCCTCCAAGAGAATATTGTCAACCATCTTCTCAGCATCAAATTGTGGTGGAAAAATGCAATTGTTTGCTGGTGAAATACATCCCTTGTAAGGAGAGTCATCAATAAGCACTGTTCTTTGTGGATCACATTCAAACCCCATGGCAATTTTGGCTAGAGGCTTGAACATTGCCTCAACGTTTGGATTGTCGGGTCTAAACAATTTTTGAGTTTGAGCGGTGTAGCAAACATCTTGCGACCAAATTGCAAAGAAAGGCAATGTATCCTCAGCTAAGTTGTTTAGTGCTGCAAGGATTTGATACACATTATTCCTAGTAGCTGTCGACCAAATTGCAACATTAAACCTTTGTAAAATAGTCTTCAAGAATTGGATGCAACCTGGCCTGAGTATAATATATCTTTTTGAATCCATTTGCACTGAGTTGTGGTGTGAGGATGGTTGAGGGGAACGTTTCAACAATAGACCATTTAAATCCAATATAATTGTAAGCATGGATTTCTCAACATCTACGCTACATGACGTAGTACCAATTGGCAATAGCTCGTGAGTGGACTTTTCAGTCTCTTTTGATGTATGTTGCATTTTTGAAGCATCGATTTCTTGGTTCTCATTATTGGAAGCTTGCTCAAGTTGCACAACACTAGACTCTAGTATAGAAATATCATCCATCTTGGGCACTTTAGAAACCATAGAATCTATGGATTCTATAGTTGTTGACTGAACCATAGGAGCATTATCCATCCCAGTTTGTGAATCTAAGAAAACACACACACAAATGGTATCTCAAAACCACTAGAATTTTATTCACCATATTTATATGTAGAACTCCTAGTAAGAAATTTATTTAAGGTAAAGTCGTTGTTAGAATCCTTGCAACCATTTTCAGCATTCGTACACCAAACACCACTTGTCTAAAATACAATCTACTAACTCAACATTTTCCATCCTACACTTTATTAAAGATGAGTACTTAAAGTGAAAACTAAAAGCCACCCTTGTTGAGGAAACATGGATACAAGGTCCACCAAATGTCCAACCTAGACTACAAGAAAATAATTAGAGATTTGGCTTAGATTTGGATTCAAAGGCCACCACTTATTCAAGTAAGATAACTCCACTTGTTTAAGACAGTAATGTTTGAAGCCCCACCACTTGTCCAACCTAGACATTGATTAAATTTTGGTAAGATTTATCACAAATCTAGAGTAGAATCAAGATTCTATGGCCAAGGTAGTCAAATATGTTAGACAACACACAAAGCATAAGAGCACTCTAGATTCTCGTTGAGCATAAACTAAACAATAATCAAATGTTATATTCACTTGAGATTTCATCCATGAAAAATGAAAATGATGCATGTACTTGAGATTTCCATCCATGTACAATACTTTACAATGTCAAGTAAAGTTATAGTCAGCAAACAACTCTTCTCCTGCTTCAACTTGACAAATAGTCTCAATGCATACATGGCCATATTCTTCTGACTTGATGTGTGAAGAGGTGCATTTATGCCAAGGTGGCAAATTTGGATCAAATGTATAGCGTACGTTGGGACAGACATTTGTACTGTGAGAACTATTTATATAGCCCGACACGTTTCCTTCTTCTACACAACCAATAATGTATGATTGATCTTCCTCTTCTTCTATGTTTGGATCCTCTAGAAGAGAATATTTATAAGCTCTTGGAAATATTTTGCATATCTTTTTCCAGTCTTGAAATCTATACTTATGCCCTCCATAGTTTAGAATAGTCAAACCACTTTCCAGGGTAGTATGCACAAATAGCCCATAACCAGCTCCTTCAATACATGAAAGTCGCACTTCAAAATCCACACCGTTAATATGGAAAATTACATCTTTGGGAATAGGAAAAGTTGGTGTCCCAAAAGGATCTTCATGCCAATCATAGTGTGAAATACATCTAGTTTTTATATCACTTAACTCCTTTGTGTCTGCAAAAAGAAGAAAATATTATGCATAAAATAATGACAATATCAAAGAAAGATATCATTATTTTATAGTCCAATAGGTCCATTGTATGGAAGACTTAGAGTGCCTCTTACATGGTGCCTCCAAGGTTTCCAAAAAATAAAATCATTGGAAAAAAAAGGCCACTGTGTCTCCAATCTATTGCCCATTTGAAGCATAGAGAGAACCAAGGTCCACCACTTGTCCAAGCTAGACATGGAGCATTGACACAAGATCCAACACTTATCCAAGAACCCTATAGTATATGTGGTAACATGGGATGCATTGATGCAACAAAAGTAGTCTAGCCTCCTCATCCATCTCTTTTTTCTTGTAGCCTAGAGGGATTAGTTTCAAGGTCTATCACTAGTCAAAAACTACACATAGAACATTGATACAAGGTTCCACCACATGTGAAACCTATCATCTCTAGTAGCATGGATGGTTTGATATCAAGGTTCATCGCGTGTCCTACCTATACTCTATTGTAGCATATAGATTCTGGTTTGGTGGTACTACACTTGTCCAAACTTGGCTTGTTGTTGATATCTGGAGGTAATCAAGGGTCCTCCACTTGTCCAAGTTAGGCATATAAAACAATTGCAAGGTCCACCATGTGTACAACATATGATTGATTATAGCATGCATGGTCTTATTTCATGGGCAACCATCTTCTCTCCAACATGTGTCCAACCTCGGCTCCATTGAAGCATGGAGAGAAGCAAGGTCCACCACTTATCAAAGCTATTATTTTCTCCCAGTGCTTTCAAAACCCATAATACGTTGTACATGGGGGGGGGGGGGATTCTTGTTTCAAGGTCCACCCCTTGGCTAAGATTGGATCCATTGAAACATAAAGAGAAGCAAGCTCTACCATTTGTCCAAGCTAGGAGCCATTGAAACATGAAAACCCCATAATATGTTGTATACGAGGGGTGTTTTTCAAGGTCTACCACTTGTCTAAGCTATGGTCCATTGGAACATGGAGAGAAGCAAAGCTCCACCACTTTTCTAAGCTAGGATCCATTGAAACATGGAGAGAAGCAAGCTCCATTGTTTGTCTAAGCTAGGCTCCATTGGAACAAGGAGAAAACAAGCTCCACCACTTGCCTATTATTGCATAGAGATTCTGGTTTGAAGGTCCACCACTTGTCCAACCTTGCCTTCATGTATGGAGATAATCAAGAGTGCAATGCTTCTCTAAGCTAGGGACATAAAAGAGTTTCAAGGTCCACTACATATACGATCTATGATGGGTTGTAGCATGGGAGGTTTCATTTTAAGGTTGACCACTTCTCCAGCTCCGCTTGTCCAACCTCAGATCCATTGAAGAATGGAGAATAAAGGTGTACCAACTCTCCAAAATAGGCAGGACAATCTCTATAAAACCCATGAATTGTTAATATATGCTATGCTGTGGAGTTTTGTTTGAAGTTCCACTCCTTATCCAAGCTACAATCCATTGAAGCATGGAACTAAGTAAGATATATCTCTAGTCCAAGATAGGATCCATTGAAACATAGAGAGAATCAAGGTCCACCACTTGTCCAAGCTATGCATGGGTAATTGATATAAGGACCACTACGTTTTCACCTATACTATGCTCTATCATGGATGGTTTCATATCCCACCAATTTTCCAACCTATTTAGTAGGTTGTATTATGGGGGTTTGGTTTCAAGGTACTTCACTTGTCTAAGGTGGGTTCCATTGAACCATGGAGAGAAACTATGTCTACCACTTGTCCGAAATATGCTCCTTTAAAACATAAAAACAAGTTCCACCACTTGTCCAAGCTAAAGTTTCTCTCCATTGAAGCATGGAGAGAAACAAGGTCTACCACCTGTCCAAAATATGCTCCATTGAAACATAAAAGCAAGGTCCACCACTTGTCAAGCTAATATAACAAATGGGTGTTGGTTACAAGGTGTACCACACTTGTGTTGGAATTAGGGTTGCAGAGAAACACACACAGCTTGGAGAAGACGAAGGAAGCTCAAGGCACACAATAGAGAGTGTATTCCTTAGTGTGCAATGGAAAGATAGATAGCCCTAGAGTGATGGGCGTATATACAATGCACGGGGGAAAAAACCTCCTAAAGAGGGAAAAAATGCCCCGGCGGTCCTAGTGTGTTCACACACATCACTACCACATGTATATGGTAACAAATCCCCCCTGGAGTGATGCGGTGAACGAGAGCTGGCACATGAGTAAAGGGAAGTGCCATGCCCTGAGGACAGGATCAGTCCACAAAGGGGAGTAAGCCCAAAGCTTTGCGGAAAGCTTCAAGCTTCTCACGAGACAATGCCTTTGTGAAAAGATCTGCAAGGTTGTCCTGTGTTGACACATAAGCCAAGCTGATCTCTCCTGCTGAGAGCCTCTCCCTGACATAGTGGTAATGCACCTCAATGTGCTTTGTGCGAGCATGAAAAACTGGGTTCCTCGCAACTGCCAATGCGCTCTGACTGTCAGTGTAGATAGTGTTGGCAGTGTCCTCTCCAACACCCAAGTCAGCCATAAGGCGTCTGAGCCATACACACTCAACCGTAGCTGTGAAGACTGCCCTGTACTCAGCCTCACAACTCGAAGTGGCCACAGTAGGTTGCTTCTTGCTCAACCATGATATACATGAACTGCCAAGCATGAAACAAAAACCACTTGTGGACACTCGCGTGTCAAAACAACCAGCCCAATCTGAGTCCGAAAAAGCATGTAAGTCTGGCGGCAATGATCCCCCCTTGGGATAAAACAAGCCAAGATGTAAAGTGCCACTAAGGTAGCGGAAAATCCTCTTGACAGCCTGCCAATGCTTAGACCCTGGGCTATGCATAAATCTGCTGACCTGCGAGACTGCAAACTGAATATCTGGCCTCGTGTTGCATACATAAATGAGGCAGCCAACAGCAGTTTGGTAAAGAGTGACATCAGCAGGATCGCCAGCATCATGTAGACTCAACTTCAAACCTGTTTCCATGGGAGTGGCAATAGGTTTGCAATCCTCAAGTCCAAACTTACATAGCAATGTCTCTATGTAACTTTTCTGACACAAGGCAATACCACCATCACACTGCTTAAACTGTATACCCAAGTAATGATGCAACAGCCCCAAATCTTTCATCTTGAAAGTAGCATTCAAATCAGCCTTAAATTCAGCAATATGTCTCTCATTTGGTCCAGTGATCAGCAAATCATCAACATAAAGAACCACAATGAGAAATACATCATCCTCACGCTTTACATACAATGTGCTTTCTGTTGGACTGTTACGAAAGCCTCGTTTAACCAAATGAGTGTCAGCTTTCTCATACCAAGCACGAGGAGATTGCTTCAACCCATACAAAGCCTTCTTACATTTGCACACTTTGTCCTCTTGTCCTTTTATGACAAAACCGCGAGGCTGCGTTACATAAACTTCCTCAAATATGTCACCATTCAAGAAAGCAGTAACAATGTCTGATTGATGTACATCCCAACCAAAATGAGCTGCCAATGCACATAGAAAACGCACAGTAGTCATACGACAAGTGGGAGCAAAAGTCTCTTCATAATCTATGCCTTTTTGTTGTGCATAACCCTTTGCAACAAGTCGAGCCTTATGGCGATCGATCTCACCATCCGGCTTGCGTTTCAACTTGTAAACCCACTTCGTACCAATGGCCTTTTTTCCAGGAGGCAAATCACATAAAGTCCATGTGTCATTCTCTATAAGTGCATCATATTCTGATTTCATGGCAGCAATCCAATTTTCTGAATTTTGTGCTTCATCAAAAGACAGAGGCTCCTCAACATCATGTAAACTAGACACAGCCAAAGCATAACAATCTGATGCATAAGATGCATGGCGAGAGCCTGAACGAGTACGACTAGATAAAGGTGCATCCAATTTACTGTCACGCAAAGTGTGCACCAGCCATTTTGGCATACCTCTAGCCTGCTCATTTTCAGCCCTTTCCTCATCAAGTACATCATGTACATCTGCATCAGTAATAGGCTGTTCTAAAACATTTTCAGAAACCCCCATAGGCTGTACATTTGCCTCATTGGAACTTACATTCGTATTTCCACCACTGAAAAGAGGCAACAAAGTGTCATAAATGTCCTGTGAGCTTACATTACTGTCTCTAGTACATGACAGCAAGGGTTGAACAGAATCTTCCACAAACACTACATCCCGTGAAACCAAAATACGTTTTGTTTGCGGATGATACAACCTGTAACCTTTGCTTTCAGCACTATAACCAACAAAAATACATTTGACAGCCTTATCATCCAATTTTCTGCGCTGCACTTGTGGCACCAAAGCATATGCCAAACAGCCAAAAACACGCATGTGCTCAATAGAAGGTTTTCTATCATGCCATGCTTCATATGGAGTAATAGACTGCAAAGCTTTCGTAGGACACGTGTTAAGTACATAAGTGGCACACATGATGGCCTCAAGCCAAAAAGAATGCGGCAAAGCTTGACTTTTGACCATACATCGTGCCATTTCCGTTAGTGACCTGTTTTTCCTCTCAGCAACACCATTTTGCTGAGGTGTATAAGGCACTGTACATTGGTGTTTTATCCCACGACTAGCCAGAAATGCATTAAATTCATGAGACATATACTCCCCCCCTCGATCGGAACGGAGGGTGCCCATAGTACATTTTGAGACATTTTCAGCCATAGCCAAAAATTGTTTGAAGCACATAAAAACTTCGGACTTCGCTTTAAGCGGAAATACCCACGCATGCCTGGAGTAATCATCAATGAAAGTCACGAAGTACAGGTAATTTCCCAAGGACGGAGTTTGCATGGGCCCACAAACGTCACTATGCACAAGCTGCAACCTGCATGTGGCCCTAACTGAACCATCCTTTGGAAACTTAGAACGCTGCATTTTACCCAGAATACAGCCTTCACAAACATGTTTGATAGGTGCTTCAAGAGGCGACAAAGAAGCAACCATATCAGATTTCTGCAAACGCAGCAAACTGGCAAAATTCAGATGACCAAAACGTGCATGCCAAAGTTTTGCATCTGAAATAGCCCTTGAATCTGCAACAGCATTTGCAAAATTTTGTCCACACTTGTCATACAAAGTGAGCTTATACAGCCCACGGCACAAAAGCCCAGATGCAACAATTTCATCACCAAAACTGAGATCATGAACTGTACATCTGTCATCCACAAATTTGACTACAAGTCCAAGTCTAGCAAGTGCGGATACAGACAATAGATTCTTCTTGATCCCAGGTACATAAAGTGCATCAACAAGTGTGAAGGAACTGCCATTAGCAGCAGTGAGCACAATCTTTCCAACTCCCTGAACTGGATAAGAGGCGTTGTTGGCACAAGTGACTGAATTCCCATGAGGGACAGACTCGAGAGAGGTAAACAATTCACGATGTGAGGTAATGTGCTTTGTAGCACCACTGTCGAAATACCACACATGTGAATCTGCAGCAACTGACAAGCATGCATCATGGACAGCAGGATTGTAAGTGCACTCTGCGCTAAAAGCCCATTCTGCATCAACATCAGCATCACAATCTCCTTTCACAGAAGACTCAACAATGGCTGCATTTGTAGTGGAACCAGCATTTGCAGTGGAACCACCCTCTTTCTTCTTAGCCTCTTTGGCCTTCAACTTAGGACACGACTTGATCAAGTGATCATTGGCTTTACAATAATGGCAACGCATCTTCTTTTTGCCCTTATCACCAGAATTGCCAGACGAAGTGCTGCCAGCAGAAGCATTAGGAACAGAATTTTTGCCACTCGCAGCAGAACCATAAGAAGTGGCTGCAATACTGTTACCACCCTTTCTTTGAGAAGCAATAAAAGCCTGTTCAACTGCACGCTGCCTAGTCCTGTTTTTTCTAGAAAGTGACTCTTGCAACAGCAATGTGCATAATGCATCAAACTTGACAACTTCAGGATTTCCTTGGGTCATCAGTCTCCAAGTACTAGCAAAAGTCTGGTAGGAATCTGGTAAGGCATCAAGAACAGTCTGCACAAGGGAACTGTCAGAAATGACTTCACCTGCAGAAATGAGTTGCTCATTGATATCCTTGACACTAGCAAGGAAAGTGTCCATATCATCTTCCTCATGCATAATCTTCGACTCTAGCTCTTTACGCAGCAAAGCAATTTTAGCCTCATTGCGGCTTGCATAAAGACCTGCTAGAATATCCCAAGCCTGTTTTGCAGATTTTGCTGAACGGATGTGAGGAATAATGGTGCGCTTCACAGACAACGCAATCAATGCATGAGCCTGCGCATCCTTAACATCCCAACGAGCTTGTTCTGCTGTAGGCAAAACAACTCTAACAGCTGCAATCCTTGCAGCAAGACCTGCAACATCCTCAATATCGCCTACATCTTCAGAACCAGGACGTACATCAATGCCCTGCACAATGTTCCAGACACCTTTTGACACAAGAACGTGTTGCATCATATAAGCCCACATAGGGTAGTTGTCCCCATCCAACCTGTCCTCAGCAGCAAACATCTTGAACACATCTGTGTTGTTGTTGTCAGCCATGGTAAATGCTGCACCTGATGTGAAAACTGCCCGAAAATAGGAGAAATGGAGCGGGAACAACTTGTCCTGTGCAGTACTGCCCGTAGTGGAAACGGAGGCCGAAATGAGCCCAAATCAAAATTTTGAGCAAACCAAGCTCTTCGAGCTCTCCCAAAATATTTGTCGACCTGCGAACGGTTGCCAAAGCTCACTGAAATCGGAGAAAGTGAGCAGGCGTGTGCTGGAGCAGCTGGCGACTAAGCCCGGGAGGACGTGACCTGCTCTGATACCAATTGTTGGAATTAGGGTTGCAGAGAAACACACACAGCTTGGAGAAGACGAAGGAAGCTCAAGGCACACAATAGAGAGTGTATTCCTTAGTGTGCAATGGAAAGATAGATAGCCCTAGAGTGATGGGCGTATATACAATGCACGGGGGAAAAAACCTCCTAAAGAGGGAAAAAATGCCCCGGCGGTCCTAGTGTGTTCACACACATCACTACCACATGTATATGGTAACAACTTGTCTAAACTAGTCTTCATGCAAGGTCTACCACATGTCCAAGCTATATGAGCTTGTTTTGAAGGTCTACCACACCTCTTGAAATTAGGATCCATGTAAGGTCCACCTTTTGTCAAGCTATGCATTTAATGAGTACTAAAACTAAGTAAATTGCAGTACTTAAATACCTTTCCAAGCTCATTAAGATTTTGGTCTCTAAGGCCGGCCACCACCACATGTCTAATCTATGCTCTAATTGATTACTTATGCTAGTTCTCAAAGTCCAAACATAAGCTCCCTTCTAGCAAGGTTAGTTTAAATTTAGGCTCCAGCACCTGTCTAAGCTAGGTTCAATTTATGAAGCATCACCATTTAACCATGCTACGATCTAATGTATCATATCAAGGGGGTATTGATAAAAGGTCCAAAACTTATTGAGTTCAAGCTCTTAAGTAATTAAGTCTTTGTGAGTATTAAATGTTTTAGTTTTAGTCTACAGATCCACCATTCAAAAACTCAAGTAATTTACTATTTACATTCAAACCTTGAATGCTTGAGATAAAAAATACAAGCTCAATCAATACTATATAAAGCAAAATCTAACATTAAGAGTATCAAATCAGTAACAAGAAACACTAACATGCACAAGAAACTCAAAACATACGTGTCTCCATTTCCAAAAAGTCCTCCATTGACAGAGGATGGTGTTGTTGTTGTTCTTCTTCTCTTTGTGGAGAGCACTCCTCTGTAACAGGCACAATGTTTCCTGATTGCGAAGTGGATTGTTGAAGTCCAGCCCATTTTTCTATATCTTCATGAGACTTAACAAAGTCTAGCAGCATGGTCTCCATGCTTTTTGCCTCCTCCACACTATCAATTAAGCAGATGACTTCTTTTTTCTGTTGTATTCCTTCTTGTGCAACCAAGGAGCCATCACCAAAAACATCAACAAGCTTGCGGTCTTCAAAACAATATCTACGAATGTAGTGCTTGACCAAAGCTCTTTTTTTGGCCTCCAAATATTGCAAATCTGACATATCGTTATCTGCTACTTGAAGAAGAGAACAATCAATTGGCATGGGATGTTCCTCTGATCTTCTTCTCAGGTCTTCAAATGCATTTCCTTGTCCCAAGAAGGCAATAACTGTTAGGAATTGAATTGCTCCTTTGCAAGGAGCTGATGGAAAGTGATGCAATGCACCACAACAATGGTAGCTCAGATTATCTCCCATGGCGTGAAAGGCACATTGCAATTTTGTGAAGTTAGTGAAATCCACAAATGCAAGAAAGACAAATCCAGGATCTGTTGACCCTCCAGCAATAGCCAAGATCCCATCCAAAGCATTGTTAAATGTCTCCTCACTCCACTTCAAATTGCCTCCAACGTTTTTTGTCATATCTAAAACACATAAGCCAATAGGCACTTTATTATTGAAGTGGCGCATCAAGTAGAGATTGCCTTCCATTTGTAGGCTCACCACATAGATTGACCATGGCAAATCTCTAGGCTCAGTTTTCTCCTTTTGAAGGTGAATTGCCCATTGCATGTATTTTATTGCTCCATCTGGAAAAGCCATTTTCTTTGTTCCACGCGTCAAACTAGATCTGATCCATTCCTCGCATAGCATTAAAATTGTTTTATAAACAACATCATTGATGTTATACATTTTGACCACCTCCTCCCAGTCCTTACATGGTGAAGACTCATTCAAATTGTTGAAGCCTTCAAGAAGTGCATCTTGAATCAATTTGTCTTGCTTCAACTGCTTGATTCGATCATACATGTCAGTTGCATCACCATCCTTTGCACTCTTTGACAGTAAAATCTTCTCATCTCTAATCTCTTCTTGAATAGTCTTTACCTCTGATTCCTCAAGGCCACAAAGGTATCTAAATACAGTTGTTGGGGGTTTCTTATTCTCCTCTTCTAGATTTTCAATGATTTCTATCCAGCAATCATAAACTAAATCAGAGTAGGTGACCATGTGTGCCTGTTTAGCAATCCAACTTGCTGCTGCACTCATTCTTGCCAATCGAAGAAAAGCCTAAAAAGAAATAGAGAAATAATTAAACTATTGAGCAAGATTTGTTAATTAAACACTATAAAAAAGACAAAGAAAATAACTTACATCCCATCCGGCACGAGATGCATGTCCCTCTGCAATTCCACTTGCTGCCTTTGGTGGTCGTCCTGAGAAGATCCATTGACTCCGTAAATGTCTCAATATTTGGCTGTAAGGTTGCTTGACATACAATGCCTGAGCCTCCTCATTTGCAATGGCAGATATAGCAGTTGCAACAAATGGAGGAGCATTCACAACAATGCGAGCCTTTCTAAATTTATACACGCTAATCAGTCTTTCAAAGATCTCTTTGTTGTTTTGTTCATTGTGAAGCAAAATTTTGCAGCATAGATTGAATGCTGCCCATCAAGAATCCAATAATGATAATCTTTAATTTTTTGCTCCTCTACCTCTTCTACTGCCAAAGGAGTCCCCTTCTTTGATTTTGCATTTCGAACAGGCATCAAATATGCACATGCTGCAGGCTTGGTCGTACTCCGTGAAAATCCAAATAACACACTTTCAGCGTGTTTTTTATCCATAATACGTGCATTATAGTGATCAGGAGCAAGCCAACAATTTTGAATAGGGATATCAAATTCCCTATATTGGAAAGGAAAATAATTTATGTACTTATTCATTCCACCTGTATCTTTTTCTTGTCCTTTCATGGCCTCAGCTTCTAAAACATCTGGATCCACAATTCTCATCTTTGACATTGAACCCTCTGTTGATGAGGATGCCAAAGATGCCTTGTCTACATCCAAAATGGAACTAGTTCGCTTAGCTTCTACTTTCTGCACTTTTGCTTGCTTCTTTGTGGATGGTGGTCGTGAAGCTTTCACCTTTTTTCGTTGTAGTGTGGCAATGATGGAGCTTTGAAGTTGATCTGCTGTGATATTTGGATTTGATTCTGCAAACTTCCATCCTCGAGAAAACATTGTCTCTTCTTTGTTTCTAGACATGCGCTCCAATGCATATGCTCCTGGAGATAGTTGAAATTCTAGATTCATTGGAACTAGAATGTCAATGCATTCCACCTCTGGATGACTATCAACTACAGAGATAGATGCTTCCACAACTTGTCCAACATCTTCAAACAAGCTGTCATTCTCCTTTTTGGCAATAAATAGATGCACCTTATGAAATTGTGCACCCTCTATACCATGTATGTCCAAATACCATTTCCTAAGATCGTTGCAAGTATAGTCAACTGAGACAGCAACCCTTGCAACCTGTTTTTTTGGAGCCATCTTTCCTGAAACAAAAAAAACCAAATGTTATTTTAACATATACTTTTTTGTAATGGATTAAGTTTGTGTGAATACAAGTTCCACCACTTGTTCAAGCTAGATCTAAGCAAGTATACATAGTGATCATTTAAGCTAGTAAACTAAGGGAAGGGAGAAGTAAGGTCCACCACTTGTCCAAGCTTAGCTCTAGACAACATGGAGAGATTGGAGGTCTACTAATTGTCTAATATAGGCTAACTATATTGAAACATAGAGAGAAGCAAAGGTCCACCACTTGTCCAATCTAGGGTCCATTGAAACATGGAGAGAAGGATGCTCCACCATTGGTCCAAAATAGGCTCCATTCAAACATGAAGAGAAGCAAGATGCACCATGTCTTTGAGATGCTAGGCTCCATTAAAATACCTTAAACCCATGATATTTTGTATATGTGGGGTTTAAATTCAAGGTCCACCACTTGTCCAACCTATTATCCCTAGTAGCATGAGTGGTTTGGTCTCAAGATTCACCACTTTTCCACTCTATGTCATTATATTAAGAAGATCTGGGTGTTAAGGTCCACCACTTGTCCAACCTATAAGGCTATATCTTAAATGGTATTATTTACCACCACTTGGAATGCACATGATGGGTTTTACATAGGGGTATGGTTCCAAGGTCCACCACTTGTCCAAGCTAACTCTATTGAAACATAGAGAGAATCAAAGGTCCACCACTTGTCCAAGCTAACTCTATTGAAACATAGAGAGAATCAAAGGTCCACCACTTGTCCAAGCTAAGCTCCATTGAAACATGGAGAGAAGGATGCTCCATCATTTGTCCAAGCCAGGTTTGATTGAAACATGAAGAGAAGCAAGTTGCACCATGTCTCCAAAATGCTAGGCTCCATTGAAATATCTTAAACCCATGATATTTCGTACATGGGGGGTTTACATTCAAGGTCCACCACTTGTCCAACCTATTATCACTAGTAGCATGAGTGGTTTGATGTCAAGATTCACCACTTTTCTACTCTATGTCATTATATTAAGAAGATCTGGGTGTTAAGGTCCACCACTTGTCCAACCTATAAGGCTATATCTTAAAGGGTATTCTTTCTCACCACTTGGAATGACCATGATAGGTTTTACATGGGGGTTTGGTTCCAAGTTCCACCACTTGTCCAAGCTAACTCTATTGAAACATAGAGAGAAGCAAAGGTCCACCACTTGTCTAAGCTAGGGTCCATTGAAACATGGAGAGAAGGATGCTCCACCATTTGTCCAAGATAGGCTCCATTGAAACATGAAGGGAAGCAAGCTGCACCATGTCTCCAAGATGCTAAGATCCATTGAAATACCTTAAACCCATGATATTTTGTACATGGGGAGTTTACATTCAAGGTCCACCACTTGTCCAACCTATTATCTCTAGTAGCATGAGTGGTTTGGTCTGAAGATTCACCACTTTTCCACTCTATGTCATTACGTTAAGAAGATCTGGGTGTTAAGGTCGACCACTTGTCCAACCATAAGGGTATATCTTAAAGGGTATTCTTTCTCACCACTTGAAATGTCCATGATATGTTTTACATGGGGGTTTGGCTCCAAGGTCCACCACTTGTCCAAGCTAACTCTATTGAAACATAGAGAGAAACAAAGGTCCACCACTTGTCCAAGCTAGGCTCCATTGAAACATGGAGAGAAGGATCCTCTACCGTTTGTCGAAGCTAACTCTATTGAAACATGGGGGGTTTACATTCAAGGTCCACCACTTGTCCAACCTATTAACGCTAGTAGCATGAGTGGTTTGGTCTCAAGATTCACCACTTTTTCACTCTATGTCATTATATTAAGAATATTTGGGTGTTAAGGTCCACCACTTGTCCAACCTATAAGGCTATATCTTAAGGGTTATTCTTTCTCACCACTTGGAGTGACCAGCATAGGTTTTACATGGGGGTTTTGTTTCAAGGTCCACCACTTGTCCAAGCTAACTCTATTGAAACATAGAGAGAATCAAAGGTCCACCACTTGTCCAAGCTAGGGTCCATTGAAACATGGAGAGAAGGATGCTACACCATTTGTCCAAGATACGCTCCATTGAAACATGAAGAGAAGCAAGCTACACCATGTCTCCAAGATGCTAGGCTCCATTGAAATACCTCAAACCCATGATATTTTGTACATGGGGGGTTTACATTCAAGGTCCACCACTTGTCCAACCTATTATCTCTAGTAGCATGAGTGGTTTGGTCTCAAGATTCACCATTTTTCCACTCTATGTCATTCTATTAAGGATATATGGGTGCTAAGGTCCACCACTTGTCCAACCTATAAGGCCATATCTTAAACTTTATTCTTTCTCACCACTTGGAGTTACCAAGATAGGTTTTACATGGGAGTTTGGTTCCAAGGCCCACCACTTGTCCAAGCTAACTCTATTGAAACATAGAGAGAAGCAAAGGTCCACCACTTGTCCAAGCTAGGCTCCATTGAAACATGGAGAGAAGGATGCTCCACCATTTGTCCAAGATAGGCTCCATTGAAACATGAAGGGAAGCAATCTGCACCATGTCTCCAAGATTCTAGGATCCATTGAAATACCTTAAACCCACGATATTGTTTACATGTGGGGTTTAACGTCAAGGTCAGTCACTTTTCCAAGCTATTATCCCTAGTAGCATGAGTGGTTGGGTCTCAAGATTTACCACTTTTCCACTCTATGTCGTTATATTATGAAGATCTAGGTTTTAAGGTCGACCACTTGTCCAACCTATAAGGCTAGATCTTAAAGGGTATTATTTCTCACCACTTGGAATGACCATGATATGTTTTACATGGGGGTTTGGTTTCAAGGTCCACCACTTGTCCAAGCTAACTCTATGGAAACATAGAGAGAAGCAAAGGTCCACCACTTGTCCAAGCTAGGCTCCACTGAGACATTTAGAGAAGGATGATCCCCCATTGGTGGAAGATAGGCTTCATTGAAACATGAAAAGAAGCAAGTTGCACCATGTCTCCAAGATTCTAGGATCCATTGAAATACCTTAAACCCACGATATTGTTTACATGTGGGGTTTAACGTCAAGGTCAGTCACTTTTCCAAGCTATTATCCCTAGTAGCATGAGTGGTTTGGTCTCAAGATTCACCACTTTTCCACTCTATGTCATTATATAAAGAAGATCTAGGTGTTAAGGTCGACCACTTGTCCAACCTATAAGCGTATATCTTAAAGGGTATTCTTTCTCACCACTTGAAATGTCCATGATATGTTTTACATAGGGGTTTGGTTCCAAGGTCCACCACTTATCCAAGCTAACTTTATTCTTCTCATAGAGAGAAGCAAAAGGTCCACCACTTGTCCAAGCTAGGCTCCATTGAAACATGGAGAGAAGGATGCTCCACCATTTGTCGAAGCTAACTCTATTGAAACATGGAAGGTTTACATTCAAGGTCCACCAATTGTCCAACCTATTAACGCTAGTAGCATGAGGGGTTTGGTCTCAAGATTCACCACTTTTTCACTCTGTGTTATTATATTAAAAATATTTGGGTATTAAGGTCCACCACTTGTCCAACCTATAAGACTATATCTTAATGGTTATTCTTTCTGACCACTTGGAGTGACCATGAAAGGTTTTACATGGGGGTTTGGTTCCAGGGTCCACCACTTGTCCAAGCTAACTCTATTGAAACATAGAGAGAAGCAAAGGTCCACCACTTGTCTAAGCTAGGGTCTATTGAAACATGGAGAGAAGGATGCTCCACCATTTGTCCAAGATAGACTCCATTGAAACATGAAGAGAAGCAAGCTGCACCATATCTCCAAGATGCTAGCCTCCATCGAAATACCTTAAACCCACGTTATTTTGTACATGGGGAGTTTACATTCAAGATCAACAATTTGTCCAACCTATTATCGCTAGTAGCATTAGTGGTTTGCTCTAAAGATTCACCACTTTTCCACTCTCTATCATTATATTAAGAATATTTGGGTGTTAAGGTCCACCACTTGTCCAACCTATAAGACTATATCTTAATGGTTATTCTTTCTCACCCCTTGAAAGACTATATCTTAGGGGTTATCCCTAGCTATTATTGCTAGTAGCGTGAGTGGTTTGGTCTCAAGATTCACCACTTTTATTAAGAATATGTGGGTGTTAAGGTCCACCACTTGTCCAACCTATAAGGCTACATCTTAAAGGTTATTCTTTCTTACTACTTGGAGTGACCATGATAGGTTTTACATGGGGGTTTGGTTCCAAGGTCCACCACTTGTCCAAGCTAACTCTATTGAAACATAGAGAGAAGCAAAGGTCCACCCCTTGTCTAAGCTAGGGTCCATTGAAACATGGAGAGAAGGATGCTCCACCATTTGTCCAAGGTAGGCTCCATTGAAACATGAGGAGAATCAAGGTGCACCATGTCTCCAAGATGCTAGGCTCCATCGAAAAACATTAAACCCATGATATGTCGTAGATGAGGGGTTTACATTCAAGGTCCAACACTTGTGCAAGCTATTATTGGTAGTAGCCTGAGTGGTTTGGTCTCAAGATTCACCACTTTTCCACTCTATGTCATTATATCAAGAATATGCGCGTGTTAAGGTCCACCACTTGTCCAACCTATAAGGCTACATCTTAAAGGTTATTCTTTATTACCACTTGGAGTGAGCATGATAGGTTTTACATGGGGGTTTGGTTCCAAGGTCCACCACTTGTCCAAGCTAACTCTATTGAAACATAGAGAGAAACAAAGGTCCACCACTTGTCCAAGCTAGGGTCCATTGAAACATGGAGAGAAGGATGCTCCACCATTTGTCCAAGATAGGCTCCATTGAAACATGACAAGAAGCAAGTTGCACCATGTCTCCAAGATGCTAGGCTCCATAGAAATACATTAAACCCACGATATTTCATAGATGAGGGGTTTACATTCAAGGTCCACCACTTGTCCAAGCTATTATTGCTAGTAGCCTGAGTGGTTTGGTCTCAAGATTCACCACTTTTATTAAGAATATGTGGGTGTTAAGGTCCACCACTTGTCCAACCTATAAGGCTACATCTTAAAGGTTATTCTTTCTTACTACTTAGAGTGACCATGATAGGTTTTACATGGGGGTTTGGTTCCAAGGTCCACCACTTGTCCAAGCTAACTCTATTGAAACATAGAGAGAAGCAAAGGTCCACCCCTTGTCTAAGCTAGGGTCCATTGAAACATGGAGAGAAGGATGCTCCACCATTTGTCCAAGGTAGGCTCCATTCAAACATGAGGAGAAGCAAGGTGCACCATGTCTCCAAGATGCTAGGCTCCATCGAAAAACATTAAACCCACGATATGTCGTAGATGAGGGGTTTACATTCAAGGTCCAACACTTGTCCAAGCTATTATTGGTAGTAGCTTGAGTGGTTTGGTCTCAAGATTCACCACTTTTCCACTCTATATCATTATATTAAGAATATGCGCGTGTTAAGGTCCACCACTTGTCCAACCTATAAGGATACATCTTAAAGGTTATTCGTTATTACCACTTGGAGTGACCATGATAGGTTTTACGTGGGGGTTTGGTTCCAAGGTCCACCACTTGTCCAAGCTAACTCTATTGAAACATAGAGAGAAACAAAGGTCCACCACTTGTCCAAGCTAGGGTCCATTGAAACATGGAGAGAAGGATGCTCCACCATTTGTCCAAGATAGTCTCCATTGAAACATGACGAGAAGCAAGCTGCACCATGTCTCCAAGATGCTAGGCTCCATCGAAATACATTAAACCCACGATATTTTGTAGATGAGGGGTTTACATTCAAGGTCCACCACTTGTCCAAGCTATTATTGCTAGTAGCCTGAGTGGTTTGGTCTCAACATTCACCACTTTTATTAAGAATATGTGGGTGTTAAGGTCCACCACTTGTCCAACCTATCAGGCTACATCTTAAAGGTTATTCTTTCTTACTACTTGGAGTGACCATGATAGGTTTTACATGGGGGTTTGGTTCCAAGGTCCCCCACTTGTCCAAGCTAACTCTATTGAAACATAGAGAGAAGCAAAGGTCCACCCCTTGTGTAAGCTAGGGTTCATTGAAACATGGAGAGAAGGATGCTCCACCATTTGTCCAAGGTAGGCTCCATTCAAACATGAGGAGAAGCAAGGTGCACCATGTCTCCAAGTTGCTAGGCTCCATCGAAAAATATTAAACCCACGATATGTCGTAGATAAGGGGTTAACATTCAAGGTCCACTCTATGTTTGGTCTCAAGATTCACCACTTTTCCACTCTATGTCATTATATTAAGAATATGCGCGTGTTAAGGTCCACCACTTGTCCAACCTATAAGGCTACATCTTAAAGGTTATTCTTTATTACCACTTGGAGTGACCATGATAGGTTTTACATGGGGGTTTGGTTCCAAGGTCCACCACTTGTGCAAGCTAACTCTATTGAAACATAGAGAGAAACAAAGGTCCACCACTTGTCCAAGCTAGGGTCCATTGAAGCATGGAGAGAAGGATGCTCCACCATTTGTCCAAGATAGGCTCCATAGAAACATGACGAGAAGCAAGCTGCACCATGTCTCCAAGATGCTAGGCTCCATCGAAATACACTAAACCCACGATATTTCGTAGATGAGGGGTTTACATTCAAGGTCCACCACTTGTCCAAGCTATTATTGCTAGTAGCCTGAGTGGTTTGGTCTCAAAATTCACCACTTTTATTAAGAATATGTGGGTGTTAAGGTCCACCACTTGTCCAACCTATCAGGCTACATCTTAAAGGTTATTCTTTCTTACTACTTGGAGTGACCATGATAGGTTTTACATGGGGGTTTGGTTCCAAGGTTCCCCACTTGTCCAAGCTAACTCTATTGAAACATAGAGAGAAGCAAAGTTCCACCCCTTGTCTAAGCTAGGGTTCATTGAAACATGGAGAGTAGGATGCTCCACCATTTGTCCAAGGTAGGCTCCATTCAAACATGAGGAGAAGCAAGGTGCACCATGTCTCCAAGATGCTAGGCTCCATCGAAAAACATTAAACCCACGATATGTCGTAGATGAGGGGTTTACATTCAAGGTCCACCACTTGTCCAAGCTATTAGTGCTAGTAGCATGAGTGGTTTTGTCTCAAGATTCACCACTTTTTCACTCTATGTCATTATATTAAGAATATTAGGGTGTTAAGGTCAACCACTTGTCCAACCTATAAGGCTATATTTTAAAGGTCATTCTTTCTCACCACTTGGAGTGACCATGATAGGTTTTACATGGGGGTTTGGTTCCAAGGTCCACCACTTGTCCAAGCTAACTCTACTGAAACATAGAGAGAAACAAAGGTCCACCACTTGTCCAAGCTAGGCTCCATTGAAACATGGAGAGAAGGATGCTCCACCATTTGTCCAAGATAAGCTCCATTGAAACATGACGAGAAGCAAGTTGCACCATGTATCCAAGATGCGAGGCTCCATCAAAATACATTAAACCCACGATATTTCGTAGATGAGGGGTTTACATTCAAGGTCCAGCACTTGTCCAAGCTATTATTGCTAGTAGCCTGAGTGGTTTGGTCTCAAGATTCACCACTTTTATTAAGAATATGTGGGTGTTAAGGTCCACCACTTGTCCAACCTATAAGGCTACATCTTAAAGGTTATTCTTTCTTACTACTTGGAGTGACCATAATAGGTTTTACATGGGGGTTTGGTTCCAAGGTCCACCACCTGTCCAAGCTAACTCTATTGAAACATAGAGGGAAGCAAAGGTCCACCCCTTGTCTAAGCTAGGGTCCATTGAAACATGGAGAGAAGGATGCTCCACCATTTGTCCAAGGTAGGCTCCATTGAAACATGAGGAGAAGCAAGGTGCACCATGTCTCCAAGATGCTAGGCTCCATCGAAAAACATTAAACCCACGCTATGTCGTAGATGAGGGGTTTACATTCAAGGTCCAACACTTGTCCAAGCTATTAGTGCTAGTAGCATGAGTGGTTTTGTCTCAAGATTCACCACTTTTTCACTCTATGTCATTATATTAAGAATATTAGGGTGTTAAGGTCCACCACTTGTCCAACCTATAAGGCTATATCTTAAAGGTCATTCTTTCTCACCACTTGGAGTGACCATGATAGGTTTTACATGGCGGTTTGGTTCCAATTTCCACCACTTGTCCAAGCTAACTCTATTGAAACATAGAGAGAAACAAAGGTCCACCACTTGTCCAAGCTAGGGTCCATTGAAACATGGAGAGAAGGATGCTCCACCATTTGTCCAAGGTAGGCTCCATTGAAACATGACGAGAAGCAAGCTGCACCATGTCTCCAAGATGTTAGGCTCCATCGAAATACATGAAACCCACGATATTTCGTAGATGAGGGGTTTACATTCAAGGTCCACGACTTGTCCAAGCTATTATTGGTTATAGCCTGAGTGGTTTGGTCTCAAGATTCACCACTTTTATTAAGAATATGTGGGTGTTAAGATCCACCACTTGTCCAACCTATAAGGCTACATCTTAAAGGTTATTCTTTCTTACTACTTGGAGTGATTATGATAGGTTTTACATGGGGGTTTGGTTCCAAGGTCCACCACTTGTCCAAGCTAACTCTAATGAAAGATAGAGAGAAGCAAAGGTCCACCCCTTGTCTAAGCTAGGGTCCATTGAAACATGGAGAGAAGGATGCTCCACCATTTGTCCAAGGTAGGCTCCATTGAAACATGAGGAGAAGCAAGGTGCACCATGTCTCCAAGATGCTAGGCTCCATTAAAAAACATTAAACCCACGATATGTCATAGATGAGGGGTTAACATTCAAGGTCCACCACTTGTCCAAGCTATTATCACTAGTAGCATGAGTGGTTTTGTCTCAAGATTCACCATTTTTCCACTCTATGTCATTATATTAAGAATATGCGCGTGTTAAGGTCCACCACTTGTCCAACCTATAAGGCTACATCTTAAAGGTTATACTTTATTACCACTTGGAGTGACCATGATAGGTTTTACATGGGGCTTTGGTTCCAAGATCCACCACTTGTCCAAGCTAACTCTATTGAATCATAGAGAGAAGCAAAGGTCCACCACTTGTCTAAGCTAGGCTCCATTGAAACATGGAGAGAAGGATGCTCCACCATTTGTCAAAGCTAACTCTATTGAAACATGGGGTGTTTGCGTTCAAGGTCCACCACTTGTCCAAGCTATTAGTGCTAGTAGCATGAGTGGTTTTGTCTCAAGATTCACCACTTTTTCACTCTATGTCATTATATTAAGAATATTAGGGTGTTGAGGTCGACCACTTGTCCAACCTATAAGGCTATATCTTAAAGGTCATTCTTTCTCACCACTTGGAGTGACCATGATAGGTTTTACATGGCGGTTTGGTTCCAAGGTCCACCACTTGTCCAAGCTAACTCTATTGAATAATAGAGAGAAGCAAAGCTCCACCACTTGTCCAAGCTAGGGTCCATTGAAACATGGAGAGAAGGATGCTCCACCATTTGTCCAAGATAGGCTCCATTGAAACATGAAGAGAAGCAAGATTCACGATGTCTCCAAGATGCTAGGCTCCATCAAAATACCTTAAACCCACGATATTTCGTAGATGGGGGGTTTACTTTCAAGGTCCACCACTTGTCCAAGCTATTATCGCTAGTAGCATGGTTTGGTCTCAAGATTCACCACTTTTATTAAGAATATGTGGGTGTTAAGGTCCACCACTTGTCCAACCTATAAGGCTACATCTTAAAGGTTATTCTTTCTTACTACTTGGAGTGACCATGATAGGTTTTACATGGGGGTTTGGTTCCAAGGTCCACCACTTGTCAAAGCTAACTCTATTGAAACATAGAGAGAAGCAAAGGTCCACCCCTTGTCTAAGCTAGGGTCCATTGAAACATGGAGAGAAGGATGCTCCACCATTTGTCCAAGGTAAGCTCCATTGAAACATGAGGAGAAGCAAGGTGCACCATGTCTCCAAGATGCTAGGCGCCATCGAAAAACATTAAACCCACGATATGTCATAGATGAGGGGTTTACATTCAAGGTCCAACACTTTTCCAAGCTATTAGTGCTAGTAGCATGAGTGGTTTTGTCTCAAGATTCACCACTTTTTCACTCTATGTCATTATATTAAGAATATTAGGGTGTTAAGGTCCACCACTTGTCCAACCTATAAGGCTATATCTTAAAGGTCATTCTTTCTCACCACTTGGAGTGACCATGATAGGTTTTACATGGGTGTTAAGGTCCACCACTTGTCCAACCTATAAGGCTATATCTTAAAGGTCATTCTTTCTCACCACTTGGAGTGACCATGATAGGTTTTACATGGGGGTTTGGTTCCAAGATCCACCACTTGTCCAAGCTAACTCTATTGAAACATAGAGAGAAACAAAGGTCCACCACTTGTCCAAGCTAGGGTCCATTGAAACATGGAGAGAAGGATGCTCCACCATTTGTCCAAGATAGGCTCCATTGAAACATGACGAGAAGCAAGCTGCACCATGTCTCCAAGATGCTAGGCTCCATCGAAATACAATAAACCCACGATATTTCGTAGATGAGGGGTTTACATTCAAGGTCCACCACTTGCCCAAGCTATTATTGCTAGTAGCCTGAGTGGTTTGATTTCAAGATTCACCACTTTTATTAAGAATATGTGAGTGTTAAGATCCACCACTTGTCCAACCTATAAGGCTACATCTTAAAGGTTATTCTTTCTTACTACTTGGAGTGATTATGATAGGTTTTACATGGGGGTTTGGTTCCAAGGTCCACCACTTGTCCAAGCTAACTCTAATGAAAGATAGAGAGAAGCAAAGGTCAACCCCTTGTCTAATCTAGGGTCCATTGAAACATGGAGAGAAGGATGCTCCACCATTTGTCCAAGGTAGGCTCCATTCAAACATGAGGAGAAGCAAGGTGCACCATGTCTCCAAGATGCTAGGCTCCATTGAAAAACATTAAACCCATGATATGTCGTAGATGAGGGGTTTACATTCAAGGTCCACCACTTGTCCAAGCTATTATCACTAGTAGCATGAGTGGTTTTGTCTCAAGATTCACCATTTTTCCACTCTATGTCATTATATTAAGAATATGCGCGTGTTAAGGTCCACCACTTGTCCAACCTATAAGGCTACATCTTAAAGGTTATTCTTTATTACCACTTGGAGTGACCATGATAGGTTTTACATGGGGCTTTGGTTCCAGGATCCACCACTTGTCCAAGCTAACTCTATTGAATCATAGAGAGAAGCAAAGGTCCACCACTTGTCTAAGCTAGGCTCCATTGAAACATGGTGAGAAGGATGCTCCACCATTTGTCGAAGCTAACTCTATTGAAACATGGGGGGTTTACGTTCAAGGTCCACCACTTGTCCAAGCTATTAGTGCTGGTAGCATGAGTGGTTTTGTCTCAAGATTCACCACTTTTTCGCTCTATGTCATTATATTAAGAATATTAGGGTGTTAAGGTCCACCACTTGTCCAACCTATAAGGCTATATCTTAAAGGTTATTCTCTCTCACCACTTGGAGTGACCATGATAGGTTTTACATGGCGGTTTGGTTCCAAGGTTACCACTTGTCCAAGCTAACTCTATTGAATAATAGAGAGAAGCAAAGGTCCACCACTTGTCCAAGCTAGGGTCCATTGAAACATGGAGAGAAGGATGCTCCACCATTTGTCCAAGATAGGCTCCATTGAAACATGAAGAGAAGCAAGATGCACGATGTCTCCAAGATGATAGGCTCCATCGAAATACCTTAAACCCACTATATTTCGTAGATGGGGGGTTTACTTTCAAGGTCCACCACTTGTCCAAGCTATTATCGCTAGTAGCATGGTTTGGTCTCAAGATTCACCAGTTTTCCACTCTATGTCATTATATGAAGAATATCTGGGTGTTAAGGTCCACCACTTGTCCAACCTATAAGGCTATATCTTAAATGATATTGTTTTTGACCACTTGGAATGTGCATGATATGTTTTACATGGGGTTTTGTTCCAAGGTCCACCACTTGTCCAAGCTAGATCTATTACATATATATTATACGTACAATATTCAACTAGATTCCCTACCTATCATGTCCAGTAGCATGGATGCTCTAGCTTGAAGGTCCACCACTTGTCCAACCTATACTCTCTTATGTAAGGGAGATCTCGCTATAAATTCAAACCTTCCCGCCTAAATTTAAAATATTCCTCCCAAATCTTAAATATCCCGGCTAAATTTTAAAATATCCCGCCCAAATTTTAAAATTCAAACTTTTTTATAAAATTTAAATTTTACTACTTAAATTTAAAATATTCCACGCGAAATTGATTTTAAATTCAAGTTTACCACAAAAAGATATCATTATACCACCTAAATTCAAATATGCAAACCTCAAAACATTATATTGTACATAAATTCAAACAAATTCAAATTAACAAGCCTAAACTGATATTAGTTTGCATAGATATGAATTTATCACACCTAAATTATGTCACCATGTTAGAGAGAGTGGTTAGAGAATTTGAACAAGGTCCACCACTTGTCCAACCTAGATACCAAGAAGGATTGAGTGTACAAGGTATTGTTTGGAGGTCCTTATAGTCCATTGGTCTCAAGGTCCACCACTTGTGGTAAGGGTCACCAAAAAGTGTATATATTCATCCAAAGAAATACATGTATTTTTGGTCTACATGTCCTAGTTTAAACCATTTATGTCCATTAGGTGTATCACTAAACAACACTACTATTTTTGAGAAACAGAAGTTACAATCATATCTACAAATGGATTAGAGGAAAATCAACTCAGCATACATCCAGAACTCCTCGCTACAAGAATCGACTTTAACAGATCACGCAAGTAAGTCTTCCATTCAATTTTACTAGTATTACAATGTGTTAGTTATTTGTGATATTTATGTATGTATATATACTATGTATGCATATTGTAATTAAGTGTAATTGTGTATCTGCATTATGTATGAGTATTACAATGAAATAACACAAATATACATACATACACATAGATAACACAGACGCACACATACATGAGCATGTATTTTCAAGAGAGAGATAGCAAGATACAGAGATAGATAGATAGAGAGAGAGAGAGAGAAAGAGATAAATACCTATTTTTTAGAGAGAGGAGAGAGAAAGATAACAGATTTCACTGTGTTTATGTATGTGGAAGAGAGGAAGACGATGTATGGGAATATGTGCACGTATTTTCAAGAGAGAGACAACAAGATAACAGATTTCGTTGTGGTTATGTATGTGGAAGTGAGGAAGACGATGTGTGGGAATATGTGCATGTATTTTCAAGAGAGAGACAGCAAGATAACAGATTTCACTGTGGTTATGTATGTGGAAGAGAGGAAGACGATGTGTGGGAATATGTGTATGTGTGCGGGGATACTTTTAAACTATGTATCTCTGTCTTTTGACGAGAGAGTGTATGTGCAAGAAGAGTTACAGAGAACCATCTTCTCTATATGGAGAAAGACAGAGAGTGAGAGAGAGAGAAATACCTGTTTTTTCTCTATTCGTGAGGTGTGCAATGTCTCCCGAGAAGACTGCCCGATCCTGCCCTTCTGGAAAGCGTTGTGTACGCTGCTGTTTCTTTATCTTGTGCGCGAACTTCCAATCCTGTGCACTCCACCTGTGTGTTGTGTACGATGCCGAGCTTGCTCCTCTACGCGCGCGTATACTCCAACTGTGTGCGATCCGTGTGCGCTTTCTGTGTGTTTGCTGCTCGCTTGCTTTCTCTGTGTGCGTTGCTCGTGCGCTCTCTGTGTGCCTAATCTTGATAGGGTTTATTAGAATGCCACGTATGCTACAAGTCCATGTTTTATCATAGGATTAAAAAAAACAAAAGCAATATAAAAAATTAACCAATTCACACGACCAAAATTAAAGAAATCATGGTTGAAAATATGAAAAACATGCGTAACTCTATACTAGGAATTCACTTAAAAAAAAAAAAATCTTTGGGCGCTGCCCCTTGACCCCGCCCGGGGCGCTGCCCCGGACCCCGCCCAGAACAATATCCCAAAATCAACCTCCCAAGCCCCGCCATCGAGAGCGCTATATTCCACATCCCCATCAAGAGCGCTACCCCCAAACCTCACGTGGAAGGGCTGCCTTGTCACCCCATTGTGGCATTGCCCTAAGACCCCGCATCTGGAGTGCTAAATGGGAACATTCTTCATTAGTGAAATTTTGAACATAAATTATATTAGCATATACTTAAATATAATACAAATATTAACATATTAGCTATACTACTAATTTACTGTAGCAGTTCTAGATTATGTCCCATACTATATTTAAGGTGCCAAAGGTTTGGCCTTATGGTCCTAGATTTAGCCAAGTGGTCAACACATATAGGACCAAGTGCACACTGTGCCACAAAACTTGGCCACCACTTCACTTGCCAAAGTTTAGGCCACATGGTCAATCCTAAGTTTCCAATGTTCTTATTATGTCACCTTTTGCCTCGTGGAAAACCTAGGCTTGTTTTCACATACTCAGGCACTTCAAGCCACAATAAATTGTCATTACTCTTCGGCAACCCTTTTGTTCAAGTCTTTGAAAAAACATTGTTTAAGGCCACCCTAAACCATTTTCATTTAGGGGTGTCTAAAACTAGCTTTTTGGCAATTCGAGAAGAAAATGGTCAAAGTTTTATACTTAGTTTTAACCACTTGACCAATTCAAATATTGGAAAGCAAGGTCTTGTAATACTTTTCTTTGGACATCACACATTAAAACTAGGTCCCTCACTTGTCCAAGCTATGCTCTAATACAATAAAGGGCTTTTGGTTTCAAGATGCACCACTTTCCCAACCTTGATTCCATTAAAGAAGCTAGCTCTACTTAGACATTTAATAGCAAGGTCCTGCAGCAGTTCAGATTGAACATTTTCCATGGCAGCTAGGTCCACCACTTATCTAAGCTATGCTCTAATCGAGTAAGGGGGTTTTGGTTTCAAGATCCACCACTTGTCCAAACTTGATTTGGGAAGCAAGGTCCTATAATACTTTGCTTTGGACATTCACCATTACAACTAAGTCCACCACTTCTCCAAGCTATGTTCTAATACACTAAGGAGGTTTTGGTTTCAAGGAGAACCACTTGTACGACTTTGTTTTTGGAAGTAAGGTCTTTACATAGTTCACCTTGGACCTTGGACATTGGATACTACAACTAAGCCCTCCACTTGTCCAAGATATCCTCTATATATAGCCAAAGGGTTTGGGTTTCAAGATTCACCACTTTTCCAACCTTTCTTCCATTAAAGAAAGGAGGGGCATTATAACTAGGCCCACCACTTGTCCAAGCTATGCTCTGATATGGAAAGGGGATTTTGGTTTTAAGGTCCACCACGTGTTCAACCTTGCAAGACTCAAGGGATACTTGGACATTGGAAAGCATAGTCCTATAGTAGTTGATAGGTGGCAGTGGGTATTACAACTAGGTCCAACCTATGCTCTCATATAGCAAAGAGGCTTTGCTTTCAAGGTCCACCACTTGTCCAACCTTGCTTCCATTAAATAAATGAGGGGCTACGTAAACATTGGCAAGCAAGGTAGCAAGGTCCTAAGGTGTTTCACCTTGGATATTGGGCATTATAACTAGGTCCACCACTTGTCCAAGCTATGCTCTGATAAAGAAAGGGGATTTTTGTTTCAAGGTCCACCATGTGTTCAACCTTTCTAATATAGAAAGGGGATTATCGTTTCAAGGTCCACCACGTGTTCAACCTTGAAAGACTCAAGGGATACTTGGACATTGGAAAGCATAGTCCTATAGTAGTTGATAGGTGGCAGTGGGTATTAAAACTAGGTCCAACCTATGCTCTAATATAGCAAAGAGGCTTTGGTTTCAAGGTCCACCACTTGTCCAACCTTACTTCCATTAAAGAAATGAGGGGCTACGTAAAAATTGGCAAGCAAGGTAGCAAAGTCCTAAGGTATTTCACCTTGGATATTGGGCATTATAACTAGGTCCAACACTTGTCCAAGCTATGCTCTGATAAAGAAAGGGGATTTTCGTTTCAAGGTCCACCATGTGTTCAACCTTTATAATATAGAAAGGGGATTTTCGTTTCAAGGTCCACCACGTGTTCAACCTTGAAAGACTCAAGGGATACTTGGACATTGGAAAGCATAGTCCTATAGTAGTTGATAGGTGGCAGTGGGTATTAAAACTAGGTCCAACCTATGCTCTAATATAGCAAAGAGGCTTTGGTTTCAAGGTCCACCACTTGTCCAACCTTACTTCCATTAAAGAAATGAGGGGCTACGTAAACATTGGCAAGCAAGGTAGCAAAGTCCTAAGGTATTTCACCTTGGATATTGGGCATTATAACTAGGTCCACCACTTGTCCAAGCTATGCTCTAATAAAGAAAGGGGATTTTCGTTTCAAGGTCCACCATGTGTTCAACCTTTCTAATATAGAAAGGGGATTTTCGTTTCAAGGTCCACCACGTGTTCAACCTTGAAAGACTCAAGGGATACTTGGACATTGGAAAGCATAGTCCTATAGTAGTTGATAGGTGGCAGTGGGTATTAAAACTAGGTCCAACCTATGCTCTAATATAGCAAAGAGGCTTTGGTTTCAAGGTCCACCACTTGTCCAACCTTACTTCCATTAAAGAAATGAGGGGCTACGTAAACATTGGCAAGCAAGGTAGCAAAGTCCTAAGGTATTTCACCTTGGATATTGGGCATTATAACTAGGTCCACCACTTGTCCAAGCTATGCTCTGATATAGAAAGGGGATTTTTGTTTCAAGGTCCACCACGTGTTCAACCTTGAAAGACTCAAGGGATACTTGGACATTGGAAAGCATAGTCCTATAGTAGTTGATAGGTGGCAGTGGGTATTACAACTAGGTCCACCACTTGTCCAACCTATGCTCTCATATAGCAAAGAGGCTTTGGTTTCAAGGTCCACCACTTGTCCAACCTTGCTTCCATTAATATAGCAAGGAGGATTTGGTCTCAAGGTTCACCACTTGTCCAACCTATGCAAACCTTTTTCATGTTGTAGCATGATTTTTTGTTTGAAGAGTATTTTTCTATAACTATGGATTTAACAATGTAATCTTTTTACTTACAGGATGGACTTCGAATCTGGGGAGAAAGTACATATGATACTTGACAATGAAATCGTTGGTATTGGTTGTGTGTGTAGAACAGATCCAGATTCCACTTGTGGTGGTACAAAGATAGGGCTGGGAAATGTCTCCATACTAGTGGAGGAATGCTTGAAGGATGTGGTCCTACCTTTTCCTACAATGGATACTTCATCTCTCCAAGGCTCATTATGGAGTGCTGTTCGATGGTCAAAGCTTCTTTTGCAATCTTTTGTATTAAATGGGAACTTAATTGATCCACACGAAAGCTACAATGGTGATGAAGAACATGATCATTCTGATCCTCTAGTTACAGATGCAATACCTATGACAAGCCCAGAATTTGAAGCAATGATTCGAGAGTCTTGGAGAAATCAGAGGGTCCTTTTAAAAGATGACACAATGATGCAAACCATGAATGAAGGGACCATCTTATATGTATTTCCACATGATTATGTCAACTTTCAGGAACTTGGTCCTGATTGTGTGGGTGTGGGTATTGAAAGAGAAAATGCAAGCATTCATGATGTGGTTGAAGTGGGTAGCATCACTTTGCTAAAGTGGCCCATCAAGCAGACAACAATGTTGAATGGGAGCCCATTACAACGCTTTGTTCCTGTTGATGGCATGCATGCTACATATGAGGATGTATCCAACGATGGCAATGTTGGAAAAAAACTTGATGGGAGTAATGTTGTCCAGTTGTCAAGGAAGAGACGATACACTTTCATGAACAGGACTCAAAAATCAAAAGCAGCACCAGCTTCGACTTTTTACCTTTCAAACAAATCAATTGAAAGGGTATCATGCATTGATTGTTGTGCACAAAAATGCTGCCAATTTGCAGATCGTGATATGGTGACAAGGTTACGACAACAATTTTGGGGAGAGTCTCAAAAATCACGCACTAATTATGTTTATGATGTTCTTTCTATATGTTATCAGAAAGATGAGAAGTCACGATACCAATTCAGGCTAAATGGCTCTATTGTTTGTTGTAGAGCATGGTATGAGCTACATGGAATACCAAAGACATCATTTTATCGATACAAGGAGAACTTTGAAAATGGTGTGCGCCAATATGTACATGGGAACACATGTACATTGAGAAGGGGACTTCAACATACTAGTTTAGCAAGAGCACTACTAAATGAGTTTGTGGAAAACAACTCTGAGAAGATGCCACATAGAAGTAGAACACTGCTAGATGGCTCAAGAGAGACTCAATTGGTGATTCCATCAACATACAAACAAGTGGATATTTTATGTGAAATCAACATGACACTTGACCAAATGGGCTATGAGAAGAAGCTATCCCAATCTTCTTTTGGTAGAATTTGGAACAAAGAGTACCCACATGTCACTTTAACAAAGACGAGTGAGTTCTCTAAGTGCAATATTTGTAGCTCAATCAAGGCAAGGTTAGAAGCTAAACCTTCTCTTGAAGAGAGAGCTCTTCTCTTGAGGGAGAGAGAAGTTCACATGGCACAACAAAAGAGTTGCAGAAGCCTATATTATGCATGGCGCACGTATTCAGAAACTCAACCACAAAAATATGTATGCATAATCCATGATAAGATGGATCAAAAGAAGACTGCCATTCCTCGATTACGCATTGTTCCCAAGGGTGTGGATTCAGGATATAATCTGCAGGTGGCATTGATTGGCATGATCACTCATGGACATGGAGAAGGTCATTACGGACACTTTGTCTTGAATGGTTTGTGGCCAGCTGATCCAAATCTTACAATTGGCTCAATTGCTAATTGTTTACATAACCTCGAGAGGATAGATAAGCATCCTCTTGGTGATCTAGTAACAAATGGACTTCCAAGGAGCAATATTTCACTACTACATGCTTTGAACTCAAGGGATGCTTTGGACTACCATAACTTGAGTGATGGAAAAGAGCCCATTGTGCAGTCGTCAGAAATTGCAGAAGAGGAATTGGGGTCAACATTTCGCAGATTGCCAGAGAACTTGTTGCTACAATTGGATAATTGTGCAGGGGAAAACAAAAATCGATACTTATTTGCCTATTTGTCAATGCTTGTTGCAAGAGGTGTTTTCAAAACCATCCAGCTGGGATTTTTAATGGTTGGGCATACACATGAGGACATAGACGCCATGTTTAGTAGGTTTTCAGAGAAGTTGAGAGTTACACAAACCTATACTTTGCCACATTTGATGGATACATTACGAAACAGCTCATCTTCATCTCCAGCTCCATTTTTTCTCACAAAGATCCCCGATTTCAAGCAATATTGTGATGGCTATCTTTGTGATGGACAAGACATACTTGTTGGACATTCCAAACCGCTTCAGTTCAGGTTCTTTATGCAGGATGAGACACCAATGATGCAATATAAGGCACATGTAGGTGTATCAAGTTGGAGTGGAAGTATTCGCCTTTGGAAAACAGACACAGAAGGCAAGCCAATGTTACCACATGGAGATCCACCTCTAGTACAAATGGCGGAGTATGTCAAGGCCCACGAAGAAGTCATTTTGGGGCTAAAGAACTATATAAAATTTTGGAAAAATTTAGGGAATGGTTCAAGTATTCCGCGATATTATAGACCCGTGATAGATTATTGGAGTAAGGTAATTGAAGAGATTGGAAAAGCAATCATATCAGAGGGAGTCTTGTATGAAATGTTTTGGCCAAAAACTCAAGAATATTCTCATCTACAAAGCACTACAATGAATTTGCAACAAGGAGTAGAAAGATTCCTAGGCCTTGAAGATTTGAACGATCATTTTTGTGGGCCTCAACGAGATAGGCCAAGGGAAGAGTTTGACCCTATGTCTGATGTGCACCAAGGTGACTTTCTTATGCTTGTTCCGAGTGACATAGAAATCTATCCAGTGTGGCTTGCAATGGCTTTATCGGACATTGATAATGAGCCTACATCACCAAACTACAGAAAACTCTTGATTCAATATTGGGCACCTTGCGCGAGAAAAAGTGGGATGACAGATACTCAAGCTTACAGTAATTGTTGGAAGGGTTATTGGGCTGTCAACTATAAGGACCCACAAGTGTGGGAAACTATAGATGCAATTGTTTGGTCCTGGAGACCCAACAAAGAAGGACCATTTTCTAGAATAAAGATTCCAGAAAGACATGCTCTAAAAGCCAAAGAAGGCCTCACTCATGCACATCAGCCACACTTGGATCAAAGTTCAGATATGGTATCAAATGTGGAGTAGAATTATGTGGAGCTTCTATTGTGACTATACTAGTCAATTTGTAAACAAAATCTTTTTTGTATCTTCCTTTGTTTTATGTAATTTATAGTTATTATTCAAATCCATGTGTTGTACATCCTCTTGACTTTTGGTGTTTATCAACACCACAATCCTATGAGATTTTCACTTTATTTACTAGCCACACACCTCAATTTTTCCCACTTTAAGTGGAAAATTCCCAAATTACATGAATTCGGTCGATTTGGAGATTCCCATAATGTGAGATTTTTACCAAAATACCTAATATGGTCTTTAAATTTGTTGTATCAAACAGATAAGATTTTCAATGAACCAAAAACTAAAGTCTAATGATAGAGTCTGATAATTGGGCCAAGTAAACACCAAAAGGCATCCATATTTTTCGTACGGAGTGCCAAATGACTCCGCAAATGGGAGGCTATCAATTGAAAGTGTCAAATATTAAAAAACCTTTGGTACCAGTGACCACAATTGGTGCCAGTGGACCACAATTGGCTCCAAAAACACTGAGATCATCTAAAAAAATTCTCATAAAATCCATCAAATAAGGACCAAAAATTTGAAACATATCCCTTTGAAAAGTTGAAGGCGCATTCCGCAATCCGAACCACATCACTGTGCAGGCAAACACACCCCATGCTGTAATAAAAGTTGTTTTTGGATGATCCCGCAATGCCATTCATATTTGGTTATATCCACTAAACCCATCCAGAAAAGTATACATCTCATGTCCTGCTACATCATCCAAAATGGAATCTAAGAATGGAAGAGGAAAAGGATCTGGAACAGTAGCCGCATTCAATTTTCTGTAATCCACACAAATTCGGATTTGCTTGTTTTTCTTTGGTACAACCACAATTGGAGAAATCCACTCCGGATTATCAATAGAGGTAATAAAACCCACCTCCAAAAGACGATCGATTTCCATCTTAACTTGCTTTGCCACATTCGGATTCATCCTATATGAGTGCTGCTTCACTGGCACCACATCCGGTTTCAGATTTATCGTATGCTGATAAAACTTAGGATCCAATCCCTGCATATCCGCATACTCCCATGCGAAAACATCCTTAAATTTTGTCAGTAACTTAATCAAATCACCTCTAAAACTTGCCTCAAGCTGCTTATTAATGTAGATGGGCTGCGACTCTGCTTGCTCCCCAAGAAAGACCTTCTCTAATTCATCTTCCTTAACCCTTGTAATTTTCTCCATCTGCGTCTCAAACGCACGTTCTTCCTGAGTAACGTTCTCCAATGATTCAGGACTTGAAAATACATGTTGTTGCTCCCCTATTCCTGCTGGAGTTCCTGAATCCCCCATCGAGTTCCCCTTCGGAACCAGAGAAATATCCGCCAGATATAAAGAAACCAAATCCGGATTAGCTTTCAAAAATTGCTCCTCTTCATCCTCTTCTAATACTTCCACCATATTTACTGTTTCTGCTGTCACCGGCCATGTTGCCCGAACTGGTTGTCTACATGTTCCCAACATCACCCGCACTTTCCTTCTACCCTTCTTTACTGTAAGCATATTTGCTTCCCAATTATGCTTTACCCTCTCTTGTCGTAACCAGGGTCTCCCCAAGATAATGTGATAATCCTGATTATGATCCTCAATATTCAAGACTACTACGGAAACGACAAAAGATAAGCCCGCCACATCCAAGACAATGTCCCGAAGTAACCCCACTGGTTGCACTCTTCTTTGATCTGCCATGCGGACTACAAAGGGTGGAGGTTCCCAATCACTGAGTCCAAAACGCTCACAAGCTGCTTGAGTAATAATGTTTACTCCCGCTCCTCCATCCAATAGTACCTTGTCAATGTATGTTCCATGGTATCTAATTGAAATCTCCGGAATGCGGGTATCCGTGATCCTATTTGCCGACAACGGGGCTGAATCATCCTCCTCGCTTTCAACTTTCTCGATGGCGACTTCTCTCAGCTCTGTGGACGTTTGTCGCAGCAATGCATTATGAAAATTTGGGACCAATTTCAGCAATGAACCCAGAGATACTTGTATTGGCGACGTGAGGACCTCTTTCCAAACTGAATTCCAATCCTCCTCTTCTCTAATATCATCCTTATTTCCAGCTTTTCCTTCCTTTATTTCTAGGCCCACGGTCGATGGTCCTGATGATTTCAATGGGGGTGCGGATTGTGGCAACCAGGACACAGTCTTTTTCCACACTTCTTCCTGAGCCGTCCAATCCGGAATCTTTACATCGGGTATTGGAACCACATTTTTACCCGATCGCCTGATTAATGAAACCAATGGATTAGAATCCTCCAATCCTTCAATCTGAACCATAGCCACACTAGGTTGTTTCCCTGTAGTGCGTTCCTACTTCTTCCGATCATATTCCATAGCTTCAGTACATTCGGATTGCCAGTGCCCATCCCCCAAATAGAAAAGGCATGTCTTGGGGTGATTAGGATCTCGGCCACCTCTTCCACGACCTCGTCCTCCCCCTTGACCCCGTCCTACTACTTGACCTTGCAAAGGCGTCTCTGATGTATGAGCATGAGCCATTGCCACAGCAGGCTCTTGTCCCTGCCCTATCTGTGGTTGCTGCCATGTAGAAGAGTCTCCTTGACTCCAACGACCCCGACCATTGAAATAACATTCCATTGTATTATGAGTATTGGTCGTGCAAATCGCACACCACTTCTGATTCATTGCGCACTCCTGAGCAGCATGGCCCGGATTCTGACACTGGGTACACCATAGTCCTTCAGACTTTTAGCCACCGTAGCCGATTTCGACGATCCTGATGAAACACCTTTCCCGTGACTTTGGGATTTTTTCCGAGATGTCTCTTCTGACTCTTTCCCCGAATCGCTGCTGCTTGAGTCTGAGGAGTCTGATACTGCGGACTCTGACTCCGAACTGTAACATTTAATGGCCTATAATCTTATGTGTAGCGGAAATTAGCATGAACATAGTGGGCATTTCATTAGAATAGATTCCTAATGAGAATTACAAGAGTGCTTGGGTGGAGAGAGCAACAAAAAGCATAACACCTAGTTAGATAGCATCGACAATACTTTCAAAAGAGAGAGAAATTAAGCTATTGACAACAGTTGAGGACCGGATTAGCATGGAGCCGGTCCCCCCTCCAAAAGGCTTTGTATTATGGTTTCTCCCATCAAGAGAGACATTGTACAATACAATTCTTTGTGTTCCTTCAAGACTAGCTAGTGCAATGAAGATGGAAGCTTCATACACCAAGCAAAACACTTAATCAAACACAACTTGAATTATCCCCGTTCTCAGACCCAAGACCTCACACACCTTCGAAGATGGTGAGAGCTAGAAGGGTATGAGAGTAGATTGAGAAGAAAAAGAAGTATCTTACGAGAAAGATGTACATCTCCTCACATAATCACTCATATTAGCATAGCTTAGCTTAGTAATTAGCTTGGTAGAGAAGATGAGCATGCATTGAAGCTTGGCTCTTGGTTGGATTTGCATCCATATGCCAAGAGAGTGTTGATGTAGGCTTCTATCTCACAAGCTTGGAGTAGGTGATGAGCTCTCCATTAAAGCTTGGGAGGAGATAGAGTATTTTCCCTTCACACATGGTCAAGTGTCAGAGTGTGTGTGTGTCAATGCCAAGCAAAAATCAGCCCCACCTCTCTCTTGGGCGAGCCCTAGCTGCTAATTAGGTCTGGCTTTTGCCTCATTGGACCTCCCCAGGTCAAGCCAATAGGAATTAAGCAGCATAAGTGATAGCCTTCTGACATGTGTCCCCCTTTCCCCTTTTGTGAGAGCTTTAGGTAATTAAATAATTAAACTAAACTCTCATTGGACCCCTTTGCCTCCTGGCCAATAGGAATCAGGCAAGCCATGGGGCTCCTGAATGCTCATTGGACCCCTTGGGAGACTGCCCAATAGTCTTCTAGGAGACTTAATTCTCATTGGTTTCTTTTATTAAATGTTTTTAAATTAATTAAACTAGATTTACTCTAGCTTAATTCTCATTGGTCCACTTCAAGGGTCTTCCAATAGGAACTGGGCACACCTTGTGGGCATCTGGCCTAGGGAGCTGACATGTGTCCCTCATTCCCTTTGTGTAAAGGGAGCCTGTGTGTGTGTGTGTGGCTTTCTCTCTCATCCCCTAGCTTTGGGGCTCGCCCCTTCCCATGTAGGGATGTGCAAAGACTTTTAGGGCACACACAAAGCATCCAATTTTTCCTAGGGTTGACCTTTGGACACAACCTTTGAATTTTGGAACCTTAGCATTTTGGAAGTCTTAATGGGTTGAACCTTAGGGTCTTTTTGGCCCATTGTTTCACATGGATCTTTTGCAGATGGCCCCCCCTTTGGATCCCTATTTTCCCTCCTTTGGATCCCTACTGTGGCCGGTCTGCTAGCTTAACCAATATTCTAGCTTTTTCTTCCTTGGCACTTCCCCACATTAAATGATCAGTTTAATATGAGAAAATCATTTAGGAGAATTAGATATTGATTATTATGACATTACCTCTCTCTTGAAATCATAGTCGTCCTCGACTATGGTGTAGAGAAGATAAAGCATATGCATGAGTCCTTTTCTTAGCGGGTAGAGGATCCCTATGTTACCCTACGACATCATTCCATAATGGATGACTAGTCCATTTGGCGCTTGAGAGCCTGAGGCTGCCGCAAGCATGTCTGCACATTAGTCCTATCAGTCTTCCATAGTAGAGTGACAAGCTCTACTTGGTGTTTGGGAGACGTCGTCTCCGCAAACTTGATCTAAGCATGCATAGTACTTCATTTTTGTGCACAAATAAAGAAAAAGAGAGTCTTATAAGAAAAAAAATTTGTTCATTTTTAACATTTTGTACATTTGCTTACTCTTGGGAAGCATTGTAAGCATTGACAAGGTTTAGGTTATCCTTTAATTGTATGCCTTGCATCCATCTAGCATCTTCAAAAGGATAATTCTTAAACTTAATAAGATATCGTCGGATAGTCTTACCGCCTCTTAATACCTTGTCTTCATGTCGGAGAATGGACTCGGGCTGCAGCACCTCCTCGTGGTCCTCGATCTCCGGTGGGTCTTCAATAGTTGGTTCTTGAGGTGGCTCTCCTTTGTAAGGCTTTAATAGGCTCACATGAAAAGCATTGTGTATGAGCCAATGATTGGGAAACTTAAGTTGATAGGCCATCTCATTGATTGGCCTAAGAATCTGGAAGGGACCATAATACCTTTTTGCTAGTTTAGCATAGTACTTTTGGTGGCCCGTAGGATTCTTGCCCGTCGTGTGCCTTAATCGAGCCTTGGGAAACTTTAACAAGACCCAATCGTTTTCTTTAAAGGCTTGGGCTCTTCTGTGCTTGTCAGCAGCAGCCTTTTGCCTTTGCTGTGAGATAGAGATAGCATCCTTAATCTTTTGGAAAGATTCTTGTAGGTCTCGGCTATACTCATCTGCAGCGAAGATCTTCCCATGTACCTTAGGTAGCAAGGGACTTTTTGATCTTCCCTCAATTACCTCGAAAGGTGCTTTTCCTGTGGAAGTATGTACAGTGTTATTGTAAGCATACTCTACTAAGGGTAAGTACTTCTCCCATTGGGATCTTTGATCTACTTCCGTTACATAGGCTTTTAGTAGATCAAGAATGGTTAGGTTAGCTATTTCACTTTGGCCATCAGTTTGTGGATGATAGGCCGAAGAGAAGTTTAGCCTTGTTCCTAAATTCTCAAAGAGACCCTTCCAGAAATTACTGGTCATTCTAGGATCTCTATCCGACACTATGGACATTGGCAAGCCATGGTACTTGAAAATTTGTGAAATGAAGAGGGTTGCCATTTGATGGGCTTTGATAGTCTTTTTGACAGGTATAAAATGAGCTTGTTTACTGAACCTGTCTACTATCGTCCATATTCCCGTATTCCCATGGATAGACTTAGGCAATCCAAAGATAAAATCCATGGATATGCTCTCCCAAGGTGAATTAGGGATTGGCAATGGTTGAAGCAATCCAAGTTGCTTCCCTCTATCAAATTTTGTCTTTTGACATACCACACATTTGGAAACATACTCGTGTATGTTCACTTTCATGGTAGGCCAATAGAAATATGTTTCAATTCCCTTTAGGGTAGACTGAATCCCTCTATGCCCCGCATATGGGGGAGCATGAGATTCATACATTACTTTCTCACGTAGTGAGTTAGTAACGCATAGTCTATTGCCATAGAGAAGATAACCATCTTGTAAAGTAAATGGTTCTTCTTTCTTCCCTAATGCAAGGGCTGAAATCACATCTCTAAAATCGGGATCAATAGCATACTCATCTATCATTGAAGATAGATCATTGTGAGTTGCTATGGAAACCGCATTCACTCTCGGTCGTCTTGAGAGTGCATCGGCTACTTGATTATGCTTGCCAGCAATGTGAGCAATATGAAAATGAAATTGCGAAAGAAAATTTGCCCACCTCATTTGTTTGTTGGAGAGCTTGGTCTGCGTCATGAAGTACTTAAGACTTTGGTGATCCGTTCGCAGAATGAAAGGAGTCCCCAATAAATAGTGCTTCCATGAGTCTAAGGCATGTAGAACTGCAAGGAGTTCTTTTTCGTATATGCCTAGAGCTTGCTCAACAGGGTCGAGCCTTCGACTCTCATAGCCTATGGCGTGCCCTTCTTGGAGCAGAATAGCCCCAAGGCAATCACCACAAGCATCACATTGGACCTCAAATGGTTTTGAGAGATCCGGTAGTGTAAGCACAGGTTGAGAGATAAGCTTTTCTTTAAGCTTTTCGAAAGCATTGTTCTCCTTAGCAGACCACGTATACCTAATATTTTTCTTTGTTAGGTCATGTAATGGTCTTGCAATTCGTGAGAACTTTTCTATGAAGCGTCTATAGTATGCACACATACCTATAAAGCTTCTTAGTTCATGAAGATTCCTTGGTTTAGGCCATCCTTTTATTACCTCTAACTTGGATGGATCCATTTGGATTCCATCTTGAGAGATAATGTGACCTAAATATTGAATCTCTTGCAAGAAAAATTCACTTTTCTTTCGATTAACATAAAGTTTATTCTCTCTTAAAACTTGAAATATTACCTGGAGGTGTTGCTTATGTTCCTCCAATGAATTAGAGTAGATGATAATATCATCAAAGAACACTCCAGTGAAGGTTCGATGAGGCCTGAACAGCTTCTCCATCAAGCGGTTGAATGTGGCTGGTGCATTGGTCAAGCCAAAAGGCATGACAATGTATTCGTAAAGACCAAATGTAGTACGAAATGCGGTCTTTACAATGTCTTGATCAACTATCCTTATTTGATGATAGCCACTTTTTAGGTCAATCCTACTGAAGTAGGTCGATCCTTGTAGCTTATCAAATAGGTCTTCTACCCTTGGAACGGGAAACCTATTCTTGATAGTGATCCTATTTAGTGCTCTATAGTCGACACACATACGATATGTGCCGTCTTTCTTTTGCACTAATAGCACAGGTGAGCAAAATGGAGATGAGCTAGGCCTAACCATGCCCTTCTCAACTAACTCATGCACTTGCCGCATAATCTCCTCTTGTTGAGCTTGAGAAACTCTATAAGGAGGTTTGTTAGGCGGTGAACTTCCTGGAAGAAGTTCAATTGCATGGTCGTCATTACCTCGTTTAGGAGGTAGCTCACAAGGGATGTCGTCAATAAAAACATCTTGAAACCCCTTGAGAAAATTAGATAACTCTAATTCCTTTTGGTTGCTTTTATTTTCTTTTGTTAAAGCATTAGGTTCATTTTGAGAATCTTTAACAAAAATCATGTACACGGAAATAGAGCTCTTTATTGACTTGTTGAAAGCTGGTGTATGTACAATGGGGATGGTGTTACCCATCTCCTTAGCATCTATATACATGTCCTTTTCCCTGAACTTAAAGGAGATTCTCCTTTCAAGAAATTTAACATCGGCAGCCAGGCGGTCAAACCATGGTGCCCCTAGGATTACATCCTCATGCTTGAGAGGAGAGATAAAGAAGTCCTCTTTGTCCACATAGCCTTGGACATGAAGCCTCAATTTCCCGATTAAGGGAGTGACTGAAGCTTCTTGCCCCTTGAAGGCACTGTCTGCGGGTAGGATATCTCCCATCTTGTAGGATTGTATGCCTAGCTTGGTGGCTAACTCCATAGATATGAAATTGTGAGTAGAACCAGGGTCAAAGAGAATAAAAGCATCATGTTCTCTTACCTTTCCCCAAGCATGGCATAGAGAAGATCCTTTGTGGTGAGTTTGGTGAATCTCCTCCTCTTGGATTTCAACCAAAGAAGCTCTAGGAGGATCTTGGCGGTTGTTCTTTTGGGGACAAGCGCGGTATGCATGCCCTTGTTCGTCGCACTTGAAACACCGGTTATCTTTACGATAACGCTCAAGCTCTTCAGGAGAGAGTTTATTCTTTCCTTTGTAAACTCCCTTCTCTTTGGCTTTGTTGGAATTTCCCTTAGGAGACTTTTGGACATTGTCCTTCCCCTTAGGCTCATTGGAACCCTTGTTTTCCGGGGGCTTATTATTTCTTTTACCCCCCGTTTGGAAATTGATTCGCGAGGCCACCATAGTATGGTGTATTACCGCCGATATGGTACGTGGCCTTTGGGAGTTGACATACTCCGCCATTTCTTCGGTTAAGCCCGCACAAAATTGTTGCTTTTGCTCTCCAAAATCCAACTTTTTGAAGACAGTGGCTTTGAGTTGTAGGTCCCAAAATTTGTCTACATATTTGTGGATGGATTCATTGGGAGAGAGCTTTAAGCTTCGCCATTCGGTGAGTACTTTGTCTTTGGCATCGGTGGCCAAAAACTGCTTCATAATGGAAGCTCTTAAAGCCTTCCATGTTCGTGGAGCTTCACCGTTGGCTCGTAGGCTAGAACACCATTGTCTGGCGGACTTTTGAAAGTGCATAGCTACATGGCGTAGCTTTGAGGACTCCGTGAAGCCCTCATCTCCAAACGCCGCATCGAATTGCTGGATAAAGGCCAAAACTTTTTCTGTAGCCCCAAAGGTGCCATCATAGGTAAGGAAAGAGATGCTCTTCCCTCCCTCTTTGAATTTCTTCAGCTTGGACGACCTCTTCCATGCGGCATAGGATTTCCTATGGCCTCTTCTTTTTGATGGTTCAAAAGTTGCACCATCACTTGCTTCAGAAGATGAAGAATTTGAAGAAGGTGGAGAAGAGGGTGACCTCTTTCTCGCCTTTTTCTTGTCTTGATCTTTGTCGTCTTCACCATAGCTTTCATAAGAGGAAGAGGATGAAGAAGATGGAGAAGAGGGTGTCCTCTTTCTCGCCTTTTTCTTCTCTTGCTTTTTATCATCCCTCTTTGAATTATGGCGTGGAGAAGAGTGTAATGGTCTTCTCCGCTTTGGTGGTGATGGAGAGCGTTTAGCCCGCCGTCTTCATGGAGCCATCTCCACCGAGGTGACGGGAGACTCACTTCTTTCTCGTTCCTTCGGTGGAGGCTCTTGAGTTCTCCTTTGGGAAGGAGATGCATCATCAAGAAGTAAGTTTTTGAGCCCTTCATATGGATTCTCTTCTTCTTCCCGAATCGGAGAGAGACCTCTTTTGGTAGTCTCACAAGGAGGCTTCCTAGGTGTTCTCTCGTGATGGTGATGAGCTTGGAGAATCCCGTGAGCACGGAGCTGCCGTTGCACTTCACTTTGGAGAGATGGATTGCCCATGGCTTGTTGAAGCCTAGAAACTAGATAGTTAACAAGCATTGAAGCATCATTAGTAGCTTGCTCATGAGCAAAATCAAAGTTATCAACATTAATTTCACTCTCTTTACTATTGTCAGCCATTCTAACAACTTTTAGGTATAAACTTTTTAGGTGTACTTTGGCACTTCAAGCCCTAGTTGCTACTCCTCTTTACCCCTTTAGAAAAAGCACTCAAGCTACTGTACCCGCGGCTCGAATACCATTAATTGCAAGGAATAGAAGAGAGGGTCTTTCGACACCAAAACAGCACCGGCTCCTGTCAAGCTTCTAATAGCTCAATAGTGGTTAAGCCGTAGGCAAGCCCCGTAGGACTCCACTATTAAGACCATAGCTCTCGACGGTGATGCCCCGTTAACTGCACAAAGGCAAGCGCACTGCAAGGCTGAAAAATCCCTATTCTACTTACTCACAGGCAATTAATAATACCAACCATTTGTAGCTAGCTTGAGGACCTCCCTTCTTGAGCAAGAAAAGAGAAACCTTGAGCTCTGATACCAATGTAACATTTAATGGCCTATAATCTTATGTGTAGCGGAAATTAGCATGAACATAGTGGGCATTTCATTAGAATAGATTCCTAATGAGAATTACAAGAGTGCTTGGGTGGAGAGAGCAACAAAAAGCATAACACCTAGTTAGATAGCATCGACAATACTTTCAAAAGAGAGAGAAATTAAGCTATTGACAACAGTTGAGGACCGGATTTGCATGGAGCCGGTCCCCCCTCCAAAAGGCTTTGTATTATGGTTTCTCCCATCAAGAGAGACATTGTACAATACAATTCTTTGTGTTCCTTCAAGACTAGCTAGTGCAATGAAGATGGAAGCTTCATACACCAAGCAAAACACTTAATCAAACACAACTTGAATTATCCCCGTTCTCAGACCCAAGACCTCACACACCTTCGAAGATGGTGAGAGCTAGCAGGGTATGAGAGTAGATTGAGAAGAAAAAGAAGTATCTTACGAGAAAGATGTACATCTCCTCACATAATCACTCATATTAGCATAGCTTAGCTTAGTAATTAGCTTGGTAGAGAAGATGAGCATGCATTGAAGCTTGGCTCTTGGTTGGATTTGCATCCATATGCCAAGAGAGTGTTGATGTAGGCTTCTATCTCACAAGCTTGGAGTAGGTGATGAGCTCTCCATTAAAGCTTGGGAGGAGATAGAGTATTTTCCCTTCACACATGGTCAAGTGTCAGAGTGTGTGTGTGTCAATGCCAAGCAAAAATCAGCCCCCCCTCTCTCTTGGGCGAGCCCTAGCTGCTAATTAGGTCTGGCTTTTGCCTCATTGGACCTCCCCAGGTCAAGCCAATAGGAATTAAGCAGCATAAGTGATAGCCTTCTGACATGTGTCCCCCTTTCCCCTTTTGTGAGAGCTTTAGGTAATTAAATAATTAAACTAAACTCTCATTGGACCCCTTTGCCTCCTGGCCAATAGGAATCAGGCAAGCCATGGGGCTCCTGAATGCTCATTGGACCCCTTGGGAGACTGCCCAATAGTCTTCTAGGAGACTTAATTCTCATTGGTTTCTTTTATTAAATGTTTTTAAATTAATTAAACTAGATTTACTCTAGCTTAATTCTCATTGGTCCACTTCAAGGGTCTTCCAATAGGAACTGGGCACACCTTGTGGGCATCTTGCCTAGGGAGCTGACATGTGTCCCTCATTCCCTTTGTGTAAAGGGAGCCTGTGTGTGTGTGTGTGGCTTTCTCTCTCATCCCCTAGCTTTGGGGCTCGCCCCCTCCCATGTAGGGATGTGCAAAGACTTTTAGGGCACACACAAAGCATCCAATTTTTCCTAGGGTTGACCTTTGGACACAACCTTTGAATTTTGGAACCTTAGCATTTTGGAAGTCTTAATGGGCTGAACCTTAGGGTCTTTTTGGCCCATTGTTTCACATGGCTCTTTTGCAGATGGCCCCCCCTTTGGATCCCTATTTTCCCTCCTTTGGATCCCTATTGTGGCCGGTCTGCTAGCTTAACCAATATTCTAGCTTTTTCTCCCTTGGCACTTCCCCACATTAAATGATCAGTTTAATATGAGAAAATCATTTAGGAGAATTAGATATTGATTATTATGACACCGAACTATCACTGCCGCTGTCTTGCGACTTCCGATGAGATTTCTTCCTGTCTTTTTTCTTAGATTTCTTTGGGGATTGCGTATCCTCTAAAGTTTCTCCTACTACTACAGCCCTAGCAATTACATTATCCAGTGGAGTAGTTGCCTTATCCATTGTTGCCATAGCAGTTCTGAGATCCTTGTTGATCCCCCGCAAAAAATAATCATTCAGCACTTCTGCTGCCAGCCTTTGTGCCTGAGGTACCCTCCGCAAAAGCATCCGAAATTTTGCAGCATAATCCTCCACTGGAAATGACTTCCACCGCAGCGTTCGAAGCTTTTCCAAATGTTGAGGGACTATCTTTTCCGTTCTAAACCTTCGTAGGAACGCTCTGGATCCGTCGACATATGTCTGAAAATGATCATCAGGGTATTTGGACAACCATTTCGCAGCTTTCCTCGAGAGTGTAGATTCAAACACTGATTGTTGATGGAGAGGAATCACCACCCCAGGATGATTCAATCTATAAGCTTTATTGAATTGATGAAAATGTGCATCAGGGTCTTCTCTCAAAAGACCTCGAAACTGACTATACTTAATCTGAGGATGTTCCATCATCCCTTGCCCAACTGTACCTCCTCGCGAAAAAAGTTATCGAGCACTAGGAGGTGGGGACAATGGCGGAGACACCCACGCACTGCTTACCGAAGATAGTGGTGGAGCAACCTGTGTGGGTGAGGGTGAACGTACGATAGGAGGACATGACTGACTGCGTGGAGTACGCCTCACCCTCCGCAACCGCTTACCACGCATTGAGCTTGGTGATGGAGATACAGATTCCTCAACCTACGGTGAAGAAAAAAACAAATTCATCCGAACCGCCTCTCCTCCGACGTCTTCCTACAATTGGAACCACAGGGTCAGGCGGACCCTGCAACCTAGTGCACATGCATATTCATCGCAAGTCGTCCATCACTCATCGTGGTCGCCAGATGTAATGGCTATTGCCCGCACAGGAGCAATAGGCATTACGGGAATGATTACCCGCAAAACTACATTATGTGAACATCAAACACATAGAAATAGGATAGAAGACAGTACACAGTACAAAGGCACATAACACCTCCTGCTTCATTCATATGTAATCCGGACACAGAGTTACAACAGTAGATGTAATGGATAACATAAAAGGGTTGGTTACATCAAAAGACAGGTATGCCCTCCATATACAACCATTGCTTCAGCGTAGATCGAGAACGGTGTACACACTCCTCTTGTCCCATGATATCTTGTGAAGAATTTCTGCCACGGTCGCCGCATACCGCATAACTCATGATCCGCAATGTTCAGACCTGCGCAGGACCGCAGGACCACATGTGCGACTCATGGCGTAACAAGGACAAAAAAGATAATAAATCTATCTCAATAGGATTACATCAAGAAGGTACTAGAAAGGTTTGCAATGAAAGATGCAAAATCAATTTCTACACCTTTGGCTAGTCAGTTTAAACTAACCAAGAATATGTGCTCAAAGATACAAGAGGAAATAGGCTAAAGCCTATATGTCTAAAGTTCCATATGCTAAAGCGGTAGGTTAATCTGTACTGTACACTACGATCTAGACAAGGCCAGATATTGCACATGCAGTGAGAGGTGTGAGTAGGCCCATCAATAATTCAGGTAAAGAGCATTGGCAAGTTGTGAAGTGGACCTTAAAGTATCTAAAGAGGACAACAACACATTCTTTGTATATTGGAGGCACTGACATTTTCTTGCAAGGCTAGGCTGATGCAAATATGGCAAGTGACAAAGATACTCAAGTGAGCACTAGTGGCTATGTCTTCACATTTGGAGGCATAGCAATAAGTTGGGCTTTAAAGCTACAAAAAGTAGTCTCACTTTCTACCATGGAAGCAGAGTATGTAGCAATGATGGAGGCAAGCAAAGAAATTATGTGGCGTCACAGATTCTTGGAGGAGCTTGGATACATGCAAGACAATTGTGTCTTCTATAGTGACCATCAAATTTCCATTTATCTGGCAAAGAATTCATTTTATCCTCAAGGACAAATCACATTGAGGTGAGATATCACTTCATACATACCATTTTGGGAGAGGGACAACTAAAGCTAGGAAGGATGCACACGAGGCAAAATCATGCGAACATGTTAACAAAGATGGTTAGCAAGGAGAAATTGTGCTTTTTCTCACCTTCAATCGGCATTCAAGGATAAGAAGACAGAATGAAAAGCAGTCATACGTTTGGTGTGGAGATCAGTCTCCAAGTGGGAGATTGTTAAGTATGGAGTTTTATTTACCCCTTGTAGCTTTTAGTCTCAAAAATGCACATTTGTAAAGCCCCCATTATAAGAAGAAGGCATCATTCGTAAGAAAAAACACTCACCAAAAAACCAAAAATTCATGCCCAGTCTCGAGCTTCGTCAAAATATTATGGCCGGATGGCAGCCAAAGAGGGATTGAAAGATGGCCGGTGGGTTGGTGGCCGGTAGTCAATGGCCAATGGCTCGTGGGTGGAAGTCTTTCTCCGGTGGCCAAATTCAATGTCCGATGGCTGATTTCTATGCGGACTTGTCTTCTCAAGGACGGTTGCACATGGGCGCATGGGACAATTCAACTCGGACTTGTTTACTCAAGGGTGGCTACACACAGCTGCCTCTTATGAGAGAGGGAAGACCTTTTGGCCTATAAAAGGAGGCTTCTTCTACACACAAATGCATTGTGAAGTTTATGAAACAAGGTGTATGTGAGGTGGTGAGAGTGAAGCAAGCCGGGAGCTCGATTAAGGGTATAATCTCTTAATGCAGTTCCATTAAGGATATAATCCCTTTGTAAACTACTTCTAGTTTGAAGTACTAAAGCCATTCAGTGGCTACTTTCTCGTGGACGTAGCCCACATTGGGTGAACCACGTATATCGTGCGCTCTCTCTCTCTCTCTCTCTCTCTCTCTCTCTCTCTCTCTCTCTCTCTCTCTAATCTCTCGTGTGTGAAAATTATCTCTCTTCATTAAGTAAATTACTCTAATATCTACGTAGCTATGTCCTATTTTCTAACACCAAAAATCTATGTTACACATTTCCATCACGACGACTCGCTAACATTGGCATCGTTGTCGGGGATAGTGATCCTAGTCGTAGTGTTTTTTAGTTTGAGACCTTGATTTTAATTTCCAATCCATTATACTTTAGTTTCAAGTAGCTAGACATGGGTTTAGTGCTTGGTAAAGTTTTGAAGTTGAGGGCTTCCTAAATCTATTCTTGAGAGGTAAAGAGGGTTGTGAGTGAGATAGCTAAAAGCAATTTATTCTCATAGTTTCTTGTTACTTTTAGAGTGTTGTACCATTTTCCATTTTGACTCAATTTTGTATCATTTTTTTCTACTTTTGTGTCATGTTTCATTTCAATACTTAGGAGTAGGGTGAATAGAAACTATCACCATCAAAATTGGGTTGAATGATCAGAGAAGAAAAGGGTGAAAACCATATTTTGAGCGAAATAACCATAAACTTTGAAACACAGAAAAATTGATGGTCAGAACTCCAAAGCTGATCAAAACTCAAAAAGAAGTGAAAAAAAGGCATAACCAAATCACACATAGTGAATTTGGAAAGTTCCATGTGATGGGCTACGAGCGGCTATGGAGGTTGTTGCTCTATAGAGCTCATGGTGAGCAAGGCAAAGTGCAGAAGACGAGAGAAAGAGAGAGCAAGAGAGAGTTCGGTACAGTAGGCCTGAAAAACACACGCTGTGTTGTTTCTTTTGTGAATCCTTACATATATAGGAGGCTTGAGATAGCCATGCAAAAAAACAAAAACAACACTTGACTTCCAACTGAGCTTTTCCCTGCATGATATAAATCGTGTTTCCACGGGCTTGCAAAACCTAACAATCCCCCCCTCAAGCCCGAACTAGACAGACTACTCTCATGATACCTCAAGTTTTTGGTATACTTGTCAACCGTGAGTTTTAGGTTCTCTCACAACCAAGGATTTTTGGTTTATCCATAACTTGGTGCTAGATCAGTAACCCCCCTTGAACAGGTAGGGTGTAGGTCAAAAAATTAGCCACGAAAAATGGAGTTTTTGGTTCACTGCCAAACCTTGGGTTCAAGGTGTACCTAGTAACCTCATGAGAAGTGGTAACAAAACAGGACTTGAGAACAAAAATGAGAATTTGGGAGGTCTTACCACTCATGTGTGGCAGTGTCTAGAACCCATACAATTTATTTTGACTAAAAACATTAAAAAAAGTTTCAACTAAAGAAAATCATTATCAACAGAATATATTGCAGGCACGGTCTCTCCCTCAATCATATGAATTTGATTTTTACCCTTTTGAAAGAATCTGTTTGACGGATAATTTGTTTTACCAAAATGAACACAAGGATTCTTCTTGAAACAACCTTTAGTCTGATGATTGTTGCACCCACAAATGGCAAAACTGATGGGGGATACTACATTGGAGACTGTATATGCACTAGGAAAAATATTAGAATTGGTACTAGGTGCCCTTCGTTCTTCTTCTTGCAATGAGTTGATGATACCATTCAAGGAGGGCAGTGGATCTTTGTCCTTTAAAACGGTAACAATCTGATGAAATTTATCAGGAAAACTTTTTAATAGAATGGCTATGAGATCTTTTTCTGGTACACTTCGACATAAACAAGTTGAGTTTTAATACTCTTCCGCCGGTTAACTAAAGATGTAATATTTTCATCAGCACGCATAGCAGGAGAGTACAATTCCATCTTTAGAGTCATCATTGAATACTTGGCTTTAGCACCAAAAACCTTCTCTAACTGTATCCAGGCAGCACTGGCAGATTGCATGTCATCCAGATAATGAATAAAATCATCTTCGAGAGATGTCAAAATTATACCTAATGCTTGCTCATCTTTGCGTTGTTGCTCGATGGATAATGCTTTGGTAACTGCAGTGGATGTACCTGATTCATAAGTTGATAGTGGCTTGACAACGTTCCACAAATTTGTTCGTATCAAATAGCCCTTTACTTTAATTTTCCAGCTGTGGAAGCCGCTTCCGTTGAATTTATCCACCTTTGAAGCCATATTCGATATGTCATGGATAGCTTGGTCTTGTTTGTTATGCTTGCAAATAATGATCATGGGTGGTTAATAGAATTTTGAATTGTTTTTTAGCATATCACTGGATCCGTAGCACAACCAAATCAATAAGCTCTTAAGTACCAAACTGCCGATTATATTTTCTTTGTTGTCCCGATAGGATGTTGAAAGCCTACAAAAATTGCATCCATAATAAAGCTGAAATAATCCTTTATACCAACTGATCCTCCATAAAAAAATCTGCCTGCAAAACCCTGTCTATCTGCTATGACCGAGCATCGAAAGATGTGGCAACTCTTGCGAGTGTGAATGAGGGCCAAGAGGAGATTAAAAAAAAACTTTAGCTGAGTATATTAAAGAAAAATAGAATAACTTTTTGCACTGGCCGAAATAGTGCATGCTGGCTTAGCCGGCTTGTAGCATGTTGTAGAGACCGAACGAGCAGATGACCAATCATGGAGAGCTCATCAGCATCACAAGGCGCAGGTGGTGTTGTGGAATTTCAGACAGATTGAATTCATCCATGCTTTCCTCTCTTCCTCTTTGCAAGTGACCTTTCTCACGGCCCTTGAGCAAGCTCTGATACCATATGATGGGTTGTGAGCGGCTATGGAGGTTGTTGCTTTGTAGAGCTCATGGCGAGCAAGGAAAAGTGCAGAAGATGAGAGCAAGAGAGAGCGAGAGAGATTTCGGTACAATACGCCTAAAAAACACACGCTATGTTATTTCTTTTGTGAAGCCACATTTCAATTGAGGGTAGTGTCAACCAAGGGACCATACCTACCTTAGAGCCAATCTTGGAGGAGAACCTTTTTTATGCCTCTTTGGAGAGATCATACACCTATATGGTTGAGGGAACCAAAAGTGTGAGTTGTAAAGAGGAAACTAAAATGGGAGCGGGACCATTTCAACCTGCACCAAACCAGATACTTTTGCACTCGCAATATCAATTCAAGAATGAGCAAGGAGCTCAAATCTATAAAGACATTATGGATCGTTATTGCGTAAAAATTGAAGAGAGGCCTAGTGGGTTGAAGCTTGTAGTGATCGTAGATTATAGTGGCGATTGATACTTTGATGAACAGGGAAACATGTATATTGTTGTGCTTAATCCTTTTGTTGTGGACAAATGGGGATTAACAAGCACCAAAGACAGAATTAACGAAGAGCCTAAGGAGAAGCATCCAAAGCTGGACATTCCTAATGCCAAGCTTAGATGAGTAAATGTGGCTATATGCGTCAACACCAACAACACACATGTAGGATTATATAAGTATGACAACAGGGAGAATATGCTCTACTATACGTGCTAGGATCCCAATGTGAGGAAATTGACTAAACAAAAATACTTGTATGTATTTACATTTGAGGTTAAGAGAGATACGCAAATAACTATGCTAGAAAAGTATGGTCAAAACATTCGGCAGTGAGCCACAATGAGCTCGAGAGTTGAGGGATATACGTACTTTGGGGGCCCACACCATTAGTACTATGTCACCCCTAGCGTACTCAGACCAACAATCTCAATAACAAAAATACTAGAAACTACGAGAGTGAGTCCTTTAAAATCTCATGTGGAAGACTCATTTAGTCAAGTGCATCTGTCTGTATTGAGACCTATGGTATCCCTAGACTTCTGTGTTCCTATGTTAAGACATAGAGGAAGCACACTTGCAAACACGATATTCAACACAAGGGTGTCAAATTTCAAAATTGAAAGTCGAGACATAAGACCTGAGGTAAGGGTGCCTAAATGAGTCCCTTCTAGAACACGCTTCAGTGTTTATGAAATGAGAGATACTATGGGTGGAGAACCTAGATTGATGAGGATGGTTACGAAAACTCAAAAAGTGCAACCGTCTCAAGTGGCTAAGTGCATGCCAAATAAGTACAGTAGATTAGAAGATCCATATGCACATGTTTTCATTTTTAAGCAAGTCTTAAGAGAAAAATAAGTGGCGGATTTCCACACATATTGTTACCATATACATGTGGTAGTGATGTGGGTGAACACACTAGGACCGCCGGGGAATTTTTTCCCTCTTTAGGAGGTTTTTTCCCCCGTGCATTGTATATACGCCCTTCACTCTAGGGCTATCTATCTTTCCATTGCACACTAAGTTATACACTCTCTATTGTGTGCCTTGAGCTTCCTTCGTCTTCTCCAAGCTGTGTGTGTTCCTCTGCAACCCTAATTCCAACAATTGGTATCAGAGAAGGTCACGTCCTCTTGGGCTTAGTCGCCAGCTGCTCCAATACACGCCTGCTCACTTTCTCCGATTTCAGTGAGCTTTGGTGAGCGTTCGCAGGTCTGCTCAGAATTTTGATTTGGGCTCATTTCGGCCTTCGTTTCCACTACAGGCAGTAGTGCACGGGCTATTTCTTCATTTTGTGCAGACTTTCTGTCAGTGCCATTTTCTGCATAACAGGTGCCTTATAGTCTTCTGTGGTTTGTGCTATATAGCACAGGTTGTTCCCGCTCCGTTTCTCCTATTTTTGGGCAGTTTTCACATCAGGTGCAGCATTTACCATGGCTGACAACAACAACACAGATGTGTTCAAGATGTTTGCTACTGAAGACAGGCTGTATGGGGACAACTACCCTATGTGGGCTTATATGATGCAACATGTTCTTGTGTCAAAGGGTGTCTGGAACATTGTGCAGGGCATTGATGTACGTCCTGGTTCTGAGGATGTAGGCGATGTTGAGGATGTTGCAGGTCTTGCTGCAAGGATTGCAGCTGTTAGAGTTGTTTTGCCTATGGCAGAACAAGCTCGTTGGGATGTTAAGGATGCGCAGGCTCATGCATTGATTGCGTTGTTTGTGAAGCGCACCATTCAGCAAAATCTGCAAAACAAGCTTGGGATATTCTAGCAGGTCTTTATGCAATCCGCAATGAGGCTAAAATTTCTTTGCTGCGTAAAGAGTTGGAGTCGAAGATTATGCATGAGGAAGATGATATGGACACTTTCCTTGCTAGTGTCAAGGATATCAATGAGCAGCTTATTTCTGCAGGTGAAGTCATTTCAGACAGTTCCCTTGTGCAGACTGTTCTTGATGCCTTACCAGATTCCTACCAGACTTTTGCTAGTACTAGGAGACTAATGACCCAAGGAAATCCTGAAGTTGTCAAGTTTGATGCATTATGCATATTTCTATTGCAAGAGTCACTTTCTAGAAAAAATAGGACTAGGCAGCGTGCAGTTGAACAGGCTTTTATTGCTTCTCAAAGAAAGGGTGGTTACAACAATGCAGCCACTTCTTATGATTCTGCTACGAGTGGCAAAAATTCTGTTCCTAATGCTTCTGCTGGCAGTACTTCGTCTGAAAATTCTGGTGATAAGGGAAAAAAGAAGATGCGTTGCCATTATTGTAAAGCCAATGATCACTTGATCAAGTCGTGTCCTAAGTTGAAGGCCAAAGAGGCTAAGAAGAAAGAGGGTGGTTCCACTGCAAATGTTGGTTCCACTACAAATGCAACCATTGTTGAGTCTTTTGTGAAAGGAGACTGTGTTGCTGATGTTGATGCAGAATGGGCTTTTAGCGCAGAGTGCACTTACAATCCTGTTGTCCATGATGCATGCTTCTCAGTTGCTGCAGATTCACATGTGTGGTATTTCGATAGTGGTGCTACAAAGCACATTACCTCACATCGTGAATTGTTTACCTCTCTTGAGTCTGTCCCTCATGGGAATTCAGTCACTTGTGCCAACAACGCCTCTTAACCAGTTCAGGGAGTTGGAAAGATTGTGCTCACTGCTACTAATGGCAGTTCCTTCACACTTGTTGATGCACTTTATGTACCTGGGATCAAGAAGAATCTCTTGTCTGTATCCGCACTTGCTAGACTTGGACTTGTAGTCAAATTTGCAGATGACAGATGTACAGTTCATGATCTCAGTTTTGGTGATGAAATTGTTGCATCGTGGCTTTTTTTCCGTGGGTTTTATAAGCTCACTTTGTATGACAGGTGTGGAAAAAATTTTGCAAATGCTGTTGTAGATTCAAGGGCTATTTCAGATGCAAAACTTTGGCATGCACGTTTTGGTCATCTGAATTTTGCTAGTTTTCTACGTTTGCAAAAAATTGATATGGTTGCTTCTTTGCCACCTCTTGAAGCACCTGTCAAACATGTTTGTGAAGGCTGTATTTTGGGTAAGATGTAGCGTTCTAAGTTTCCAAAGGATGGTTCAGTTCTGGCCACATGAAGGTTGCAGCTTGTGCATAGTGATGTTTGTGGGCCCATGCAAACTCCGTCCTTGGGCAATTACCTACACTTCGTGACTTTCATTGCTGATTACTCTAGGCATGCATGGGTATTTCCGCTTAAAGCGAAGTCCGAAGTTTTTATGTGCTTAGAACAATTTCTGGCTATGGCTGAAAATGTCTCAACATGTACTATGGGCACCCTCCGTTCAGATCGAGGGGGGGAGTATATGTCTCATGAATTTAATGCATTTCTGGCTAGTCGTGGGATAAAACACCAATGTACAATGCCTTATACACCTCAGCAATTGGTGTTGCTGAGAGGAAAAACAGGTCACTGACGGAAATGGCACAATGTATGGTCAAAAGTCAAGCTTTACCGCATTCTTTTTGGCTTGAAGCCATCATGTGTGCCACTTATGTACTTAACAGGTGTCCTACAAAAGCTTTGCAGTCTATTGCTCCATATGAAGCATGGCATGATAGAAAGCCTTCTATTTATCACATGCGTGTTTTTGGCTGTTTGTCATATGCTTTGGTACCACAAGTGCAGTGCAGAAAATTGGATGATAAGGTTGTCAAATGTATTTTTGTTGGTTATAGTGTTGAAAGAAAAGGTTACAGGTTGTATCATCCGCAAACAAAACGTATTCTGGTTTCACGGGATGTAGTGTTTGTGGAAGATTCTGTTCAGCCCTTGCTGTCATGTACTAGAGACAGTAATGTAAGCTCACAGGAAATTTATGACATTGTGTTGCCTCTTTTCAGTGGTGGAAATATGAATGTAAGTTCCAATGAGGCAAATGTACAGCCTATGGGGGTTTCTGAAAATGTTTTAGATCATCCTATTACTGATGCAGATGTACATGATGTACTTGATGAGGAAAGGGCTGAAAATGAGCAAGCTAGAGGTATGCCAAAATGGCTGGTGCATACTTTGCGTGACAGGTAATTGGTCGCACCTTTGTCTAGTCGTACTTGTTCAGGCTCTCGCCATGCATCTTATGCATCAGATAGTTATGCTTTGGCTGTGTCTAGTTTACATGATGTTGAGGAGCCTCTGTCTTTTGATGAAGCACAGAATTCAGAAAATTGGATGGCTACCATGCAATCAGAATATGATGCACTTATAGAAAATGACACATGGACTTTATGTGATTTTCCTCCTGGCAAAAAGGCCATTGGTACGAAGTGGATTTACAAGTTGAAACGCAAGCCGGATGGTGAGATCGATCGCCATAATGCTCGACTTGTTGCAAAGGGTTATGCACAGCAAAAAGGCATAGATTATGAAGAGACTTTTTCTCCCACTTGTCGTATGACTACTGTGCGTTTTCTATGTGCATTGGCAGCTCATTTTGGTTGGGATGTACATCAATCAGACATTGTTACTACTTTCTTGAATAGTGACATATTTGAGGAAGTTTATGTAACGAAGCCTCGCGGTTTTGTCATAAAAGGACAAGAGGAAAAAGTGTGCAAATGTAACAAGGCTTTGTATGGGTTGATCTCCTCGTGCTTGGTATGAGAAAGCTTACACTCATTTGGTCAAACAAGGCTTTCGTAACAGTCCAACAGAAAGCACATTGTATGTAAAGCGTGAGGGTGATGTACTTCTCATTGTGGTTCTTTATGTTGATGATTTGCTGATCACTGGACCAAATGAGAGACATATTGCTGAATTTAAGGCTGATTTGAATGCTACTTTCAAGATGAAAGATTTGGGTCTGTTGCATCATTATTTGGGTATACAGTTTAAGCAGTGTGATGGTGGTATTGCCTTGTGCTAGAAAAGTTACATAGAGACATTGCTATGTAAGTTTGGACTTGAGGATTGCAAACCTATTGCCACTCCCATGGAAACAAGTTTGAAGTTGAGTCTACATGATGCTGGTGATCCTGTTGATGTCACTCTTTACCAAACTGCTATTGGCTGCCTCATTTATGTATGCAACACGAGGCCAGATATTCAGTTTGCAGTCTCACAGGTCAGCAGATTCATGCATAGCCCACGGTCTAAGCATTGGGAGACTGTCAAGAGGATTTTCCGCTACCTTAGTGGCACTTTACATCTTGGCTTGTTTTATCCCAAGGGGGGATCATTGCCGCCAGACATACATGCTTTTTCGGACTCAGATTGGGCTGGTTGTTTTGACACGCGAGTGTCCACAAGTGGTTTTTGTTTCATTCTTGGCAGTTCATGTAGATCATGGTTGAGCAAGAAGCAACCTACTGTGGCCACTTCGAGTTGTGAGGGTGAGTACAGGGCATTCTTCACAGCTACGGTTGAGTGTGTATGGCTCAGACGCCTTATGGATGATTTGGGTGTTGGATAAGACACTGCCAACACTATCTACACTGACCGTCAGAGCGCATTGGCAGTTGCGAGGAACCCAATTTTTCATGCTCGCACAAAGCACATTGAGGTGCATTACCACTATGTCAGGGAGAGGCTCTCAGCAGGAGAGATCAGCTTGGCTTATGTGCCAACACAGGACAACCTTGCAGATCTTTTCACAAAGGCATTGTCTCGTGAGAAGCTTGAAGCTTTCCGCAAAGCTTTGGGCTTACTCCCCTTTGTGGACTGATCCTTTCCACAGGGCATGGAGCTTCCCTTTACTCACATGCCAGCTCTCATTCACCGCATCACTCCAGGGGGGATTTGTTACCATATACATGTGGTAGTGATGTGTGTGAACACACTAGGGCCGCCGGGGCATTTTTTCCCTCTTTAGGAGGTTTTTTCCCCCGTGCATTGTATATACGCCCATCACTCTAGGGCTATCTATCTTTCCATTGCACACTAAGTTATACACTCTCTATTGTGTGCCTTGAGCTTCCTTCATCTTCTCCAAGCTGTGTGTGTTCCTCTGCAACCCTAATTCCAACACATATTACAAGGATTTGGATTAACATTGGAGGGAACGGCGTTGGCATAGCTTCAACCGGTAAATAGTAGAGATTTCTTCAACATTGATCAACTCTTACAAGAGTTTGTGGAGGATTCTCTAAGAGGGAAATCAATTATCGGTTCTCTTTATTGAGGGCTTGAAAAATGAAACTCTCAAAAAGGACTTGCATTTAAAAGCATGCACGACATCTGAACAAGTCACTGAGGAAGCAATGTACCTAGTTGACAATTGCAAAACATACGACGAGGTTATTGAATACTTAGAGACCAATTCTAGGAGTGCCTCATCCACCATCAGTGAATCTACTGCAAAATGGAGTGCTCCTACTTCAATCACACAAAACATGGACCAGTTGTTTGAGGAGCTGGTCCGCATCAAACCTATCAGCAAAATCATCACATGAGGCCGCAATATCCATAAGTAGTCAATGCTCCAAGAGTGTTGAAGTGGTATGACATAGAGCAAAAATACACGACCATGACACCAATGAGTGTTTCTATAATTGGAACCACGTGCGAGAAAGGCACTATGGACCAGTGGAAATGCAAAAATTTCCACTACCTCCAAGGTACCAAATTGGACCAAACAACATGATACAAGGACAGAACAAATGGCAACCAAAATTGGGGCAACAACCACCTTTACCTCATGATAATTGAGCAACTCTGCATTATGCACAATCAATAGAACCTCTCTTAACTAGGCAAATGATGCCACAGACTATGTATTATGAGGATCCAGTCAAAGGCCATAGAAGGGAGATGGAGGGAGTAGCTTATACACCTAATGAGAGTCCATTTTGGGCTAGTGCCAATGAAGCAACCGAACCCTTGCTTGTGACTCATACATCTAGAAATCAATTCACAATGGGAAAAAATATACTCATGTTCATAGTAAACTAGAACTACAAGCCCAAGGGTTATCCACCTAGGGTAGGCCATCCAATGGGAGCACCACCAGCAACCCAACCAGAGGGCTCGTGCTATGAATGTGGAGGTGACCATTGGGCACAAGAGAATCCACATAAAGGTCAACAAACAAATTATTTTGGCTTTTGTGGTGGGTGTGGAAGAGATCACTTGTTTCAAAACTGTGCAGTGACAACCCAAGGAAGGCAACTATCAATGTCATAGGGATTTTACCATGCATGAGCGGATTCGAATCTGAGCTAACAATTCCAATCAAAGTGGTGACTTAAGGTTAAGCTCAAGAAGCGGCTAAAAATTGACCTATAGCTAACGACTTGAGACTTTCAAAACAAACTAAAATTGAAAATGGATCAATTAGAACTCAAAGAAAATCATGGAAATCCAAAAGGGATAAAATGAAAGCGAAGAGGCTAAAGGAGAAAATAGATTTGGAAACAAAACTACACCAAATAGAAGAAGAGCTTAAACACAAGCAAGAAATACAAAGGGATCGGAGAAGTCAAAGACTAACTTGGGAGGTTTAGTCATGGTGGAAAAGGTAAACGAGCAACTAGATGCAATGCTACAAACCTATGTGGCTAGACTTCTAACCTATCTGCATCTAGAAGACGAAACCAAAAGAGTGGGGATGTACAAAAGACTTGTAGAAACTGCTCAATCCATGATGCAGCCTGAAGGTCCAAAATTTCAGGAGCCTGTAAAGCATGGGGTGGAAAAGAGAACACAAGAACACAAAAAGAAACAAACATGGGTGAAAAGTATGTGTATCAAGGATTCTGTGATGGATGTGGAAGAGATCATGTAATCATGAATTGTGCACAGAATCAATGCAAAAAAATCAAACCTGAGACTACAAATAAGGAAGAAACAATGACCACAAAGGTGGCGGCAAACACAATAGATGAAAGAAGATCTTTACCAATTCAAAAAGTAGACAAACCGTGGCCACAATAATTATTGGAAAGGATCCAAAATAGGAAAGACAAAAGTGCGACATTATTGCCGGCTCCAATCCTTGAAAACAATTAGGGTCATGAACTCTATTCGGGCGATATCAATCAGCACGAACGGAAGTTTTTGTAGAAAGAAACCCTACGACCATAAGAACTTTACTATCCTTTGTAGGTGAATATGAGACAAAATCTAAAGTAAGAATTGTGCCATCACATTGGAATTCCATTCCACAAGTGACAGACACAAAGAGCTTGCATGATTTATTGTCTTCTCCTATAAGGTGCACAATCACCGTTGTAGAGTTGCTAAAAAGCAAACCATACTTGTGGGGGCAAATAAACAAAAACTTGGAGAAGATGGGAGTGAAAGTGCAGCCAATAGACATACTTGTGGAAGAAACCAAGAAAACAAACCATCCTGAGAACCCAAAAGTTGAACCTTTTCCAATAAATAAGGTAGGTGATTATTGTACCTATAGAATATAAGGGAGTGGCCACCATTGCAATAGTCAACAGTGGGACTGGAATAGACATCACTACAATAGGAATCTGGGAGAAATGTGGACAACCAACTCCCAGAAAAACACGCAAGAAATTGTAATTAGTTGACGGGTATGTGGAGATACCCTTGGGAATGTTCGAACAAGTGATAGTATCCTCATGCGGGATAGAATGTGAACATATCTTCACAAAAAAACTAGGTGGTGCCCCTATACTTTCCAGACTTTGTGTGTGGTATTTGGGTGTGTTGTTTGTGTTTGGGTCTGAGTGTTGTGTTTTTGTTAGACCCTCAAACCAAATGAGCACCACAGGAGCCTTGAGTGGTGTCTAGAGGCCACTTCCCTTGTCGCTTGCCTCGGACCGCGTCATTTTTTGGTGCCCCCACGGAATAGGGCTTTCATGTGAGTTTGTTGCTTGTTTTAAAGTTCAAGATTGTGTTGTGTGAATAATGCTAAAGGTTCATGTGGTTTGAGTGTCTCATTTCTAGCATGATTGGTTGCATGAATTTAGATGGTAGAGAAAAGAATTTATAGATAGCATTAATAGACGAGGAATTTAGATGGTAGAGAAAGGAATTTATAGATGAGGAATTTAGATGGTAGAGAAAGGAATTTATAGATAGCATTAATTAAACCATGGTTACCGTGATTAAGGGCTGATAATCTTATCGATTTTCTGATCTAATCGAGCTTCTTGAGGCGAGAATTCGACAGCACCTCCCTCCTTGCTTCTCCTTCAAAAGGTGTGTGAACCGGCAGCACCTTCCCAGTGTGTGTGTGTGTATGCACTGTGTGTCTGTATGAGCATAAGTGTGTGTGTGTGTGTGTGCAGGTCTTTAAATAGGCCCCTATAGGCTGAAACTCGACCGGCCTTGCTAAATGCAACTACAGGAGCACTCAATCTCTGCATTGGCAAGTCTAGTTCCCCTACCCATCAAGTGTCAGGTTGGCTTGGTTAACTTGCTCTGAGACTTAGTTACTGGCTTAGAAACTCTCCCAAGACTCCCACAAGGAAAGAGGGCGCCCCCTAGCTGCTAAAGCTGATCAGGAGTGGCCTGGGACCTGTTCCCACACAGTCTCGGGCCCCCGGTACCTCCCCGGACAATTTTATGAAAAATTGGTTTTAGGCTAAAACGGGTCATACGAGTCGGATTTTGACGCCGTAAATTGCTATACGGAGCTCGAACTAAGACGTACTGGACCGAGTACCTGCCATATTTAGCAGCCCCCGGGGTCCGAAAATGCATTTTTTTCAAATTCGGGGTACGGGTGCAGTTTTTCGAGACGATCAAAACTGGATGGGTCGGGTGACCAAAAACTTGCTATATTTGGAGTTTTTTTACAAAAATTATTTTAATTCACATTTCGAAGCTTTAAAACATTCTAAACATCATGGCACTGACAGAATTTGGAAAACTGCTAAAAATAGTAACTTTTTCCATTATGTTCATTTCATGGTACAATGGTGCTCTTTTGATCAAGGTCAGAGACCTTACAACCTCCCCAACGTGAAAAATTTAAGATGGCCTTATCTCAAGAATGTGTTTGGGTAATCTTTAAGACGTCCTCCCAGGTTGCATCTTCTTCACGGTAATCCTTCCACTTTACCAGATGCTCCGTGATAGTTCTGTTGCGTAACTTCCTTTCCCTTGTTTCCAGTACGTAGTTAGGTTGGAGCTCGAGAACTCCTTGTGCTGGCATGACTATCTGATTTGAGTCCAAGAATTGATCAAGGTTAGGAATATAGGGTTTGAGTAAGTTGACGTGGAATACATCATGAACCTTCAAGTTTGCAGGTAACTTTAGCTTGTAGTCTTGGTCACTCACAACCTTAACGATCTCGAATGGCCCACAGTACCTTGGGCTTAGCTTCTTATATCTGCCTAGTGATAAGTTGCTTTTATTTGGTCGGACTTGCAGAAAAACCTTATCTCCTTCTTTGAAAGTTCTTTCCGAACGGTTCTTATCTGCATAGTGCTTCTGCCTATCGTGAGAGGCCTGAATGTCCTGGCGAATAGCTCTAGTCTGTGCTTCCATATCTTCTAACATCTTCCTAGATGCTTCTACCCTGATGGTTGGATCTGAGAAGTTCAATGGTGCTAAACAGTCCTGTCCATAAAGAGCTTTGAAAGGTGACATTCCAATGCTTCTGTGTTCGAAAGAGTTATAAGCATACTCCACCAAAGGTAGATACTGTAACCACTTCTTTGGCTCTTGTGAACAATAGGCTCTGAGAATGTCCTCGATGACTTGATGAACTCTTTCAGTTTGTCCATATGTCTGGGGATGATATGCTGTACTGAAAGCTAATTGTGACCCAATAGATTGGAAAAGAGAAGTCCAAAATTTTGATGTAAACTTGGCATCTCTATCACTGACGATACGCTTGGGCAGACCATGTAACCTAAAAATCTCCTTGATGAATACCCGACTAACATCTGAAGCAGTAAAGGTTGTCTTTACGGGTATTAGATGAGCCCTTTTGTGAGGATATCAACAACCACGAAAACAGAATCATAACCTCCTATAGAAGGTAATCCTGTAACAAAATCCATATTGATGCATTCCCATTTCATCTGGGGTATGTCAAGAGGTTGAAGTTGCCCTGGTAGCTTGATTCTTTTGGCCTTTATCCGCTGACAAGAAAGACATTGCCTCACATAGCGAAGTATGTCCCCTTTCATTCCAGACCAAAAATAACTCCTCTTGACAGCATGAAGAGTCTTAGCATAGCTTGGATGTCCGGATGTAGGGCTATCGTGTGCTTCATACAAAATGGCCTTCTTTAAGGCTGGATCTCTGGGTACACAGAGTCTATGTCTGTAGTAAAGACATCCTCCCATAAGAGAGTAATCTTTAGCTTCAGGCATCTTATTTTGCTGGACTAGGGATACTATACTCTTGTATTCTGGATCTACTAAAGATTCTTCTTTGATTCTATCCCAGATAGGGTTATTTGGAATAGAGATAGCTCCGAGAAAGGATTTTTAGCTAAGACCATCTGCAACTGCATTTTCCTTCCCTGGTCTATACTTTATGTCAAGGTCATATTCCTGTAATAGCTCTATCCATCGTCGTTGTCTCATATTGAGAATGGGTTGAGTAAAAATCCATTTTAAGCTCTTGTGGTATGTAACCAGCTGAAACTTGCACCCAAGAAGATAATGTCTCCATAACTTCAACGCATGAATAACTGCTAAAAGTTCCAAATCATGAGTAGGATAATTCTTCTCATGATCTCTTAGCTTTCGCGAAGTATACGCCATTGGTCTTCCTTCTTGAATAAGAACTCCGCCTAGAGAAAATTTGCTAGCATCGGTTGCTACTTCAAATTCCTTGCTGAAATTTGGAAGCTTTAAAATAGGAGCCAAGACCAAGAACTCTTTTAGCTTAGCAAAGCTAGACTCGTGCTCGGTCTTCCATTCGATCCTCATTCCTTTCTTCAGGAGTTCCGTCAAGGGTGCAGCAATACGTACATAGTCCTTGACAAAAATCCTGTACCATCTCGTTATTCCAAGAAATCCTCTTACTTCGCTGACGGTGGATGGTTGAGGCCAATCAACGATGCCCTTGATCTTGTCTGGGTCCACTGAAATCCCCTCAGCCAATATGACAAATCCAAGATAATTGACTTTTGGTGAGCAAAAAGTGCACTTGCTCTCTTTAGCGTAAAGTTGGTGTTTTCGAAGAAGATCAAGTGCTTTGCGAACATGTTCTTCGTGATCTGCCTCGTTCTTAGAGTAGATCAAAATGTCATCAAAGAAAACCAAGACAAAATCATCCAGGTAAGGTCTGAAAATATCCTGCATAAGTCGATTGAAGCTTGCAGGAGCATTTGTTAGACCAAAAAACATTACCATGAACTCGTAGTGTCCATACCTAGTATTGAAAGTCGTCTTTGGAATATTCGATTCCTTGATCCTGATTTGGTAATATCCTGACCTTAGATCTATCTTTGTAAATATTTTGGCGCCGTGGAGTCTGTCCAAAAGTTCGTCAATCCTTGGAATTGGGTACTTGTTCTTGACAGTTACCTGGTTCAGTCCACGATAGTCTATGCATAGCCTTAAGGTTCCATCCTTCTTCTTCTGAAAAAGAACTGGAGCACCCCAAGGAGAAGTACTGGGTCGAATGAATCCTTGCTCAATGAGTTGCCTAAGTTGTTCCTTGAGTTTGATGGCCTCTGGAAGTGACATCTTATAAGGTCTTTTTGAGATAGGTTCACATCCAGGGATAGTTTCAATCTCATGATCTACCTCTCTATGTAGTGGAAGATTCATAAGGTCTTCTGGGAACACATCGTCATATTCCCTCAACCAGTTTGGTCGAAGTGAGGTATCTGATTGGTCCACCTTGTTGAGTTTTACTCCATAAATTTGCTGACCCTTCCTTAGTCCCTTCAAAAGTCTGTTGGCCTTAACTAAAGTAGCCTTAGGTCTCCCATTTTCCCCCTGGATTAAGGCTTCCCAAGTTATCTGTAAAGGTAAAATCCCCTTGTGCAAAATGTATGTGGGCCCTATTTTGCTTTAGCCAGTCCATCCCTAGTATCCCATCAAAGAATCCTAAGGGTAAGGTTCGAAATTGGGCAAAAGTTGGGTGTCCCCCTAAGTCAAAGTCAATTTTGCCTGCAGAGTGTTGAGATACTACCTCGTTGCCATTTGCTAACTCTACAACTAGCTTGCTTGTTGGATACTTATCTAACTTTAGTTTCCTCATGCATCTGGGTGAAAGAAACGAAAGAGTACTACCACAATCTATAAGGAAGTTAACTTGTTCACCTCTGAGAGATCCTGGCGTATGAATGACTGCGTATTGCTCGCAACCATTGGGATTGTCAATTGCAGCATGTAGGGTTGCTCTCTCCACTGCTTCGTCACCCACAGTTGGTTGTACCGCTGCGGCATTTACTCTGGCGGTAGCTCCACTACGGAATTTACTCTCACGGTAGCTCCACGCCCTCGCACTCTTTTCATCCTTCCTCATCCTCCTCTTCCATTAGCTTTGCCACGCCCACGGGTATTCAAGGGTATGGCATTGGCATTGGTTGCCTGAATGTTCCTAGGGCAATTGGATCTGTAATGCCCATGCTCGCCGCAGCCATAGCATCGGACATCAGGGAACTCCATGGTTGTGGTGGTAGCCACAATAGGGCGCTGGTTATACGCTTGGTTGGCTGGTCTGTTATCCCAAGCAGTAGTCCTTGCACTCTTTGCCCAATGATTCCTCCTATTCTGATTAGCCCTTTGTACTTCGAGAGCTAGGGGTTTGGCCCTTAACAAGGCATCCTGTAGTGTCAACAGCCTAAGAGCTTCCAACCGAGTATTCAGGGGATCGATTAGTCCTTGGTAGAACCTTGCCACCTATTGTTCCAAGGTCATCTTAGGAGCATATCTCCGAAGAGTGACAAACTTTGCATAGTATTCTTCGACAGATGAATTCAGTTGCCGAAGTGAAAAGAATTCATTCATATTTAAGGTCCTATAGGTAGGTGGTAAATAACGCCCCATTATCGCAGCTTTGATGTCTTCCCAGGATTGGGAAGATCCCTTAATATCCAGGTCCCTGCAATGTTTCTTCCACCATATCTTGGCATCGCCAGTCAAGCGGAACATCGCAAGCATGGTCTGATTTACTGGTTGGGTCCCCGCAGCTTCAAAGTAGTCGTCCATGGCTTCCATCCACACTTCTGCATCTCTCTCCACATTTTCCCCCTCGCCCTTAAAGAGTGGAGGTTGGGCTTGCTTAAGGAGAATCTTTTTCTCTTGCACTGCCGAGTACAGAGCAACAGGCGGTACCTACATGGATTATACGAATTCTTGATACATTACTTGGATTTCAAAATAGACACGAGACTTTAAATAAAATTCAAGATTCAACTTTATCAAGAGACAGATATTCAGAGACAAAAAGCACTTTATTGATGAAAATTTATTACAATTGAAACCCCTCAAGGTTTAGGATAACTGATGATCATCTTATTACATGGCTTTATGGATTGCGTATAAAATACGCCTAGGAGATGGTATTCACATGATGCACTACTTCGTTCGTGTAATACTTTCTATACTCATTCTTGAGTGGATAATAAACTAAGATATCAAGCCGGAGCTCCGCTTTCAGTAATCCAAAGGTTTTAACTCGGTTCGTTGGGATCACATTGGTGACCTTCTCCAAGAGCCAGTCGTTGATGTTTTGATTGGAGTTGTCTGAAACAGTCTGGTCCAATCGTGTAGGCACCAAGTAGAATATCTCTATTACCCTCAACTCCTCTCCCCAACGTATCTTCTTCAAGTCGGTAGCCAGGCATCCTAGCTTCCGAGCATTGATGTAGTAAACCCCTCCTGGAAATGTCCAATCAAGTTCCCATCCTCTATCAATGCGAGTGGAGTGTGGCGTACAAGCCTTCAACAGTATCTCCATGACATCTCGCCTGAACTGGTAAACTGGGGATCTTTGAGCTTGCTCATAAATAAGCTCAAACACTTGGAACTTCCGATATTCGAGCAAGGGGTCTTCCTGCAACACCAATGCAAGGAATTTGGATCAACTACCTATATACTTTCAGTTACTTTTAAATTTTCAAACAATACGACTTTATTTCCCAGCCTAACCTAGGCTCTGATACTAGGTGTGAGGTCCCCACCCCGCCGTCTCCAATGGCGGATCTGATGGTGAACCCGGTGGCCACTAGATCTATTGTGGAAGCAAACAAAATGGTTCAGGGTTCGACTAGCAGGACGATCTCTCATCACAAAGTGAGTCGAGTTCGAGCCTACTAGCAGGGAGATCTAGCTCCACCTCGCAGGGGAAGCGTACTTGAACTATCTAGCGATCCTAAGACCCACTTTCCAAGAGGAGAGAAACCTCGAGTGCCTTTTTCCCCATGTTTCAGAGGCACGTATCCTCAAGACTTCACCGCTCTAGGGGCAATGAGTAATTACTAATATCTAGTAAGCACTATGGGGATAGAGAGTTCCCGACCAATCGGGACCACCCATCTCGTAGGCATTGGCAACCTGAGCCAAGCCCCCACTTTCCACCCCCACACTCACACTTCCTTGTGTGACCTAATTACTACCACAAAGGTTGTTCAACATAGATATTCCTTGTTTAATTTTGAATCACATTGTTCATTAATACAGCCCTTCAACCAGTATTGCAAATAGAATCAAGACAGAATTCTAGTAAAAATTCTACTCAAACTTATTCATAAAAGTTCCAATGTTCTGGAGGTACAACATCCCCCCTCCAGCGAGAGTTCACTCCTGCCGTTGTCGCCTAGCTGCCCATACAACTAGGTATGTCCACCGCATAGAAAGCACGTCATAGACACTCCCGCCGCATAGAAAGCAAGTCGTGGGTATCCACCGCATAAAAAGCAAGTTGTGGATTCCAGAGTCCTTAATGAGGAACTCTGCCCCCTGTGATCAGTAGGGGGGTCAGGACTGATTCAACATTGGAAATAAAATGAACATGTCGAGCTAAATTTTCCCTAGCAGACATTCTTTTCTAATTGCAACCAGCATATCCATCAATCATTTCCTTCCTACTTTAGAACTTAATGTACAATGAATTCAATGCCGAGGTTTCCGTCGGATTTCTCCAACATGTTTGGGGATATTTTCATTCCTAACTAAACGTGTGCAATGTTAAATTAAACAACTTGAATGAAATTATGATCTACCTCTTCCATTTCTTCGTTGATGGCCTGTGAGATGGCCCGTATTTGTTCCTCCATGGGAGCTTTTCCCTTCCCGTTCACCTTGCTCGTTCCTGCCTCGTGGTCATGGGCTCCACCAAAGAGAGTCCTCTTAACCGGGGCCATTTTAAACTCACTACTTTAAATAATTAACTTGGGGAAAAGAGATAATGTCCGTAAGCGTCATAACAAGCCAAATGATAGATTAGCAACATCAAACAATGCGTGCTACATGAGAGGTTTAGATTTTTCCATATAGCAATCATTACGGATGACACATAATCCTATGGGAACCGGCTCTGAAGATAATTACTCGGCTTACATGATTAAGAATAATAGGATTTCACTAATGGAATTACCAGAGAGATGAATTAAGCACGATTAATCTCTTTCCTAGCAATTAGAGGGTGCAGAATCACCGCATGCATAGGTGTGAGAAAAACCACCTCTTAGAGACTTAATGATAGATTAATCTTACCTTAATTATATCTTAATGCATAACAAAGATGAATCTAAATCAGCTACAATATTAATGCGTGATAGAAAGAGTGATTCTCATCAATCTATACAATTACCAGCTTACCGATTAATTTCTATGCTACCTAGAGAGAGAAAATTCTAATAATCGTGCACTAATCATTAATTAAGAGTGACGAATGGCTGATAATTCAGCTATGGATGATGATTACATAATAGAATATGGTTAAGGAGAATTTAGAGAGTAATTATAGAGAATTACGACTAGGAAAAAGCATAATAGACGAGGAATTTAGATGGTAGAGAAAGGAATTTATAGATACCATTAATTAAACATTGGTTACCGTGATTAAGGGCTGATAATCTTATCGATTTTCTGATCTAATCGAGCTTCTTGAGGCGAGAATTCGACAGCACCTCCCTCCTTGCTTCTCCTTCAAAAGGTGTGTGAACCGGCAGCACCTTCCCAGTGTGTGTAGGTGTGTGTGTATGCACTGTCTGTGTGTATGAGCATAAGTGTGTGTGTGTGTGTGTGTGTGTGTGTGTGTGTGTGTGTGTGTGTGTGTGTGTGTGTGTGTGTGTGTGTGTGTGTGTGTGTGTGCAGGTCTTTAAATAGGCCCCTATAGGCTGAAAATCGACCAGCGTTGCTAAATGCAACTGCAGGAGCACTCAGTCTTTGCATTGGCAAGTCTAGTTTCCCTACCCACCAAGTGTCAGGTTGGCTTGGTTAACTGGTTCTGAGACTTATTTACTGGCTTAGAAAACTCTCCCAAGACTCCCACAAGGCAAGAGGGCGCCCCCTAGCTGCTAAAGCTGATCTGGAGTGGCTTGGGACCTGTTCCCACACAGTCTCGAGCCCCCGGTACCTCCCCGGACAATTTTATGAAAAATTGGTTTTAGGCTAAAACGGGTCATACGAGTCGGATTTTGACGCCGTAAATTGCTATACGGAGCTCTAACTAAGACGTACTGGACCGAGTACCTGCCATATTTAGTAGCCCTCGGGGTCCGAAAATGCATTTTTCTCAAGTTCGAGGTACGGGTGCAGTTTTTCGAGACGATCAAAACTGGACGGGTCGGGTGACCAAAAACTTGCTATATTTTGAAATTTTTTACAAAAATTATTTTAATTCACATTTCGAAGCTTTAAAACATTCTAAACATCATGGCATTGACAGAATTTGGAAAACTGCTAAAAATAGTAACTTTTTCCATTATGTTCATTTCATGGTACAATGGTGCTCTTTTGATCAGGGTCAGAGACCTACAGTCACAATCAATAGAAAGATCCATTTTCAACAACACATGGTATTTTTGTTTTGTGCACAAAAGGTTGAAAATTCTTGCATCTCCACAACCAATTAGTTTTCCTCTTATTGACTATCACACTTTGTTTGATGTGCATGTTTTCATTCTATTGTAAAACAAATTTTAGCCTTGCAAAATAGTGTGTGTGTTTTTCAAAAAGAAAAGGGAGTTTTTCTAAGAAGGCATCAATTTTTCTAACCAGACATGTGTGTGCAATGAAGGTTCAACTCTTAAAGGTTCAAAGACTTGCAAAGGCAAGTGATAGGGAGACTCCCTCACAATAAGAATGTGGTAAGAGTGGATGGAAGTCTTTTCCGTGTGGATTCCACCCTAATTGTATTAATTGGTTCTAGAGAGGATTGTGCTTTGATTCAACTTGTGTGTACCCTATGCTTGGTCAAAAGGGTGTGTTTTAGTATTTGGCATGTATTACATTGAGGAAGACTCTAGAGGGGAACCACGACCGTACTTCACATTTCATCAACTCACATTTGGAGAGTTTTGCCCTCATCTTTTGCTCATTAACCATCTTCCTTTTACTATCAACAAGCAATATAGTGAGCTATATAAATCTTTCCTCTATGGAGAGGGTGTAGAGAACAAAGATATTTTTTGTAAAACTCTCATCTTTTGCTACCTTCATTGACATACTATTGATTGATACTCTGTAAGACTATTTTTGGCTTATCCAAAGGAGTTTCATTCAAGATTCTTGTAGCTAAAGGTGGACCATTTAATCTTGCAAATTTGATTGCGCTTGAAGAAGATGTGCTATATGAGATTGTGGGAAGATTGCCACATCCAAAGTGGGTAGAGATTGAAGACAACAAGTTGCTAGTCAATTACTACTTTCTCACTACTTTCAACGAACAAGAGGATCTTTTCTTCATTCAAATATTTTGTGCTTTGGGAACTGTCGAGCAAGTTCAATTTATCAATTGGGATGTTGCAACCTATTGGTACCATGAAGAAGAGGCTCTAGAGATGTACATCTATTGATTGAGTTTTGAGGAACTTCAACCTTTCTTAGGGCTAATCAATAGGGTGCCAATCTATTTTGATCAAAAAAATTGTGACCTTATTGAATCTTGAATAGACCAAGATGAAAACTTACAGTGGTATTTCTTGAATTCATCATTTGCTAGTGATTGGCTATGAATCTCTTGCATTTATCCTTGTTGTAATCATTCTGTTTTAAAATGGAGGCTCAACGACAAATGTCAACGTACCCTCTTTTCTTTGGAGAGCCTAGTGAGGATGTTGAGTTGTTTCTTCTAAACTTTTCCATGGTGTTGCATATTAATCATCAAGTGATGGATCAAGAGATATTGGGTATGTTTGAAGTAGTCCTTAAAATAAGATGCATGCACTTGGTTTCAATCCCTACCTGCTGAGATTAGGGGTAACTTTCAACAAGTTGTGCGAAGGTTCTCAGACCACTACTTTCATCCCCACAAGCACCCTAAAATTGTTCCAAGAAATTTTTGTTCTAAAACAAAAGTCTTTTTATGACTATCATGCATATAAAAAGGAATTTTTTGAACCGATAGAGTCTTTGGTTAAGAAGCATTCCTAACCCTGGGGATTGGTCTGAGTTTTTTTAAAAAGAGAGGTTTATTGTTGGACTATTTCCAACTTTAAAAACTAAGTGATGGTAGGCGAACCAAAAATATTTACTGAAGATGAGCAAAGAGCTAATCAAAAGTTTTCTAAAATGAAGTGTATGCGATATTGTGGTAGTAATGAAGACAAACCAACAAGGGAGACTAAACAAAGGTCCAACCATCGTAAAATCCTAGAAGTTACATCGAAGGTAATTGAGAGGCTCAACGAGTCAATTAGCAATTTGTTCATTCATTTTGTACAAGATGTAGGACCAAGAGGACCACCTCAACGCCCAATGGAGCAAGAGCCTAGACCTTGGTCGGTGCTAGAGTGTTGGAATTGTGGAGAAAGAGGACATGGTATGTACAATTGTCCTTATCCAAGAGGAGATCTAGGGAGGCCAAACTTAAACTTTCTAGTGATGAATGTGAGTGACCCACCACGACAACCACTCTTGTTGCAATGAAAGAACACAGGACCAGTGGTGGGGCTGATATGAGGCCACCACCACCTACCAACAATGGAAGAGAGATTGTCCCACCTCTAGCAAATCCTAGTGTGCATGTAGTAGAGGTAGTTCATCTATCTCAAAGGAATGATGGAAGAAAATGGGGTAAAACAAGATTGTGGTAAAGAAAATGTGTAGGAGGTTAGAATTGGCTGCATATCACCCTGAAGAAAATGTACAAGTTGAGAGTACCCAACAAAGTTTTATGCACACTGCTCACAAATATTGTCAGTGAATCTAGTACGGATTGGGAACTGAAGCTGCATTCAACCATTTGGGCATATCAAGTAGCATATAAAACGCCACAAAAACCAACTACTTTCAACTTAGTGTTTGGAATAAATTCTATACCATCGGTAGAGTTCTTGATTCCTACACTACGTGTAGCTCAAAACTTGGAGTGGATTGGATATGAGTTTTCTGACAAATTGGACCAACTTATCCAATTAGATGAGACTAAAATTCTGTCTGTTGTTGTTATATATGCACACAAGTGACAGCCAAAACAATCACACGACCAACCTGTAAAAAACAAGGAATTTCAAAAGAGATGATTGAGAGATTATGTGTACAGTTTTGATGATTTTAATTTTCATTTTTTGACCATTTTTAGTAGATTCTACTCTTATTTGGCAAAGTATTAATTCATATCAATAATTTTTGATAGAAGGGATACTGAGAATGAGATTCTACTCTTATTTGGCAAAGTATTAAGCCATATCAACAAATTTCGACGGAAGGGATACTGAGAATGAGGGTATGTACATATGAGATGAGGAATAATTGGCAACTCAGAACGTAAAGGGGGGAGTAACAACAAGGGAGTAACTGAGAGGCTGCAAGATGATTGAGAGATTATGTGTACAATGTATAAAGTGCATTTTGGATGATCTTAATTTTCATTTTTGACTATTTTTAGTAAATTCTACTCTTATTTGGCAAAGTATTGAGCCATATCAACAAAATTTTGATGAAACGGATATTGAGAATAAGAGTATGTACATATGAGTGTGAAGAATGATTTTGGTAGAATTTTTGGCCAACTAATAATATTTGTAATAATTCTCGTTTCTTTTTAACCTAATAATGATCAAAAATTAATAATCAAACCCAAAAATTTGGAATCAATTTCTAAAAGTAAATGGAAAACCTACAAAGCAAGAGCTTTCATCATGACAAATATGGAGTGATTTTAGACAAATTAAATTTTGAGTGAACTTCAAATAGACCAAAATTGCAAATTCAGGAGAAAATGATGACCACAAATCCAAACAACGAGCGAGCATAGTCGCAAGTGGTATGTCATAGAAAATGTGGCCAACTAAGGTAAGTATGAAAATTGCACCTCAGGGTAAGTCGGACACATATAGGTAAAATGGGCAAATTGGACTTCATTATAGATTGCACTTTTAGAGACACACGGAGAGAGAGCTATTTTGACCTAGATCCCCTTACTGCATTTCTACCTGCTATAGCCACCTCGAGACTCCATATCACACCAGATTTCACATGGATGATCATTTTCAGTGCATGAACAAACTTATATGGTCAAAATTGTACAAAAAAGGCCAACAATTTGTATCAATCAAATCAAAGGTGGGTTTTCACAAACTCGTAGAGGACTTTTGGGGTAGCAAACCAGAGTCAAATTCAAGAAAAAAGTGCATATAAATAATTTTCTTATTTGGCAGAATGTAACCACGTAGTCACAGTCTAAAACTTTGGCGTAACATGGATCGTAATCCACGACCCCCCAAGTCCAATTGCAAGAAAAAGTGATGCAAAATCATAATCGGGAAGTTGCCTACCCACTAATGCAATCACAGAGAAAAAATGTTGCAGAACATGGATTGCAATCTATGACCCCCAACATGTCCAAACTAGGAATTGCCAACACAGATAGTTTATAGCTGCCTTGGAGAATGTGTCATTCAAATTTGGCATAAAATGGACAATGCAATTATCAAAGACCAAGGGAAATTGGGTTTACAGATTGCAAATGGTCATTTTCAACCATGGTTAGGAAAATTTAACCCCAATAAAAAGTGCACCAATAGCTTAGGGAAGACACCTGGAAGCAAGCATGTAAGGCTTGTCTGAAGTGGTGTCAGATCATGGATCATGATCCATGACCCCCTAGAGCAGATTTTTCATAATTTCAATGCAGAAGAGTTGTAGTGATTTAAAGTAGGGAAAAGTGTCAAATTGTGGTTGTTTTCTCATCTCAAAGGGCCTTGTATGTCAAAGAGAGCAAAGACAAAGTGAAAAGTATAGAAATTGTGATTTTGAACAAATTGAAACACTAAAAGAGGGTTTGGTAACTTGTTTGACTAAAAGAATGATAAAAAGTCCTTAAGAATGGACTCCAACTTGCCAGAGAGCCTAATGGGTCCAAACAAACTCAAAATCAGATACAACTCATCAGGCAGCTAGTGGGGTACAAGTTCAATTCCAAATCATCAGGAAGCTAGGATTTGGGTACAAGTTCAATTCCATATCATCAACAAAGTCAAATGTCAGATAGATTGATCACCATCAGGCATCTAAAGTTCCATCTAAAACCACTTATGGCAAGTCGGATCAAACCAGACCATAAGTTGGGAAACTGGAAAAGCTAGAGAAAAACTTGTCCAAATTTAAAAAGAACTTCACAAGTATGTTAGGATAGACTATAGGAACAAGCCCCCAAAGTTTCATCCCAAAATGCTGCCCAACATGGATCGTGATCCATGACCCCAGAAGGTTGGATCAGCAAAGACCATATCAACTAATCCCAAACATCAAGGATAACCTAACCTTAGAGAATCAAGTCATTTGGATTTGAAAATTCTTACCAAAATACCAAAAATCTCTAAGTCAGAGAAAGATTGCAAAATTTGGCATGAAATCCCAACCACTGATCCAAACCCAAAATGAAGTGAACCATAGTACTCGTTACTCATGCTCAATCAGATGGTATCACTAGAACTCCAAAATGCTGTTGAACGTGGATCATGATCCATGACCCCCTGAGCCAGATATGACCTGCAGTAGTTTGACCTAGTGCTTGTAGCTAGCCTAGATGCACTCGTGAAGTTTGGATCAATTTGGACTTGTTTTGATCAAGTTATACTCATTTTTCAATTTATGGTCAAAGTTTGTATTTTTTGACTTGTCTCGATGGCTTGTTGGCCTATTTCTAAATCTAATTTCTGAAATGTCCAATCACAAAATGCCTCCGAGATGACCAAGGAAGCAATGGGAAGCTCCACCCTACCAGGTCATAGACATTGCATCGAACTAGAAGGCCCATGTGTCAGTAGATGAGGAGTTGCCATAAATCCTAGCAAATATCTTTATCAGAAGATTTGAAGCACCCGACGCCACGAAAGTAAGCACAACCAAATTCCCAAAAGAGCTCTATAATCTACACCAATAACAAGAAGTTCTTGAAGGAACAAGATGCCTCCAGATGGACACATTTTTTTGGCTACATCCATGGGGAACGTACTTTCAGTGACCGGGCACATGAGTTGATGTCCTCAATCCAATGCAACAGTGAGGCAATACTTACAGACAAAGATGGAGCCAAGGTCAAGGTCCAAATCACTTCAGATATGATCAATCAAGAATTACACTTGCCACCAAAATACCACTATTTGCAGACAACAATAAACCTTTTGTGAAGAAGCAAGGGCACAAGTTTACCTACAAGGACCTCGTGTACTCAGAAACAAAATTTCCACTCTGACTCATCGTGCAGCAACTCAAGGTCCAGAAGCCACCAAGGTATACCAGGCCAAATATCCACGTTGTGGTGGTAATGGCCATCGGACTGTCTGAATAAAGAACAATAAAGTGTCATCTTGAACCATACATTGTGGAAAATTTAGTGGAGGAAAATCTCAAGAATAGTGACTGCAACAAGACTTACATGAATGGGGGACCGCTGTTGACAAGGATTTTTTACCAAGCATTGGGCATGATAGATGAACTACCACCAGCAGAGACTCAATTGGATCTAATTCACAAATCCAAACATGTGGTTAAGCCACTGGTAGGACCCTCCTCATCACAACCCCCAAAGAAGGAAGCGGCTGGATAGAGCACAAGAAGAAAAAAATCTGAAAGCAAGGAGACCGAATTAGATATACAACTCAGTGGGGAGATAAAGCCAAAGAATAGGGATACTCCTTCTGAGTATCAATCCTCAGAAGATGACACAAAGGAAGAGGAAGAAGAGGAAGAACATAAACTCCACCAAGTACATCTCAAGAGAAGATCGATTGAGCATACCAACACCATACCTATTTCTCAAACCCAAAGATCTATATGGAAGAGGCTCAAACCCAAAAGGAGGAGCTCCGCAAAAAGAGAGTGGAAGAAAAGAAAAACCTAGGAGCTGAAGCTAACAATGAAGGGGAGGAAGATAAGAACAAGCCGTTGGAACAACACAAAGTGGAAGCATTGGAAAAAATAAAACAATACAAAATAAGAGAGGCCACAAAGAATCTCGATATTGCTGTAGACATGAGGCAAAGGATTCAGAATCAGTTCAAAAGAAAAGCTGCTCAAATGGAGCAACACAAATCTAAGAGACAAAAGGCAGATGGCCTAGAGTCATCTGATGATTCAAAGCGGTCAGAGAAAGAAGAAACCAAACAGGAGCAAACTTAACAAGAGAACCAAGAAGGAAATGAATAAAAGGAAACAAAGGAAGACAAACAAATCGGAGAGGAGGGTGGTGTGGAATATTTTTAATTCCATACAGGAACTGTCTCATTGAGCTCAAATCTACCCATGCATCCTCTTTCTCAAGATTCAACGATCCCTCTACCAAATCAAGAGAAGGATGAGCTAACCAGTGAGATACCAAAAGAAACAAAAGAGCTGGTGTCAGCAACACCACTCATAGCTCAAGCGGTGGGCATTTTTGAAAAAAAAGAAGTGAAAGGTCAGGCTCCACCAGCATCTCTCAGGTAAGAAAAGAAAGGCAAAAAGGAAGTGGCGACATGCAAAGAAGAAGTTCGTACCTCTAGACAACCAGAGGCTACGGAGACAAAGCAAATGTCTACCCACTTTCAAGTAGTAATAGAAGAAGGCAAGCAGTTGGTGAGAAAATTTGACATTGATGAGCATTTGGAACAGATAAGAATCAATTCCAATACCTAAGAGCGCTCCATAACTTAAAAGGAATAGAGTTGGAAGACACTAAAGTAGAAGCAGCAAGAGCAATTGAGATGCGTCGCTTTACAAAACAAAATTGAAGAATTACAAAGAGTACAGGTAGAGTTCCATTCAAAATTGCAACGAGAGCAAGAAAATGCTGCTCATTACTACCAAGAATCTCAAGCCTTCAATGGAGCATACAAAAATCTATAGATTGAGCAAAAGCGACGGGAGGAAGAGCTGGAAAAAGAGCGTCAAAGGAGTGCTAAGCTAGGGGAATCATATGGGGTGGTCAAAAAAACATTTACCCAGCTACTGGCCATGCAAGACACCCAAGACCTTGCTTCTACCACATGGCAACACCGGCCTCAATCGTCCAGGAGCTAAAAGATCTAAAGAAGGCTTTGGCCCAAGAAAAATATGACAGACAAGTCATGACTACTGTACACAAGGTTATTCAAAGCCAGATATATGATGAGATCGGGCTTCTTAAAGAGCACTTAGAAAAAGCGAAGGAGGAGCTCATAGCACAAAGAGTAGTGCACCTTGTGGCCCTACAACAGAAATATCTAGCCATTAGTATAGTAAGGACTCAACAAACAGCAATAGAAGTCCCTCAAACGATGGGTACGGGGCACATAAGCATGGATCCTCCTCCTATAGAATTGCTTAGCACTTCTATAGAAGTAGTATTACATGAATTTGAAGATACAGATATAAAGAAGAGGCCAGAGAAGAGATTCAAAGGTGGATCTCAAAGTTGCCAAAAGCAAAGTGGACCCACTAACAAGTAGACAAAGATAGTTTGCACGAGGACACGCAAAGACTAGGAAGGGCGGAATGTTGGCGATCAAGCCCGGACGCCCTTTGGTCGACCCCTTCTTCCATGAGCCTCAAATTTCCATATCTCTTCATTTATCTTCCAAAAAGCCTTGAAATTATTTGTAGTCCTTGATTATAAATGGGCAATCTTTGAGATGTTAAAATGTAAAATGTGTAAAAGGTGCAAGTCTTCAGCCATTGGCCAAGAGATCCCTAGGTATAAATCCTATGTTGTAAAGTGGAAATAGAACACCTTATAATTATCAAGTTTTGGAGCATTGAGCGTACGATTGAGAGTGACAACTCTTTGGAAACTTGTAATCATCATATCTTGAGATTTGGTAATGACATTTCAGGTTTTAAACTTGCATTGTGTTCCGTATTCGATGCTCTTTCATTCAAGTACATTCATTTTTTATTTTGCAGTGATTTGTGACTATCCATTTGTAGGCTAAATCTGCTGATTTGAGAGCGTTAATGATTGCTTTTTGACATTTTGACCATAGGAGAGTATTCCTAGACCCTAGGGCAATCTTTCTTGTATGTTATGTTGTAGTTTCCAAGACCTTGATCATGACGGATCGTTGTTTTGGTACCTCCTTGGAATGCAATTTGTAGGCTAGTTCCCTTAAGTGTCATGGTCACCATCCTAAAGTTTTGTAGCATTTGGATTCCATTTGAGTGATGAAATAGGTTGATGACTAAGTGCACTGACTTAGGACATAGGTAGATTGCCAAACATGAGAGTGATAGATTTGCATGTGATAGAGATAGTGTTATTCCCTTGGTTCACTTCTTGAGGTTGACACCCTCAAGAAGTGAACCAACGGAATAACCATCAAGATGGGGCACAGAGACTCATTGGCACCCTCAATGAGTCTCCGTGCCCCATCCGAGTTACTTCCCAAAGTTTTGACATTGTGTTAGTGCGGGAAAGCTATAGGCTACAGGCATCCATTGTGGTGAGCCACTAACAGTCACCACCATGTGAATTCTTGATAGTGCGGCTGAAGTAGCCATTGCTATGAAAGAAACATGGAAAAAATGGAAAAAACCTCCTTAAAGAGCAACACGAATGAGACTTCAACTCAGAGATGGATATTTGGAGAAACCCCTAGGGCTTCTAGAGAAAGTAATTGTCACCTCTTGCGGAATTGATTATGAGCATAGATTTGCTATTGTTGATTTTGGCAAGAAGAACAACTATGACATCATACTAGGAAGACCTTTCATGCGACAGCTGAAAATGAACCAAGACTTGGGGTATGACCATATTTCCCTAATGAACATGGAGGCCACAACCAGGATAAACCTCAAAGGCCATAGTTACAAGGATGAGACAAGAACACCTGTTGAAGAGTTTAATTCAGCTACATTAGCCAGATCTAAACTTCTAGCATGGTTAGGTCAATCCAAACAACTATGGATGTCCGGAGCTTTAGATTGTGGGAGCTTAAAGCGCGAAGACTGTATCCTAGAAAGGTCTTTAGAAGACAAAGGCTACATCCCAAAACCCTTTCTAGAGGAAGCACTAAAGCCTTTAGGATGGGAACACATTCTAGAAATCTTGGATATGTGTGTTGTTGAAGACAGTCCCACTACAAAATTTTGTGATCAAGATGGTTATGATGTGGTATTGTACTACATGATCAACACCGGTCTAGAGAAAGAAATCCAACAGTAAGAGTTCTTTGATAAGAATGTAGAAATAAAGTATTTTGAGATAGGGGACTACGTCTTAGTGTATGGGCCTGAGACAACATGCTAGGAAATTAAAAAGGAAAGGGATGGGTCCATTTGTGATTAAAAGATCTATCACCAAGTGGATCCATCAACCTTGCTACATTAGAGGGAGAAAAGATGCCCACTTGGCTTAGTTCATGCAAGATTAAGAAATATCATATGCCACTAACCCTAGACATGCTACAAAAGATCGATCAAGAGAAGAAAAGGCCAAGTTTGTCAAGGAAGCCCAAGATGAAGCACAAGAACATATTTCCAAAAGACGGATTCCAAGAAAACAATGTCTAAATTAAATCACATTGAATAAACTGGAAGAGTACAAAAGAGACCCAGTAATCCAAGTACATGTTGGCTATAACCAAGTAGCAGCAAAAGCACTTATGGACTCACGGGCTCAAGAAAATATCATCTCACAGAGTCTATACAAGCAACTTTCTCATAAGGATCTTCATTCTACCAATCAAGAGGTCAAGATTTATATACGACATAAGGCCAAAGCAATAGATATATTTGTACTTCTGGTTTAGATCAAGGATCAAGTCTATCCTCACACATTCTATGGGGTCAAAGAAAGTTAAGCATCACATCCCTTGTTGCTCAGATATCCATGGCAATGCACATATAACCCTTAGCTTGATTGGCAAAAATAAGTGGTACATATTAAGAGTCAAGATCAAAAGTTCATGGTGCCATTTTCCACTCAACAATAGCCAACAACCACTAAGGATACCAACACACAAGATAAAGGGAAACAGCCCATGACATAAGCAGCAACAAAGTGGGTATCATAAACGGCCAAGGAAACGGTTTTCACATTCCCCAAGACCACAGCTCCTAACAAACAAAATCAATAAAGGCCATCAACTAGATAGGTATTTCTACCAAAAGATTGACCAAGTTTCCTCACCCAAACCAAAGGTTTACCAGCCTAGATTTCCAAAGACACCAAAGAGACACCGAGAGGAAAACCGAAAGATATTGACTCAAAAGCCTAAGACACATGATAGATGGTTTCCAAAATAGCTAGTCAAGGTGCAAAGTGGCGAAAAAAATATTTAGGTTCCGAGAAGACCACAACTAGTAAAACCTAAGCCCAACACAAAGACTAAGGCAAAAGAACCATTCAAGACATCACCTCACAGCCTGGAAGGGTACCAAAACAATTGGATCAATCTCAATCCCAATAGATATGCATACCAAAGACCATGCTTTAGCCAAAGTCATCCAATCCAAAGCCAAGGAAACTAGCATCCAATCAAGTATGAAGTCCTAAGAAAAACATCAACTCACCTAGAGACCAGTCGAAAGAATTCTTCAAATATCTATCAGAGAAAGAGCCCAACTTCTACAAAGGAAATTACACAGTGAACGGTCATTGAATCAGCCATCACAATGCTTAGCATAGGAAGCCTGGTTAGTAAACTCCCATAAGCACACAAGGCCTATAGTAGGCCCATAGTACAAGGCCTCGCATTTAGGCACATTTTCTATTACCCATGCATTTTCCCTACAACCAAGAGTCATCCAGGAGGACCCACTATCATGAGGAGGAGTCATTCAATACGGAACCCATTGCAAAAAAATATTATACTTATAATTGGGCACTGTTCAACATTGGTTTAAATCTTGTTGCATTTTATTGTGATTTCATTTTTTTTCCAACAAATGCTAAGTAAAGTCTGTAAGTACTTAAAGGGGTATCAAGTCATGTCAAAGCCAAAATTAACCCCATACTCTTGAATATACTTCGTAAATTTAAGTTTTCATATTTTTATCTCTAACTATAGGGTCAAATATGGTCAAAATTAAAAAAAGCACAAAATATAAGCCTAAATATTTTGTATATGGCAAAAATTTTATTTTCTTTGTTGGGAATAATTTACCTACTTTTTGGATAACGTTTGGTTTTATTTTACTAAAGTTTGGGTTTATCGCAATTTTTAAGTACCTTTTTGGATTTTCTTTCTAAAATTCAAGAGAGAGAGAGAGAGAGAGAGAGAGAGAGAGAGAGAGAGAGAGAGAGAGAGAGAGAGAGAGAGAGAGAGAGAGAGGGGAAGCAATAAAAAACAAGTCATATAGTCCGAACCAAGGCTCCAAATGGCACAAGCAAGGCACCAATATCCACAAAGTGGTCTGACATTGTGCAAAGACAGAAGAGCAAGGGAGGTCCCACACTTGTATTGACACCCAACAGCCAAAGGCCAGGCATAGACTGAGTACCTGAGCGACAAAGGAGCCTCCAGTTTAAAGAGCATCAACTCAAAAACTGATGAGGATTTCGTTGAGCTCCAAGCGCCGCAACAAGAGGGACGGCCACGGACTCAACTTGAGCAAAGTATCTCTCACAAGGAACAAAAAACCAAGGAGTAAGAAGAGCCCAAGGTGAAGGCTGAGGTAGAGCAAAATAAAAGACAAAGAAAAGTCACCCAAGCTTGACTAAATCCAAGAAACAAGGAAGAGAAGAGATAGATCATAGCTCGGCAGCCCTAATAACAAAGATGATCAGAGGCCAAACCAGCCAGACAGTCAAGCAACGGATGCTACAATTGGTAAAGAAGGAAATCTAAGGACGGTGATGAGCCAGCAATTGAATGATGCACCAAAAGGAAGCTCTATCATCACCATGCAGTTACTCAAGTCCCTATGGACCTAGAAGAAATAGAGGAGCCGCTCCTTGAACAAAAAATGGATAATCCTATAGCACAGGAAGAGGAAAGGTAAGCACAACGAGCACAACCAAAAGAGCTAGAAGTGAGGCCAGTAAAAATCAAGGGCCAAGACCAAGGGCTACCACCACCTGAAGCACAAAACAAATCCATGATCTAGGAGCAGGGGCCTCGTTGATCTACCTCCCTTTGACCCAGAAACAATAGTGCAAGATTTTTTCAAGGCCAACTACACTATCAAGGAATCCCAAGAGGCTGTCAAGACAAAGATAGAGCTATTAGCAGCAACAATAGTGAATATCCAACCTGAGGGCTTGCTAAAGATGCAAGAAAACCCAATGATGGAAGGATCGGGTGGAGAAAAAACTAAAAATGAACAAGGGGACAAGCCGCCTGAGTGCTTGCAAAAAGATCAACAAAACTCAATGATGGAGGACTTACCTCATGTACAGGTGAAAGACAAAGAGAAAATGAAGGTTATAGAGATTTTGAAGATCATAGAAAAGTGGACAGTGCATTGGTGAATACTCATATCCATCATCCCTCGTTAGGAGCACAAGACCAAAAGTGAGAGGAAACCTAGAGTGGTTGAGGAACCAAGACCGATCCAACTCACCATCAAGGCAGGCTCCTCAACTGCACCACTAGAGCCTAGCAAAGAAGATGAGCCAGCACTACCAATGGAGCCATCCATGCATGTAGTGGCAACAAGCACACCCATGTCAACTTTCAGGTGTGTTGTTATCATCTTGCTGAGGAACTAGATAAGGAAATGGTCATGTAAACCATGCTACTCAAGTAGGAATAGCAGAGCAATGATCTATTTTGCATAGCATTGGTGCACTCCCAGAAGTGCCTAGAGAAGATCAAGAAAGAAAAAGTTGAGCTCACCACTACAAACACTGACATGCTCAAAAATTTGAGAAGAGGGGATGCCCACCTCGCTCACATCCAGGCAGAGGCAAGCAGGTTTAAAAGAGCTCTATGAAAAGGATAAGACAGTGTGACATGTTTTTTTGGAATGGTGCGGGCCACCCCAAAGACTTCAAGGAGTGTTTCTTAATGCTTTTGTGACCCTTGGATATACATAAAGCATGCTTATATAGGGGATTCTTGAGGCCGAACAACAGCTACTACGAGTTTTCAAATGTACACTTTGGCAAGAAGTAGTCAATTTATTCCATCCTCACCTTGTATATCATCTTCTACTTAATGGTGCCCGACGGGTAATGTAAATTCTCGAGTCTTACCATACCCCGAGCAATCTTTTCCGAGCAAGCCCAAATCCGAGCAAAGTATGTGGGTTTGAGTGTACATGTAATCTATGTCTTAGATAACAAGGAAATAGAAAAATTAGCTTACATAACCAACACATCTAATACATAGTATAATGGAGAAAGCAATTCAGGTTGCCACGTGGTACCACTTTTCTTCTTCTTCTATATTTTGTGCTACAAGTGTTGCCAAGTCTGCGTGGTGGGCATTGCCAACGGTGCACACGTTGCCAATTGGTGCCTAAGCTAAAAAATGCCGATTATATTTCTTTTTAACGTAGACTCAATAGAAGCACTCAATTTTCAAAAAGAAAGAAAAGGAAGAATCTTTGGAGATACCTCTGAAGTCTATAGTTATAAATAAAGTTTTAGTGCACTAATTTTAGAGGCACAACATCAATTTTTTAGTGCACTAATTTTAGAAGCACAACATCAATTTTTTAGTGCACTAATTTTAGAAGCACGGCATCAATTTTTTAGGTGTTTTTTTTTTGGAGAGAGTCTCTTTCGCTCTCTGTCACGAGTGGCCTCATCCTTTTCAATTAAGGTGTCATAGATGGGGGTGTCCATGGTGGATGGAGGTGCCTGTGTGTGTGTGTGTGTGTGTGTGTGTGTGTGTGTGTGTGTGTGTGTGTGTGTGTGTGTGTGTGTGTGTGTGTGTGTGTGTGTGTGTGTGTGTGTGTGTGTTAGGAGGCCTGACTTGGACAACGTTCCGTGTGTATGTGTGAGCGTGAGTGCAAGAGAGACTCGAGTGGGATTATCATGCTTTGCAGTAAAATGGGAGAGAGAAGGAATTCGTTGCTTTGCGTGTAGTCATATTTCTACGTGCAGTCTTGCGTATGTACCACTACGCTCTCTCCGTAGCCTCTCTCTTCTGGCCACATGTGCCTGGGCACTGGACACTCTCTCTCTCTCATCAATGCATGATCAAGGCTCTTGGCTCTCTCGCCCGCTATCTCTGCATCAGTGAAGAGAGACAATAGTCTCTTTCTCTCTGATTTCTTTAGATCGGCACAAGAGAGAGTCAGCGTCCTTGTGTATGCCTAGAGGGTGAGGAGGCAGGGAGTGCAAGGACTGCACGTCAACGTGCATACCTACACCCCCCCCTTTTTTTTAAATCATAGTAGCGATTAACTTAAAGATTTTTTGGTCTATATTTTTTACAATGGTGGGTATTTTTACAGCGCTTTAGTGAATATAGATCGTCATCGTCCCTTCCTCTCCCTATATTGTCTCTTCCTCCCCGTGTACCTGGGCTATAGTGTTGTTGCAAATGTTGCCATGGCAGAACACCATGCCTTGCTTGGGGTCAAATTTTACAATATTTAGTGTAAATACCGACAAAAGCTTCAAATTTTGACCTCAAAACCGATCAACTTTAAACTTTGCCCTTATTTCCTTTGGTTAGGAAATTTTTTTTTTTTAAGCCCTAAGGTGCTCCTCTTGGACCCTCTTGTAGGTATCTTGCAGGTATGCACATCGACGTGCATACCTACAAGAGGGTCAAGAGGAGCACCTTAGGGCTTAAAAAAAACATTTTTCCTAACCAAAGAAAATATTGACGTGCATACCTACAAGAGTGTCAGGAGGTCAACTTTCAACGTGCATACCTACAAGAGTGTCAAGAGGTCAACTTTCAACTTTGCCCTTATTTCCTTTGGTTATGAAAAATGTTTTTTTTAAGCCCTAAGGTGCTTCTCTTGACCCTCTTGTAGGTATGCACGTCGACGTGCATACCTACAAGAGGGTCAAGAGGAGCACCTTAGGGCTTTAAAAAAACATTTTTCATAACCAAAGGAAATAAGGGCAAAGTTGAAAGTTAATCGGTTTTTAGGTCAAAATATGAAGCTTTTGCCGGTATGTACACTAAATATTGTAAAATTTGACCTACTTTTTTCCAAGGCAAGCGCAAAACTTAGCCGGGATTTTGCAACCTTAGCCAATTAAAAATACACTAAATCTCGGTTTTTTTCGAACACCGCTCAACACCTCTCAAAAGTAGGTATGAGGACTTTCAAGAGGAGGCACCCTCTTGCAAAGTATGGTTGTTTCAACGAGCATGTTTAGTGAATCATTCTGTAGGAATGCACATCGACGTGCATACCTATAGACGATAAGACAACATGAGAAAGACATTTAGTTTGTGGGGCCATTTGTCTTTGAGCATGTCTAAATATGTATGTAGGTATTTTTTGCACATACTATTCACTAAACATGCTAGTTGCTTCTTGAGAAACAACCATACTTTGAAGGAGGGTGGGTCTTCTTGAAAGTTGCCAGACCTACTACTTTTGAGAGGTGCTCCTCTTGACCCTTTTTTCTGAGAGGTGGGTTGGACTTCTTTGCTGACGTACATGCATGAAACAAGGATTGAAGTAGTGCAAGATGATGCATGTCCAGTGTTTGGAAAGCAGACCCTCATACCTGTTGCGTTTGCTGGCCATTGTCATTGAGACCTTCAAGAGGTGGCGTATATTCAAGACGGACGAGGCGACGCGTGGCAGAGAGGGGATGGGTAGGAGAGGAGGGGATGTGTCGGGGAATACTAGTTAAGGAATCTAGCTGATATTTGAAATTTTTTAGGCTTGTGGGCAAGTCTCTCCCTAAACATAAACATAGCACAAAACACTTCACGTCGGCATGCAATGTTTGTGGTAGGAGGCTAATAATTAATTGAGAAACTAAACACTAAGGTGAGATTGTTGTCTCTATGGATGCGTGCAGGCGTGCATGGATTTTGGAGATAGACCAAGCTTGTGAAGATCGCAATTGCAAATTGTACGTAGAGCTGATGCAAAGAACTTGTGACTTATCGAATAAATTGGAGGGAGAGCACAAAATTCGGACGCACATGGGAGATTCTGAAGGATATCCATACCCACCCACACCCTTGTCTGGCGCTCAACTCCATGTCTGCAAATAGCTAGTGCTCTCTCTCTCTCTCTCTCTCTCTCTCTCTCTCTCTCTCTCTCTCTCTCTCTCTCTCTCTCTCTCTCTCTCTCTCTCTCTCTCTCTCTCTCTCTCTCTCTCTCTCTCTCTCTCTCTCTCTCTCTCTCTCTCTCTCTCTCTCTCTCCGCTTAGTGGACGCTCATGGAGCTCAAATCGAACCAAAGCCTCTGCTCGCACCGCCTTCACATGCTAGAGCGTATGTATACTTGCATCCTCTGAAGGTGGAGTCTAGCCTCCACAGCCTTTACATACATGCATGCCAGCGTTCATTGCATTTGTGGGAGAGATAGAGTGTGAGAGAAGCAAAACGTGCTCACGCTGACCTGCGTACCTTTCAAGACTGACAATTCATACATATCATCTACATTAGGAGCCATATTTTGCTTCAAAATTCAAAGATTTTTAGGGTAAAGAAGCCAGTTTAGAGATGCCCAAGATTGACGAGCAATTGCTGACGGCATACTACACCACTATGAAAGCCATCGACAAGGAGAATCTGCAAAAGAAATTTCAGGTCAAATCGAGTTAGGTAGGGCAAATATTGTGGTTGATTTCTAATTCATGTGTAAAAAAGTGGGTGCCAATGGAGAACCTCTCAAGGGGGTATGTAAAAACAAATGTGCCAACAAGGTAAATATCATGGATCCAATGGTTAAGATCAAATCTAAAGTGAACTATCAAACCCAACACTCACCCAACCTTGACTTTAAATTGGCACAAAGTGTAATTGAACTAGGCAAGACTTGTCTCTAACTTGTGTCCCTAAATTGGTGACCGGTTTTTTATTGGCTCCTATAGATTATAGCTAGCTTGAGAGAGAGAGAGAGAGAGAGAGAGAGAGAGAGATAATTAAAAGGTGCACAAAATTCTATAAAGAAAGTTATATGCCAATTTGTCCATAGAAGACGAATTCTCTGACGATGCTTTAATTGGGTTTTGATAAAAGAATGTTGCAAAATATTATTAATTAGGGCTTTCGATAGTTTGGTCTGAGTCTACTACTCCCTTCCCATGGATGTATGTAATCTTTTGTGTTCTTTCTTAATACATTCACGCGTTCAATTGACAAAAAAAAATGAAAATATTGTTAATATCTTTGTAATTGTCTGCTTGCTTTAGCACTTGCTTAGATTTTCTCGCTCGGAGAGCGGGATTCTTCGATTCACTACCATCTCATACTTTTTGTAAAATCTCAAAGTTTTTATCCTCACCCCATCTCTAGCCCTAGATATATGTGGAAAAGCCTCAATTTTGGAGACACGCAATTATTGTAAGTTATTTGAGAGCTTGCGGTGAAGAATGGCATATGCTTGCATGCTCTCTACGCATTGTATTAGTAAGGGTAGCTAATAAAGCTTCATGTCTTGCTTCTCCATACTCTAGGCATCATGAACATGTTCAATGTGCCATGTGTGTGTGTGTGTGTGTGTGCACGCGCACGCGTGTGTACGTGCGTTCACATGCGTGCGTGCATGTGATGCAATGAGTGGTTCTAGCTCTAGATTTCCTATTGTGTTTAATTGCTCGTTCTTAGTTGTTGATGTGTTTCAAGTGGTGGCCACAGTAGGTTGCTTCTTGCTCAACCATGATATACATGAACTGCCAAGCATGAAACAAAAACCACTTGTGGACACTCGCGTGTCAAAACAACCAGCCCAATCTGAGTCCGAAAAAGCATGTAAGTCTGGCGGAAATGATCCCCCCTTGGGATAAAACAAGCCAAGATGTAAAGTGCCACTAAGGTAGCGGAAAATCCTCTTGACAACCTGCCAATGCTTAGACCCTGGGCTATGCATAAATCTGCGGACCTGTGAGAGTGCAAATTGAATATCCCGCCTCGTGTTGCATACATAAATGAGGCAGCCAATAGCAGTTTGGTAAAGAGTGACATCAGCAGAATCACCAGCATCATGTAGACTCAACTTCAAACCTGTTTCCATGGGAGTGGCAATAGGTTTGCAATCCTCAAGTCCAAACTTACATAGCAATGTCTCTATGTAACTTTTCTGACACAAGGCAATACCACCATCACACTGCTTAAACTCTATACCCAAATAATGATGCAACAGCCCCAAATCTTTCATCTTGAAAGTAGCATTCAAATCAGCCTTAAATTCAGCAATATGTCTCTCATTTGGTCCAGTGATCAGCAAATCATCAACATAAAGAACCACAATGAGAAGTACATCACCCGCACGCTTTACATACAATGTGCTTTCTATTGGACTGTTACGAAAGCCTTGTTTGACCAAATGAGTGTCAGCTTTCTCATACCAAGAACTAGGAGATTGCTTCAACCCATACAAAGCCTTGTTACATTTGCACACTTTGTCCTCTTGTTCTTTTATGACAAAACCGCGAGGCTGCGTTACATAAACTTCCTCAAATATGTCACCGTTCAAGAAAGCAGTAACAATGTCTGATTGATGTACATCCCAACCAAAATGAGTTGCCAATGCACATGGAAAACGCATAGTAGTCATACGACAAGTGGGAGCAAAAGTCTCTTCATAGTCTATGCCTTTTTGTTGTGCATAACCTTTTGCAACAATTCAAGCCTTATGGCGATCGATCTCACCATCCGGCTTGCGTTTCAACTTGTAAACCCACTTCGTACCAATGGCCTTTTTGCCAGGAGGCAAATCACATAAATTCCATGTGGCATTTTCTATAAGTGCATCATATTCTGATTGCATGGCAGCCATCCAATTTTCTGAATTCTGTGCTTCATCAAAAGACAAAGGCTCCTCAACATCATGTAAGCTAGACACAGCCAAAGCATAACAATCTGATGCATAAGATACATGGCAAGAGCCTGAACGAGTACGACTAGACAAAGGTGCATTCAAAGCATAAGAATCTGATGCATAAGATACATGGCAAGAGCCTGAACGAGTACTACTAGACAAAGGTGCATCCAATTTACTATCACGCAAAGTGTGCACCAGCCATTTTGGCATACCTCTAGCCTACTCATTTTCAGCCCTTTCCTCATCAAGTACAGCATGTACATCTACATCAGTAATAGGCTGATCTAAAACATTTTCAAAAACCCCCATAGGCTGTACATTTTCCTCATTGGAACTTACATTCGTATTTCCACCATTGAAAAATGTCCTGTGAGCTTACATTATTGTCTCTAGTACATGACAGCAAGGGCTGAACAGAATCTTCCACAAACACAACATCCCAAGGAACCAGAATACGTTTTTTTTGTGGATGATACAACCTGTAACCTTTGTTGTCAGCACTATAACCAACAAAAATACATTTGACAGCCTTATCATCCAATTTTCTGCACTGCACTTGTGGCACCAAAGCATATGCCAAACAGCCAAAAACATGATTGTGCTCAATAGAAGGTTTTCTATCATGCCATGCTTCATATTGAGTAATAGACTACAAAGCATTAGGAGAAATATGAACCTTGCATGGGCCTTGTAAGGAATCCTAATTTTTAGGGATTAAGGCTAATGTTGTGTGGGGTTTAGGGGGCAAGGGCATTGAAGAAGGTAGTTTTGAGTAGGCTTTTCTAGCCTTTTTTTTAGACAAATGTAGGATGTGGACCTAAAGGGTTGCTTTCTCTCTCTAGATTTTTTTAAAGTGAAGGAAGCATAGGGGTGTGTCCACATCAGCAATTCCGTGGGTCAAAAAGAGTCAAAATTTGACTTTTTTTAAAAAAGTTCATTTTTTTTTAAAAAAAACTTAAAACTCCCTCCCAACATATATACATATCCAAAAATCATTTTTTGACCCATTTTTTAACCCACAAGCTTAGAAAGTCCATTTTTTCAAAAATCTTTTTCCCCAAAAAGTAATAAACATTTTGTTCTCTCCTCCTCCTCCCTCCTCCCTCCTTTCTCCCTCTCCCTCTCCCTCTCCTCTCCCTCTCTACCCCTACCTTCCTCCTCCTCCCCAATCTCTCCCTCCCCTCCCTCCCTCCTTCTCTCCTCCCATCCTGCTCGGCCTCTCTACCCTTCCCCCTCTATCTTTTCATCATTTGCTTCCTCACGCAACAGCTTCCATGGTGCTCACGGACATCACAAATGGTTTGCTTCCACCACCACGTACTCCGCACACCAAAAGCATACATATTCGCTTACCCACGGCATTTGCACCGAAGTCCCCAAGTGAAGGTGATCAAAGGTCATCACAGGAACGTCGCACCGCTTGTGAGACCAATGTTGACATTTGGGTGGATGGCCATTTGTACCCTTACGATCCTATAAGCCTCTTCCATCCACCGTTTAATAGCCTTTCCACATTTCTTCAATTTCTTGGGAGGGGAGAAGCAGGCTTGTTAGGCTATTGCAAGCGGCTGTGTATGGGTGCAGGTGCTTCTTTGCATATGTGGATGCACGAATGTCAAGCTCTTCACCTCAAGACGACGGCATTACAAGAGAGTGTTGCCTCTTCGGAGAGGGTAGTTAAAAGTCTTGAACAACAAATGCAAGAAAAGGAGTCCCACATCCAGAAGCTTACCAACACCATCACATACTTGAAAGAAACACCCCTTGGTGCAAGGGAACGCAAACGCCCGTATTCATCCATTGAAACTCTTGCACATTCCAGGGGAGCACGCAAACGACGAGTTACAGCCACAAGGTGATTTGGTCTTTACTTGCATGCTGCATTCTTACTTCACACTATTTTCTAACATTGATGTTTATTTGTTGCTAGAAACCTCATCCAGGAGGCATGCGGTGGAACAAGCCAAGATAATCGAGTCAACCTTCTCACTAGTTGTCTCAATACCGAGGACGTTATTTCTATCTTACAATCACCTGGAGGTAAGCACATTAAGGATGCAGTCACCAAGGACCTTATGCGTAAATTAAAAAATGTGGTTAATGATGATGATGTTCAACAAGCTTGTGATGAGGCTGGAATTAGCACCAAAGCCTATCAGGCTATTTTTCAACTCCTAAAGGATGCCCTCAAAGAACATGGCATTGTGGAAAACCTATTTCCCGTTCCTCACAAGGTCAAGCTCGCAAAGAAGGCCACAAACAAAGATGTGTTCTCCCGCATTGGGACATACCTACACATTGAGGACACAATGCCAACTTCCCTTTATGCTTCATGCGCAACAAAGACAAGGGGAAAAGGTAAGAAACAATCCATAAGACCTTCGAATAAGGGCTTTCCTTACACAATGTGGAACAATATTTTCGTGGATCTTAGAAGGCTTTAAGAAGCCATGCTTAGATTTTACGAGTTACCTGAAGAAGGTGACACACTTTACTTTTTTCTTTGGTATTATTCTTTTCATAGAAGCTGAAGTTTAAGGTCTTAGCACTATTTATTTTGTAGTTCTTGGCACAAAAGTCGCTTTTGTGCTGAAACTCGATGAGTGTCAAATAGTGAAAGGCTGAAGGTTAGAGAGGCTAAGTGTCACTCTAATGAACGAGGCCCTTTTGCAAACCAAGCGAAGGGATTCAGTCAATCCATATCCCACCCTATCTTTTAGCGTGCAATCAGAGAAAGACATTTGGTGGTTGGGTGCTATTGAGGTGCCCAAAGAGACCAATGGAGTACTTTCGTGGATTTTTGAGAGAACTCCATGGATCATAGAAGTAATACACTCCCAAATTGCAGGTCAGAAGTTGGAGATTGAGGGCTTTGGTAGTTATGATGTGGAGTGGCACTTAGGTGGGGATTTGAAGACCATAAAGTGTTTGCTTGGCTGCAAACAAGGGGCTTCTTCTCTCATGCCTTGTGCATTTTGCACTCGAGGGTACAAACCTAATGGACAAAAATCACATAAGAGCACTGCAAAGGCCAGTTACATGCTTCCATGGCAAGGGCATGGAGAACAAGGGTTAGATTGTCATGATGTCGGAGATGAAGGTAGAGAATGGGAAGCGTCTATTCTGAGATGTCCCATGCTCAATGCCCCAGACCGTGATCAAAAGGACCACACTTGGAATCCAATCTTTCGATTTCCTCTATCGAATGTACATTTTTGTACATTACACGCATTCATGCGTATTTTTGATAGGCTATTGAAGCTCCACATTGACTATGCTTTCACAATGAAACCGTTGGAAAAGTCCCAAGAAGCGATCGAAAGAGTGGAGGTACTCTTGAATTCCATTGGCTGTCACGGTGGAAATGTGTCTATAGTTGCTGCAAAGAACACAGGGGAGGCCCATGAAATTGCTCAACAAGTGTCAATGAGTGGACAAAAAGCTAAACACTTTTTGAAGAAAGTTTCCCAAGGAAAGCCAAGTCGATATGATGCTCAAAGCAGCTCCAACCAGCAAGCAGGTAACCTTTGGGAGCTTTGGAAGGAGTTATGCAAAGCTACTACTGACAATGATTCAAATGGCGAGCTTGCAAACAAGCGCAAGCAAGTTTGGGCCCATTTTGATAAAATGGTCAAGCTTATGAGCCTTAACAGCACAACAGAAGAACAACGGCAATCATTTCAAGAAGCTTTGGCGGATTTTACCAAGGTCTTCACCCTTTCTTGGGGTGAAAATAACATCACACATTACATGGTAAGTCATTCATGGTGTATTCATTACAAGGGATTGTTTTTATTTACTGATGTGGATCGTTTGCTCATGTGAACAGCATATCTTGTTTGCGCATGGTGCATTTTTTATGCACAAGTATGGATCGCTTGAAATTTTTAGCACTCAAGGCATGGAGAAGTCCCATTATCGAACAAGGGGAGTGTACTTCAAAAATACTCGACATGGTGGTGGAATGGTGCAATCCAATTATTTGGAGGAGATGTTCAACTGGTTTTTTCGCACAACATTTGCTCGTAAGCTCACAATGGAGCGTGCGGGACAATCCAACATTGCTATTGAAGTGCGCAAATGGAGTCGTCAAGAGCATAGCAACAAGTGGCAAATGTCGCAAGGTCCCACCAAGCATGCTGCATGGCGGCGATGCAGAGTGCGACAAGGATCAAAGTGGATACTGCGCGAGTCACTAAACGTGAACGCAAGGTCCAACTCTTAGCGACATGTTTATTTAAAAAATAATACTTCTTTCAAAAAAATTAGTGTGAACAGGTCCCTTTTTAAATGGGCCCTTATAAATATTGCATGCTCTCATAAATCACTCATTTCTTAAGAACAGGTGAGCTCTTACCAACGAAATGGCGCGCACCAAACAAACCGCGAAAGAGCATCCACCTGCCAACAAAAACACCCTCCAAGGATGTGAGAAGCCTTCATGGCTTAAAGGCACAAGAAAACGGCCACGAACACCTGGCCGTTCCAGGAACTCTTCTGGTAGTGGGCATGGTGGTAGGGCACGAGAGTCATCAAGGACTGTTGAATCTCCACCTCCTCAAGATATAACACCTAGAAAGAGAATGAAGCAACGTGCCCAGCGCTGGAGAGAAGCAGAGGGCCAGCAAACATCAGAGTCCGATAGGGAGCAGCCGTCGCGCCCCCAATCACAATCAGGACCATCCAGGACTCGGGTGGTCAATACAGACACCGAATCAGAGAGTGAGCCACCATGGCTGCGAGAAAAAATACCGCGCACACACCGGGTGGCCGTTGGGGGGAAGACATTGCCTCAAGGCAAGGGAGCTCTCCCCACACGACAAGATCGGCAACCAAGGGAAGAGGAAGAATCAGAACAGGCTGCAGAACCAGCCCCTAAGCATGTAAACAGATGCAAGTCTAAGTTTTCCAAGAAGCCTTCACGCCGCCCGCCAGCAAATGTGCAAGTGCCCCCAAGACAACCGCAGCGGCGCCAAAAAATAGCAAGGGCATTTACAGAAATCCGCCACTACCAGAAGACGACGGAGCTCTTGATTCGACGCGCCCCCTTTGCTCGCACTGTGAAGGAAGTGCTTCAAAGCTATGGAAATCAGTATAGAATGCAAGCAATAGTGCTAGAAGCTATTCAAGAAGCTGCAGAGGCCCACATCATTTCAGTGTTGGAAGATACCAACCTATGTGCCATTCATGCAAAGCGAGTGACAATACAGCCAAAAGATATGCAGCTTGCACGACGATTGCGACGAGACTTCGAGCATTAGCCGAAGTTACCCCTCTTTTTGTATTGCACACCCTTATCTTTGTAATGATTTGACTTTCCAATGACAATATGATCAACAGTTGTGTCTACTCTGTCTATTATCTTTGTAATTTCAAGTTCTGTATGTAATTGCAGTCAATTTCAGTAAATTTGTGCATTTTAAGTACCCTTAGGTGTAGATAAGCCTACAAGGGGCAGAAAAAGGCCTAGCCACAAGGGCGCGCAAATGGCCCATCCAAAACTAATGGATGGGCCATTTGCGCGCCCTTGTGGCCAGGCCTTTTTCTGCCCCTTGTAGGCTTATCTACCCCCAAGGGTACTAAAAATAACCAAATTTACTAAAACCTATTGGTTTTGCATCAATATTTTATATGGATCCTTATGGACACCTTTTTTTGGTCATTTCAAGCTTTGAATTCCTTATAGGATATCAAAACGAATAGCATATTATGAAACCAAGTGTCCAATGTAATTTGACTTTTTGGTGTAAGGGTGTAGTAGGTAGAGCTAAAGCAAGTGATAGTTTGCTGGAAACTTCATTTCATAATTGATTTGAGCTTTTCTAGTGTCCTTGAGTGTGAACATATACTGGAATTGCCATTAAAAAGGTTGCATTTAAATGAATGATGCAAAACCAATCCATTGCAATAAATTTGTGCTTTTTAAGTACCCTAGGGGGTAGATTGGCCTATAAGGGGCAAAAAAATGCCTGGCCACAAGGGCGCGCAAATGGCCCATCCAAAACTGATGGATGGGCCATTTGCGCGCCCTTGTGGCCAGGCATTTTTTGCCCCTTATAGGCTAATCTAACCCCCTAGGGTACTTAAAAATCACAATTATACTCAAATTGACTGCTATTACATACCTTGAAATAACAAAGTCAAAAAACAATTCATATCACCAATTGAAACAATTTTCAAGATTGACAAATCAGATTGAAAAGAATTTGCAATATAGAGAGACAATTTCAAATATTTTTTATTCCTTCTAGCACGGTGATTTTACATCATTTCAGAATTTTTTTGACCATTTCCTGGCGCCTATTTTGTGCGTAAGGCAACTCCCCAGTCAAGAGGGACTGCGCTATGGCATTTGGGTCAGTTGAGCCAATGGAAGCATGTATCCCTATCTGGGCAAGCACTTTACCACGAAATCCAGTGCCAAACGCTGTGCATACAAGGGATCTACGCACTAGGAACACTTGATGCGCAGTTTGAGCAATGGTACTCAAACACAAAAACTTGCTCAAAGCTTTTAACGACCAAGTCATAAAATGGGCTTGGGGAGTAAATTCATTATGGATAATGGCCACATCGCCAGGGGGGATTTGTCCGAGGTAATGCGCAAGGGAAGCTTGAGGTCCAAAGCCCGTCCGCTTGCCACCCGTTCTTGCAGCAAAATCATCAACCTCCACAACATCCTGTCATAAACCGATGAAGGTTGAGAAAAAAGACAACGAAGGATAAAATAGTAACATGAAAATTAGGATACAGTTTACCTCCTGCTCCTTGTCGTTCTCCTCCCTGTTGCCCTTTGCATCCAAGTCAATGCTCCCATGCACCACAGATACAAGCTTTGGATCATCAGATGGGAGGTTGCATAATGGCATAGGCATCCTAGCAGCCTCAACCTTGGCTTGCGTGGCTTGGAAATCTTCATCAGCCACGTGCAACTGCTCTGCTGCCAGGACCTCCGCACATACAACTGCAATAGTGTCAGCAACAGAGTCCCCATCTGGCAAGAGCTTGCTTTCTAGGGCATCTGGCGTATTGTCTAAGGGACATTTGCTGTTGTTGCATAGCACGCTCAAGCATTCATCCATGCGCAGGCCAAATGCTTTTTCCAAATCATGCAGGAACACAAACTCCTCCCCATCCACTAACACTGAGGAGAAGCGGCTAATTTCTACCTCTGGGATAGACACATCCGTCAGTGGTAGTGGCACTGGAGTGTCACTAGGGCCAGCCGCAACTATGGATTTCTCAACCACTTCCTCAAGACCCCTAGGGTACTCGAGCTGGTGTGCTTTTCCTTCCGCTGCAGGGTTCATGGGGATAACCTGCTGCTCCTTGGTGTCCTTGATAAAGGACCCAACTTGAAGGTGTGGTAAGCGGAGCTCCTCCAAATCAGGTTCCTCGCTCACCAAGAAGATAAATGTTGCAAGCCGAGAAAGGTACTCCACCCCCAACTTGCGCTTCTTGAGCGTTGACACCCCAGGGGCTTGCTCGTCCAAGTAATGGCCTGCATTGGTTGCAATTTCTTGGAATCGTTGCAACCGCTTGGAGAATGGGCGATCACCTTTGTGTATATAGCGCAAAAGATTGCAAGGCACCCAGATCCCTGCATGTGGGGGGATAGATATAGAATATTTTATGATGTGCTCCTCCATGAATGCAGAAATCTCCTCAAATGCATCCATGTGAAGGGCAACTGTGGCGTCAAGGTGTTAACCCTCACGGCACACGGACACCCTATGATCTATAAACGTTGTATTATTTAGAGTCAGGTACCGGGCTTGTCGGACCAATAGGGAAAGGTAGAGTGATCGCCGATGAGAGGCGCACTTTAACTTGGACATTCAAGGGATTAGTTGGCTAAGCATGGGCGCCCAAGTGTGAATGGGGTGAGCTCCTATAAAAGCCAACTAAACCTAATTTTTACTCATTCTCTCATTTGTGCAATAGAAGAGTGCTCTTGCTCCATCTCCATCTTCTTCTTCTTCACCTCCTTGTGTGTGTGTGTGTGTGTGTGTGTGAGAGAGAGAGAGAGAGAGGGAGAGTGTGTGTGCGATCGAGCATTACGAAGGCACGACGGCGGCGAAGCGGTTAAGCGCGGCACGACTGCAACTTCTTCTTCATCGCGGCGAGGAATCCACCACGAAGGCGAGCGTAGAGCGGTGAGTGACACACCCTTTGTTCTCTTGAGCTTGCTAGTTTAGGCTTGTTGTGTGCTTGGAGCCGTTTGTGGCTCACACACGGTGTATCGGCAAGTCCCTTGCTTCGACAGTGCGGCAAGGAGCGCACATTTTTGGTGCCGCTGCCGGGGATATGCCCTACACTAAGCTCGGTTAGCACTTTACGCTTCCTTGTGGTGCAATTTCTATCATAGGAAAGGCAAGGAAGGAGTGTGTGGAGATTTCTGTTTTTTGCATTTTCTGCATTTGCTGTCAAGTTTCAATTTCTGCTATTGTCTGCGTTTTTTCAATTTCTGCATTTTCAAGTTCGGCGTTTTCAATTTCTGCAATTTTCTGCATTTCTGCGTTTTTCAATTTTTTGCATTTCTGCGTTTTTCAATTTTCTGCATTTCTGCATTTTCAATTTCTGCGTTTTCAATTTTTGTATTTTTTGCACCCAAAAAAAAAAAAGTTTTTTTGGAAAAAAAAAATATTCTGGAAAAAATTTAAAAAAAAAAAAATCGAATAATAAAAACGCGAGCGAGCGGGCGGCTAAATTTTTCGAAAATAAAAAACGTGACTCTTAAAACGGACGGGTTGGTATAAAAGATAGATCGGGATCGGTTCCCCAAGACCAAGCCCAAGCCCAAGCCCAAGCCCAGGCCTTAGTCCTTAGTCCTATGATAAATACTAGACTCACTCTTATATATATACCCTACTCCCTCAAGAGAGAATGAGAGCATGTGGGACAAGTCCTCCACTCTCCTCCTTTCTCTTCCCACTTGCACCCTTAGACTTTCTAGTTTGGGCCTAGTTCCCTACTGGAAATTGACAGTTTTAGGGATTTCGAGGGCATAGAGTGACCAAACGGAGGGCTGTAAAGCACGGCACGACCCTCTGACCGATACGCTCGTTTCGAGCTATCACACGGCCCATTCCACGACATGCTCTAAAAAATCTAGCAAAAAAACAAACAAAAAACACGCTAAAAACTAGTCACAAGGCCTCCTAGAGCAGCTTTTTGACACCTTAGGGTATCAAAAGCACATGCACTTACGCTCTGGGCGGGTGCTAGAACACGAGCATATTGAGGGTGCCTTTTTTCATACGGACACCCATTACCCATCCACGATAAGCTCTAGACCCTCAGCGGGGACACAAGGTAGCACCACCCAATACCCTAAAATAGCCGCTAGTGATTCCTCCTCCGACTCAGAAATCATGGAAGCATACCCTACCCAAAACACTGAGAGAGAAGGCCATGCACCTCCCGAAGCTCCACAGCCTAGTACTAGTGTGTTTAGCCGTTTCATGGAAACATTAGGTAGAGCTACTCGCTCGGAACCTGATGCAGATGAAGCACGCGAAGGGGGTGGGGAAGTGGACTCTCCTTTCACATCGCAAGTGGACCCCACACCCCCAAAGAGTGTCCATGTGGATATCCTACCAACTTCTTACCAAGAAGGCCCTGTTGAGCTGCCTCCTTCAGAAGTTCCCTCTAGAGTACCGTTGGTGACAAGTAAAACCACGGGGAGCAACATTGCTTCTACCTCACAAGAAACCATTAACACGTCGACTCTAGAAGGATTGTTCATTAATGATCATTGGACATACGACCTCCACACTGAGGTGTTAACGGATCTACACTCTGGCCACGCATACCATGTAGGATGGATAGAGATTGTACAATCCACCTCTAGTGCCACGAGCATCGAAGATCAACAGAAAATGATCTGTAATGTTATCCATGGCATTATTCAATCAGAAAGGCAAAACCAAGGGGTAAATATACTCTCAACTGGCCCCATGAGATTTCTGGATACGAGCAAGGCTCAACAGCCTACTCTATCACAAATGGAGACTCCTCTAATGAGCCCCATGGACCCATCTTACGTCATTTCACCTGGGGTCTCTATGCAATCTGAGCCTCCGAGCGAAAACTTTAGCTTCCCTAACTTGGCTCAACCCTCTATCAAGGAAAACACAGTGCTCACTCCAGGGATAAGCCTGACAGAGAATGTACCGATGACATCTACGGTTAGCACAGTGCCACTACCTAGTGTCGTAGTACCTAATGTGGGGCCTCGACCGTATGTGCCTCTAGCCCCTTATGCACACATGGCCCCCACACCTCCAATTGTACCACTTGTTTATGCTCCTCGAGTGCCGCTCCCTAGCTCTTATCCGAGTGGACCTATGCCCGGTTATGTTCCATATCCTGCATCATCCACACATATGCCAAGACCGGCACCCGTCCCTCTCCCACATATGATTCCAAGAGTACCTCCACCGGCCCTGCCTCCTCACATAGGTGACTTGGCAGTGTTTGCTCAAACCATAGGTCGATCTATCGCGGAAAATATGCGTCATGCATCTGATAGAGAGCCTAGAAGTAAGGCAGTACAAATTGCCAAACTCACGCAAAAATTCAATGGGGACGAAGATGCTAGAAAACACATTGAAGTGTTTGAACAAGTATGTGATTCCTTAGGGGAACGTAACGAACTACATAAGTGCAATGCCTTAAGCTTGACATTAAGTGGGAAGGCTGGAGATTGGTATAGAACCCTAAGGGTGGACGAGAAAACAATCTACCCTACCCTTCAAAGGTTGTTTCTAAAGGAGTACATACGAGAAGGTGTGCTTTGGGGTGTAGCATCTCAGCTACAGAAGGCCGAACGTAAGGAAGGAGAGTCAGTAAGGGACTTCATTAGTCGTCTAAAGCACTTAAACTCTCGTTGCCCTGTAAATGAGCGCTTCAACAATAACCAACTGCTTGATCGATTCATTCGAGGGTTGAGGAATGAAGGAATCTATAATGGACTAGTGATTAGAGGTATCACAACCTGGGAAGATGTCACTGCCAATGCAATCCAATTAGAGGAAAACTTGATGATAGCAGGCATGAGAGTGTCTACTGACACGAGATCCACTAGCTCACAAGCCATTGAGTATGAACCCATGACTGCAAAGCCCATTGCCAATGATCCAAAGGTATTTGAGACATTCTTGACAGACCTCACCAAGGCAATCCAAGAGTCTCTTAAGGATAATCGACCCCCTCAAAATAGTCACATGTATCCAAGAAGGGAGCAACAATGGTGTTCCATTTGCTTAGGTCCACATAGCACTTGTGAGTGCCCTACGTTTAGAGTAAAATTTAATGGAACTTGCAACGCATGTGGTAGGTATGGTCACCAAGCTAAGGATTGTTTAATGATCAAACGTATGATGGCAAATAGACCACCTGTAGCCTGGACGGATGCGCCTCGAGCTCCTGTATTGATGCCTACTCCACCTGTTGAGCAACTACCGCAACACATGGTCCCTAGATCTCAAAATGTTGTACAAGCTACACCGTTACCACCTCCTGTGCTAGGACCGTAGCCCCCGCATCCAAGAGTCGCCCCTATGAACCAAGTAGGTTGTGAGCCATCAAATGCTTATCCAGATGGCTGTGAGGAGGAAATAGACACTAGTATTGCCTACGGACTTGATACATTGGAAGAGTGTCCTATATACTACATGGAAGATTGTTGGGGGCAAGTCAAGCCGGTTTATCAAGTTGCTGCTCTCGCATCCAGAGGTCAAAATATCAACACCCAGGCTAGGAGGCCACCTCTTCAATGCTACGAGTGTGGTGGACCACATCGAGCAGCGGAGTGCCCTATTAGGCTGCAAAAGAATGCTGCACAGATGCAAATGAATCAAGGGAGCACGTCTGCAATGCCAATACTCACATGTAATCGTTGTGGCATAGATCACTTGATTGCCCAATGCCCCTATAACCCAAATGCGCCTAAAATCACACCCCTAAATTTGGTCGAAATTGCTAGTGTGACATCGCCAATACCACCCGTCGCACCCGCTTATGCGATTACACGGTCCATGCTTCAAGGGCCAGGCCATATCCTCGAAGAGAGAGATACCATTTCAGTTATCCAAGCAAAGAAAAAGAAGACACGAAGGAAGAAGTCGCAGAATACGGAAAATTCAAAGCCAAGTTCCAAAACAAACATAGGAACAGGAGATGACCCCGTGTATATGAATGACCTCGAGGATGATTCAGATTCAGTCGAGACAATGGAGACTAGAACCAATACCACAAAGGGAAAGACCGACAAAGAAAACCGTAACATGGAACCAAATGAAAACCGAATGAGAGAAAACCATAAAGAGCCTCTGAAAACACAAGTGTTTCCAAATCCAATCCAAGACCCCCAAGATAAACCGCAGGGGCAAAAAGGGAAAAATCGTAAAAAGAAGATTGGGACGTATCCAAACCCAGTAGACGAGATTGAGCAGGTGAAACATCTAAGAGATTTAGTGGAGGAGACTCAAAGGAAACTAGAACCAGAACCCATGCAGGTCAAAATTCATGACACAGTGTTTCCCACGCAAGTTCATCCACCCCACATGAACCATAGACCGTTAGCCATATCTAGTATCATCCAAGAAGGGAGTGAGGACAGGACATCAGAAAGTGAGCATACACCTTTCTTGTTGGAAAGGATGTTTAACGAAGGAATACCTGATCCCATTGAGGAATATGAGATTCCATCCTCACCAGTTCTTAGTCAAGGACCTACACCCTGCAAAACGCCAATGAATGTTGCCAAACTAGTGGACTTCATGTCTTCTGAGGTCCGAACCACGATCATAGCAAAGCTGTATGGAGATCCTGAGTTATTCCTTGCACTTCGAGCATTCCTTAACGGAGAGCTACGAACGGGATTACCGCAGTTTGCGCAACCAAATAGGCCTGACTCGATTATGATTGATGAGGAAAATCATGTGCAATCACTTGACTTAGATGGACACGAGTCTGTGATTGAGGTACCCATTAACGAATTAGGGCAGTATTTTGAAGGCGACGAGTCTAATGCGACCCTACCCATCACTACCAAGGGATTTACTATAAAGGGAATTCTTGATGGTGGTGCGGGAGTTAGCATCGTTACAAAAGATTGTTGGGAATCCATGGGAAAACCCCGCCTCAGTGTTACTAACATTGTGGTAAAGATGGCAAATGGTACCATAGCCAAACCTATGGGGATGCTCAAGGATCTTAAGATCAAAGTTCTAGGACACAAGGTACGACATACGTTCATTGTAATGGATTTCTCTAAACACCTTATGTCATATGAAATGATTTTAGGACGACCATTCATGAGGGAAGCACAAATGGTTCACGATTGGTCTAAAAATCATGTCTATTTGCAATTCCAAGACTCTGTCCTTAGAGTGGATTTGGTGACTGGTAAGGTACACCCCTTAGGGAGTAAAACCATTATTGATCATCGCTCTGACACCACAGTTCACTCGGCCCCACTACAATATTGTTACACTTGTAAGAAGGATACAAACATTGGCCAAGATTCTCCTTACATGGATGTGTTACCGGGTATGACGGAATCAGACAATGTGGATTGGGTCCACCTAGCATCAACCATAGACACTTGGGGAAATAGGGGGACGACCTGGGTAACACCTGAGGGGGATGAAATGCATATACCCTTAAATATGCTACAAGCAATGCATATCGCTTCTGACAAGAATCATCCTAATGTAACGAAGAAAACATACAAGTGGGTCCCTAAACCTTCTTTAGTGACCATAGCTAGTGCTAAAAAACAGAAGCCTTGTAAGAAACGTACCACTCGCTCCAAGAAAAGTAAGAAAATGTTGCGATGGATCCCTAAACGACTATTGGAAGCCCAAGGCTACTATCAAGGAAATGATCAAATCTGGGTGCCGAAACGTAAAGTGTACTCTTACCTATCACCTGACCCAAGTGAGCCCAATCCCGTAGCTCCAAAACGAATCAATGATCGTGGAAAGAAAAAGATCACAGAATGCTACACACCCGCTCTCGAGCTAGTTTGGGTACCAAAGAAAGAACGATTTGTTCCACCTAGCTGAGGAAGGGGGGAGTCCCATGAAGCTTCTAGCTCATCATGTAATACATCCATAGAGGTAAAAGCTTCTACATAGCCTCCATCTATAGTAGTGGACCTCCATGAAGCTACAAAAGAATCCACACCTCCCAGTGTTCAAGAATCACCTAATGAACCACTTCAAGTTCGATCCTGGGAGAGTACCTTACCACCCTTGCAGCTTGACAAGGCACCTAGGGTAATAACAAACTACTGGCAAAAATCCTCACCTATTACCAACTGGAACAATTGGTTTCAAAGGGTGACAAGCTCATTTCAAATGGTATGATCTACCCAAGGAAGGGGGGAGTGTTTGCTGACAGTCCTCATTCATTTGTTTCCCTCTCAACCTTTTTCCCTGACCTCTCAATCACCAATATTAGGGAATGTACATATAAAGCTTTATACTCACAAAAACAAAAAATAAAGAGCAAGAGCAATTAGCAAACGAGTATGCACATTAAAAGTCAAAACATTGACTCAGACCTACACATGTCACATCTGGTACAGTGAAACAGAAACCTATGCCATAAAACACCTTTGATCCTCATCACTTGAGTGATGGAGGGTAGGTAAGATTAGTACGATAGGAGTGTTTCTGTTTTAGAGTTGAGTGATTAGAAAAGTTCTCTTTTCCCACTGATGTGCCTCCTAGAGGTATTGTTTGTGTCTCATAGTGTGTACAGGAGCGTGTTGCTATTGATAGGATTTGGACCTTCATGGAACCTTCAAATCAAGCACGACCATTAACACAAACAGGTGTTTCTTGTCCATTAGCATTGCCCTTATCTTTTTGCATCTATGATTGTCTGCTTTGATTGTGATTGGTAGCATAATATTCAGCGCATTTGCTTAGTATCAAACATTTAATTCAATGTAATGTTTTGTCATAATCACTTGTTTAGGTGTAAAAATCAAGCAGTCCGACTAAGCTAGTTTGACCAGACTAGGTATTAGAAATCTTCTCTTAATACCATGGGGAATGCCTTCCTAATAAGCAATGGTTACTTAGGTTCTTAATCCGATTTAGGCAGCATTGTATGAAATGTACTAGGGCTTTCTAGTGGGCTTAACACTAGTGACCTTTAGCTTAAGTATTATAAAGGAAGTTTACTAATGTGATGAGCCTGGGGAGGGTAACAGTGTTATATGACCCCCCAAAGTTACAAAATTAAAATGTTGAAAATGAACAAACAAAAAATCAAAGTGCCACAATGTAAAATTTTAAGCTGGAAGAGAAATCTCGGCTTGATTTGGTACTTCACTCACATGTATCGCCTATGGTACTAGACCCCTAGAGGTTCCCAGTGTGGGCGCTTTTCCTTGAAAAGCAAAAAACCCAAGGCATACAAAATAAGCACACACATCATAATTGAATCACTGTGAAAAGACCTTGGGGGGTCAAAGAAAAAGTAATCAGTCAGGCGATGATTTCATGAGAAATTCCTTTTATGGTAGCTTAACTACAAAGTTTTCTAGATATAGCCTCTAGTCAGCCCTCGAACATGAATACTTGGCTCTCGCGATTAAACAACTTAATTGACCACAGAAAGTTAAGAAGCTTACCCATGGTATTAATATTCGATCTCTAGTGCTTTTCGACCGTCATATTAGCGACCCCAGACTTGTTTAATTTTTTACCTTTACATCTGTTTATGCATTTGATTACATTGCAATTTAATGTTCATTGCTATCAAATTGTTTGAAATTCTTTGACCAATCAATGTGTCTACCTAAAACTGCATATGCTTTTTAAGAGAATGCAATTACTGTGCCAATGTTGTTTCATTTTGCAGTGACTGAAGAAGGCTAAGGACATTCATCTCAAATGCTCTTCCACCTCGACGACCCAGCTTCAACTCAATAGCTTCCGAGGACGGAATCTACATCAGGAAGGGGGGCATGTTAACCCTCACGGCACACGGACACCCTATGATCTATAAACGTTGTATTATTTAGAGTCAGGTACCGGGCTTGTCGGACCAATAGGGAAAGGTAGAGTGATCGCCGATGAGAGGCGCACTTTAACTTGGACATTCAAGGGATTAGTTGGCTAAGCATGGGCGCCCAAGTGTGAATGGGGTGAGCTCCTATAAAAGCCAACTAAACCTAATTTTTACTCATTCTCTCATTTGTGCAATAGAAGAGTGCTCTTGCTCCATCTCCATCTTCTTCTTCTTCACCTCCTTGTGTGTGTGTGTGTGTGAGAGAGAGAGAGAGGGAGAGTGTGTGTGCGATCGAGCATTACGAAGGCACGACGGCGGCAAAGCGGTTGAGCGCGGCACGACTGCAGCTTCTTCTTCATCGCGGCGAGGAATCCACCACGAAGGCGAGCGTAGAGCGGTGAGTGACACACCCTTTGTTCTCTTGAGCTTGCTAGTTTAGGCTTGTTGTGTGCTTGGAGCCGTTTGTGGCTCGCACACGGTGTATCGGCAAGTCCCTTGCTTCAACAGTGCGGCAAGGAGCGCACACAAGGTCAGGGAGACGAGTAAAAAAGGTGTGGAGGTCCAACTTCCCTTTGTATTTGGTGTCCTCGAGGAAGAGGATGAAGCGTGACAAAGGGGTGGATGTGGGTACAGATGCAGAGGCTGTGGCAGCATCCATGTTTAGCCTGGGGTGTGGATAGAGAGTGGAGGAGCTCAAGAGTTGCAAAAGTGAAAATAGTGAATGAGTTAGGTGGCCCCCCTTTTATAATGTACCCTTTTTTTAAGACATTAAAAAAAAAAGGCACTTTCACCAAAAAATGATTTCTCATCCCAATGCAAAAAATTATATTCAAAGACATGATTTGCCGAAGCAAATCATGTTGATTACATCGGGGATCAATATGAAAATTGCAAGAGTTACAAAGTTATAAGATCGATAGCATAGTTCCATCTATCCCCCAGTCCTCCTCGACCTTCAATTTGTCTTCCATTCTCTTCCCAATCTGCGGACATTCATTACAATAAGCATCTAATGATCGACAAACCATGATGTATTGAAAATGTGGTGGAAGGATTCTCACCTTGTGACCTTGTAAACGAAATTGTGCTTGTTGAAGGGACTCAAAACCCATAATAACCAACTGTTCTCAAACATTACTAAGAGTCCAATGCTTGTTCACTTGGACTGCCTCCAAAGCATCGTTGGGCATCTTCACTGCAATGTCAAAGCTTGCAATAGCACCGTCTACACTCTGTAAGGGAGTCCACACTCCAAGCTTGCACATCCAACTATCATAGTGAAATCGTATGTACAAGGAGGTGCGGGATTTCAAATAGCGCATTCCAATACCTGAAGCTCCAACCTTACAATGGTACCGGTCCCCGTTGTGCATGCCCTCCACAAAACCCCAGTCCTCTTCTAAAAGCCTTCCTAATTCCTCGTAATGCACATCTTTACATACAAGCATTGTGGTAGTCTCCACAAATCCAAACTCTTTAAAAATGTGCACAAAACAATGAATAGGCAAACACCAGCTCAAGCCCACAGACCTAGAAGCTTTAGAGTATTTCAAAGAGTTTTGGACATCCATTATCATCTTTTGTTTGACAGATGCTACCGACCACAAATCTGGGACGGGCCACTCCATACTTAATAAGGAAGTTACTTTGATGGGTTCAAGCGTTCCAAATGCTTGTGTAGAAGTAGGGACAATATAGGAGTGAGAATAGAAGAAAATCCTTCTTTGAACCAGTTTGGTTGGGCAAAGATGCGGGAACATTATTGCTCCAATATCCGCATGTATAGCATTGAATGTGCCGGAGAGACTATGTAGTGGCTGCTCCTCCACCAACGTGGATGGAAATATAACTATAAATGCATGACAAATGTTAAGTATGAATCCATAATAACATTACACTGTGATTTCACACCTAGCTTTGTATTCTCAAAACATGTACTTACAATGTGTTGGAAATCGAGGTGGTTGTTGCAAGTGCATGGTTGACATTGAGAAAACATGTTGCACAATGGCTACGGTCCCCTTGTCTTTGCGGTTCTTGAAGCCAAGGAGCTTTCCTTTCCAATGAAGATCCAAGTTTGCACCATTCCGCACACGATGAGGGCCAACAGCAGATGGTTGCATGTATACCCAAGCACCTTTGGTGAACTCTTATGGCACCCACTCATCATCTACACCTCTAGTGTTGTGGCATGCAAGTGTTGTGACCTCATCCTTTGGTCGCCTTTGCGAAGTAGAGTTGGCCATGGTTGAGCAAAGCAAACTAGGAGGAGGAGAAGAACCTTGCTTGTTGCTACAATGTAGGTGTGATAAAGTGATATGAGAAAATGGTCAACCCTTGTGGCAATGGGAGGAGAAGGTGGACAACCCTTGCTTGGTGTGGCACTGAGAGGAGAAGGTGGATAAGCCTTGCTTGGTGTGTCAATGGAAGGTGGTAGGGGAAGAGAGAGGAGCTTCCTTGCTGCAGCAATGGAGATGGTGTAAAAAGAGAGAGTGTTGGAGTAGAGGATGAGTGTGATGGTTGCAACCAAGGAGGGGTTGGAAAAGGGGTTCTAGAGAGAGAAAATCCCTTTTTGCCTAATAACTAATTTTGGGGGAGCTTTGGATAGCAAAAAAAGATTTTTTAAAAGTTTTTTAAAAATTTTGAATTTTAGGGTTTTTGGATGCACGTTTTGACTTTTTGAGATCAAAAAATGCTTTTTTGACCATAAAATAGTGTTAGGGGGGTTTTCAGAAGATGAAATTTGAGTTTTGAAATTTTTGAAAAATTTCAAACTTTTGGGATTTTTTCATAAGCGGATCAAAAAGGAGGGAAGTTGGAGGTTCCATATGGCTCACCCACCCCCCCCCCCACACCCCACCTTCTCACTAGGTAAGAGCCCATTTAAAAAGTGTAAGACTATTTTGTCCCCCTACATTTTTGAGGGCATAGAGTGTGTCCACCACCCTCTTCTCATTGGCTGGCCTCTAATTAACCTTAATCCCAAAGGGCCCCTAGAGGGTTCATATTTTTCCTAATGGCTTTCGTAGGACACCTGTTTAGTACATAAGTGGCACACATAATGGCCTCAAGCCAAAAAGAATGCGGCAAAGCTTGACTTTTGACCATACATCTTGCCATTTCCGTCAGTGACCTATTTTTCCTCTCAGCAACACCATTTTGCTGAGGTGTATAAGGCACTGTACATTGGTGTTTTATCCCACGACTAGCCTGAAATGCATTAAATTCATGAGACATATACTCCCCCCCTCGATCGAAACGGAGGGTGCCCATAGTACATTTCGAGACATTTTCAGCCATGGCCAGAAATTGTTTGAAGCACATAAAAACTTCGGACTTCGCTTTAAGCGGAAATACCCATGCATGCCTGGAGTAATCATCAATGAAAGTCACGAAGTAGAGCTAATTGCCCAAGGACAGAGTTTGCATGGGCCCACAAACATCACTATGCACAAGTTGCAACCTGCATGTGGCCCGAACTGAACCATCCTTTGGAAATTTAGAACACTGCATCTTACCCAAAATACAGCCTTCACAAGCATGTTTGACAGGTGCTTCAAGAGGCGGCAAAGAAGCAACCATATCAGATTTTTGCAAACGCAGCATACTGGCAAAATTCAGATGAACAAAACGTGCATGCCAAAGTTTTGCATCTGAAATAGCCCTTGAATTTGCAACAGTATTTGCAAAATTTTGTCCACACTTGTCATACAAACTGAGCTTATACAGCCCACGGCACAAAAGGCCAGATGCAACAATTTCATCCACCAAAACTGAGATCATGAACTGTACATCTGTCATCCACAAATTTGACTACAAGTCCAAGTCTAGCAAGTGCAGATACAGACAAGAGATTCTTCTTGATCCCAGGTACATAAAGTGCATCAACAAGTGTGAAAGAACTGCCATTAGCAGCAGTGAGCACAATCTTTCCAACTCCCTGAACTGGATAAGAGGCGTGTTGGCACAAGTGACTGAATTCCCATGAGGGACAGACTCGAGAGAGGTAAACAATTCACGATGTGAGGTAATGTGCTTTGTAGTACCACTGTCGAAATACCACACATGTGAATTTGCAGCAACTGACAAGCATGCATCATGGACAGCAGGATTGTAAGTGCACTCTGCGCTAAAAGCCCATTCTGCATCAGCATCAGCAACACAGTCTCCTTTCACAGAAGACTCAACAATGGCTGCATTTGTAGTGGAACCAGCATTTGCAGTGGAACCACCCTCTTTCTTCGTAGCCTCTTTGGCCTTCAAATTAGGACACGACTTGATCAAGTGATCATTGGCTTTACAATAATGGCAATGCATCTTCTTTTTGCCCTTATCACCAGAATTGCAAGACAAAGTGCTACCAGCAGAAGCATTAGAAACAGAATTTTTGCCACTCGCAGCAGAACCATAACAAGTGGCTGCATTACTGTTACCACCCTTTCTTTGAGAAGCAATAAAATCATGTTCAACTGCACGCTGCCTAGTCCTGTTTTTTCTAGAAAGTGACTCTTGCAACAGCAATGTGCATAATGCATCAAACTTGACTTCCTTGGGTCATAAGTCTCCAAGTACTAGTAAAAGTCTGGTAGGAATCTGGTAAGTCATCAAGAACAGTCTGCACAAGGGAACTGTCTAAAATGACTTCACCTGCAGAAATAAGCTACTCATTGATATCCTTGACACTAGCAAGGAAAGTGTCCATATCATCTTCCTCATGCATAATCTTCGATTCCAGCTCTTTACACAGTGATAGCCGTTTTTCGGCTCTTTGTAATTGCCACAGTGAGTTACCTCACCCTACCAAAATCACCCAAACACTATGGCTATCCCCTACCATTTCACTGTACATAGGCGTGCGTGAGTCACGGGACTTTTCCCATATATTCTTAAAAAAACCCTCAATTAGCTAGTCATTGGGCTAGTTGAACCAAAAAAATAAAAATAAATAAAAAATATAAGTATATTATGGCCCATGCGTATGTAAATATTTCTTTGTATATAGGGCCTAAATAAAAGATTTTTTCATAATTATTTTGATATTTATTTAAATATTTCTACCTAGGTGTGTGTTATTTATGCTCTGTACATTGCCTCACCATTACCATAATTTTTCTTACCATTTTTCATACTCTTTATTCCATATAGAAATATTTTCATGTAAGCTTCTCTTATATTTGGTGTAACTCCACCCCAATAAAAATCCAAAAAAACTAGTTCTATTTATGTGTATATTTTTTTCACTATTGTGATTTTTTCCTTCCTACATATATTCTCTATTACTCTCATAAATTAGACCACCAAAAATATTCATCTTTTTATGGTAGACTTATAATGAGAGAGATTTATTTTGACCCCTCTATATTTTTCCACCTATATTATTTATATTTGACATGTACATATTTTTTAGACCCCTCAATATTTGATTTTCTTAGTTGTACTATTCACTTATATCATGATCTCAACAATATCTTCAATTATAGACCTACCAAATAAGGTCAAGGGTAGGTGGCATGCATACATGCACTATGGAGGGCTCACTCTTGGAGGTATTCAAAAGAATCATCCAAAGAAGGACCCCACAAGGACCTTGCAGTGGAAAAAAACGGTCGGTTTTTCTGAATTTTTAAAGTTCACTTGCTCTCCGAATTTGAAAAGGTGATACAAACAAAAGTTGTAGCTCGTGGGCTGAACTTTTGCCTCAAATTTTTTCATATTTTTTTGAGCTACGAGCTGTGAGGTATGATTTTTTTAGTGGACCCCAGTTTTCCCATGCTATGCAGCCACACTCTCTCTTCCACTTTATCATTTTCCTCTTTCACACACACTTCTCCACTCATCATCCCCATCTCTCTCACCACTCCTCTCTGCACACTACTCACCTTCTCCTCAACCTTGAAGAATAAGAGAAACCATGGTGAACTCATACCTCCTACACACAATTCCATTCCAAAATTGACCACCTAGTCTCATTTTTCCTCCTCCAATTTACCCATATCTATCAAAAAAACCACAAAATCCAGCCTCTTCTCTTAAAAGACAGCATCATGGTGGTTGATTACTCAGCTTCAATTATCTTGTCTCTCAAGGAAGGTCAAGAGTGGAGAAAAAATGTACCGTCAAAGCTAGTGGACCGTCAACAGGCGTCAAAATCGGCCCTACTCAAGACACTTGGAGCATCAACCTTGTAAGAAAGCCACCTTTTCTTACCTCTTAAGAGTTTTTTTTCTTCCTTATTTGTATCCTACATGGATACTCCCATTGTAAATATCCAATTCCATTTGTAAATTAATACTAACTCTACTAACACTAACCCACTATGAAAAGTCCTATCACCTCCATTTCTCTCCTCTCTCTTTCCTCACCAACTTCTTGATAATTCCAAGCAAAAGAAATTAGATAAATTGCTGAAAATCTAACCCAACCATGGTTAGAGGAGTAACCCTAGCCTTCAAAATTGCTATAAAAGGAGGGTGTAGCTAGCACAAAGGGGGAGCCATAAGCAAGAGCACTATGCTATAGCTTGAGAAGCCAAGCTCAAACTCTCTAGAAGGAGCTCTTGAGTGGAAGATCATTGTCTTATGCATGTGCATGTGTTGTAATAGGGGATTAGCAAGGGAACTCTATGCCATTGTAGGAGAGAGAGTGATCATTCAATTGAGAGTAGGAAATCTATCATTTCTCCTACTAGTGTAAGCCGAACATTTGCTGAATCAAGGAGGGTGGATTTGGACTAAGCTTGGATACTTTGTCTCCCTTCCAACGTGAAGTAATGGACAACAATGATGCATAAGTGTCTTGGTGTTTTTTGTTAAGTTCTTGATAGCTTGTCTCTGGTGTTGTCATCAATCTAGCCATAAATCCCACATACTGTAAGAGGACGACAGGGTGGAGAGGACTCCCCTGGCTTTAAGACAGTGAATGGGGTGGCTTTTCTTGTGATGTGTTGTGGTGAAATTTACGCAAGCTATGTTGAACAAATACTAATCTCACTTTGATTTGTCATGACAGATTTGTAAGAAGGTATTAATGCAACAAGCACCCCCTCCCCCTTTCTCTCTCTTTCTTAAATATATAGTTGTGTTTGCTTGATCATTGCCGATACGTTTCAAAGCAGCCCGAGCACTCTCTCTCTCTCTCTCTCTCTCTCTCTCTCTCTCTCTCTCTCTCTCTCTCTCTCTCTCTCTCTCTCTCTCTCGTGTTTTAGTGTGTGAGAGTGTTCCATTGGTGTTAGGGTTAGTGTAAATTCCTTGCTTGTTTGTGCGTTGCTCTAACGATTCTCCTCTTTTGCGTCCTAGTTCGCTCTAAAACTAGGTGGTGCCCCTTGTGTAGTTGGGATTTGGCTGTGGGTTTGTTGTTTTGGTTTGTGTTGTGTTGTGCCCCAGCCCCATTGAGCAGCACGGGAGCCTTGAAGGGTGTCTAGAGGTTGCTCTTCTTGTTGCCCGCCCCGGACCGCCTCAACAGCAAAGCAATTTTAGCCTCATTGCGGCTTGCGCTTCAAGAACAACGCAATGAATGCATGAGCCTGTGCATCCTTAACATCCCAACGAGCTTGTTCTGTCGTAGGCAAAACAACTCTAACAGCTGCAATCCTTGTAGCAAGACCTGCAACATCCTCAACATCGCCTACATCCTCAGAACCAAGACGTACATCAATGCCCTGCACAATGTTCTAGACACCCTTTGACACAAGAACATGTTGCATCATATAAGTCCACATAGAGTAGTTTTCCCCATCCAACCTGTCCTCAACAGCAAACATCTTGAACACATCTGTGTTGTTGTTGTCAGCCATGGTAAATGCTGCACCTGATGTGAAAACTGCCCGAAAATACAAGAAACGGAGCGGCAACAACCTGTGCTATATAGCACAAACCGTAGAAGACTATAAGGCACCTGTTATGCAGAAAACCGCACTGACATAAATTCTACACAAAATAACGAAATAGCCTGTGCAGTACTACCTGTAGTGGAAATGGAGGCCGAAATGAGCCCAAATCAAAATTGTGAGCAGACCAAGCTTTTTGAGATCTCCCAAAATATTTGTCGGCCTGTGAACGCTCGCCAAAGCTCACTGAAATCGGAGAAAGTGAACAGTTGTGTGCTGGAGCAGCTGGCGACTAAGCCCGGGAGGACGTGACCTGCTCTGATACCAATTGTTGGAATTAGGGCTGCAGAGAAACACACACAGCTTGGAGAAGATGAAGGAAGCTCAAGGCACACAATAGAGAGCGTATTACTTAGTGTGCAATGGAAAGATTGATAGCCCTAGAGTGATGGGCGTATATACAATGCACGGGGGAAAAAACCTCCTAAAGAGGAAAAAAATGCCCCAGCGGTCCTAGTGTGTTCACACACATCACTACCACATGTATATGGTAACAAAGGAAAAGTGAGAGGGAGGGGATTAAATTTAGAGCAGAATGGAGAGGGGAAAGGGGAAAATTTTTCACAAGTGGTAGTAGACACCAAACGGGTTTCGCAATTTAAGCTCTTCAGTGGTGTTACCCTTACACAAGGAGTAGGAGGGTTTAAATAGGTTTTCACCTAAGGGAGGAGGGGTTCCCAAGGTAGTAGGTACAGATTTTAATAGAGGAGGAAGCCTCTTCAATAGAGGGGAATTAACTCAAAAGTGGGGTGGGAAAAGGATGGAAAGAGAGAGGTTTAAAGAGTGCTTATAGGTGGTACAAAGAGCAAGGGATTAGGACCCAAATTAATGGGGGGTGGGAAAAGGAGGGAAAGAGAGAGGTTTTAAAGAGTGTAATAAGGGGGTACAAAAAGGTGACTTTGACCAAAAAATTGGGGGGGGGGGGGGGGGGGGGGGGGGGGGGGGTGAATTTGGTGAAACTCTTTATTTAGGTGGTATCTCTTTAAGGGATCGAAGAGGATGAAAAGGAAAAGATAAAGGAGGAGAAGGTAAAGCTCGGGGAGGGAGGGGGGGGGGGGGGGGGGGGGGAGGGAAGTTAGGAGAAGGGGGGGGAGCAAGGAGATGGGGGAGTGTGGTTCTTTTTTGAGAGAAGGTTGCCTAGATTGGGTGCATTAACCAACAAATGACTGTTTTGGAAAAAGGGGGGAGTTCAGAGTTGTTTTCAAGAATGTTGGAAAGAGGTTGGTTAATGGAGTGGGCTAAATTGAGTTTTCGGGTAAAGGGTGAAAAGGGGATTTTGACAATGGAAGGAGGGGCAATCTTATGGTTATCTCCTAAGAGATAAGAGGGCCTGGATGCATAGGTTACATAAAGAAAGCACGCTTTCAAAAAAGGTGTTGGGTACCCTTTAGCCCTCAGTCGGTGGAAAAAAAGGTTGCGAATAGAAATGAAACATTCAAGCGAGTTTTCCCTGATGATATATCTCCTGAGCTCCGATAGAATAAAGGCAGTTTTCTGGTGGGTGGGGTGCCAAGATTGCCAAGGGATATAGTTGTAGGAGTTAAGAGGTTTTTGGTAGCAATGTGTGTCCAAGATCCCCTTAGAGCAGAAGGAGGTTCCTTTGAAAAAGTAAATGTCAAAAATAAAGGCTTCCTGTGAGGAGATGACGGGAGTGATCTTGATATACTCTTGGAGAGGATGCCCATACTCAAGGAGGAGTTTTTCTAAGCAGGCGGGGGGGCCATCCCAAACTCCAAAAGCATCGTCTATGAACCTCTTAAAGTATAGGAGAGAAGGGGAAGAGAGGAGGTTCCCGTCTTCTTCTAAGGAGCAGAGAAACAAACATGCATACACCACTGCAAAATTCGACCCCATAGCGGTGCCTTTAACCTGATGCCAGAACATACCTTTGAAAGAGATGTAATAGTGGTTAAGAATGAGAGAGGCAAGAGAAAGAATGAAGTTGACTTTAGGATAGGGAAAGTGTCTATGGATAGAGTTTCTCAGAGCGTGAAGCCCTTCCTGGATGGGAATGCTGGGGTAAAGGGACTCCACGCGAAGGTAAAGAGAGTGATATGGGGGGAGAAAGGGATGGAGGCTAAGTCCACGACAAGAGAGTGAGAGTCTTTGAGGTGTTGTTTTTTGGCTAGGAGTATGGGGAAGAGTTGCACATGCAACCATTTAGAGGCATTCTCTAAGATATAGCCCTTGTAGGAACAAATGGGGCGGCCTACAAGGACAGGTTTATGAATCTTGGGTAAGAGAAAAAAAGGATAAGGTTTGGGAAAATCATGAGAGGAGAAGAGGATGAATGCTCTCTCCTTGGAAGGAAGGAGATGGAAATTTGAAACAATGGAAAAAAGAGTGGAAAGAACAAACTATAAAGGTGGTGAAGAGATGGGAGAGTAGGTGAGAGGGTCTAAGAGATGTCGTAGTGCTTCCTTAGTGTACCAAGATTGGGAGAGGATGAAGGGGCCGAGGTTTTTATCAGCTGGTTTAATTATAATTTGATGGTCCTTTTTAAGGGAAGAAATGGAGTCCATCAAGAAGGTTTTAGGAAGGAAAGGAGAAGATTGATTAAGGAGGGGTTTTAAACGAGAGAAAGTATCCTCAAAGGCATGCTCAAGGGTGACGGAGTGAGAAGGAGGGTTCCAAGAAGGATTGGGGAGAGAAAAGGAAGGAGAAGCAGGGAGTGTTTTATTAAAAAAGAGTTTGAGTTGTAAGCTTCTCTCAAGGTTTGGAGTAAGCTCCGAAGATAGAAGAAGAAGGTGGAGGAGGGGAGGGGGGAATGTAGTTGAGACCAAGGCCTAAAATTCTCCGCTCCGAGGAGGAGAGAGAACGATTGGCTAAGTTGTGAAAGGAGAGGTTAGTAATTTTATTTTCAAGAGAGAAAAGTGTTTTCTTACCTAAGGTTAAGATTTTGTATAGATGTGGATTGGTGAGGGGGAGCCAATACTTAGACCTTTTTCTTTTATTACGGGAAGAGAGGGGAATAAAAAAGGAGTTACATGGAGGAGGGGTCCAAAGGTTAGGAAAGAGAGGGGATTGTGAGAAGAGCAAGTGGACCCAAGAGGAAGGGTGCTCCAAACCTAATTCTTCCTCCTCCATTGCAAGTTTTTTGACATTTTAGGTTTTTTAGGGAGGCTATGCTTGGGGTGGGGAGGTGGAGGGTGAGGGAAAGGGGTGGGAAAATAAGGGCCCAACGGGTAGTTTGGTGTCTTCAAAAGGGGAGGCACATGAGAGTGGTTGGAAGAGGGGGGAGGGGAAACACAAAGGTTTTTGGATGAGGAAGCAAAGGGCGGTTTACAAGGGGTGGAGGAGGAGGAGAGGATTCTCAGGGAGGAGGGTTTAGGTTTTTTGAAGGGTTAAAGCAAGCCCTCCTCATGAGATGCTCTTGCCAAAGGGAGGGGTTTTTTAGTCAAAGGGAGGGGTTTTTTATTGTGGACTACACGATGATGGGAGGCTTTAAGTTTAGGAGACCTCTTTGGGGGTGGTGAGATAAGGTTCTTCATTTGAAAGGTGACCTCATGATGCACCAATTCTCCTACCGTTTCTTCTTTGGGTAGAGACTCCGCCTCCTCTAAGATGGTAGCTTGCGCCCTCTTCCTAGCACTATGCGCCGCCGTGTTTAAGGAAGAGGCCAAATGGGCTTGGAGGGTCTCATTTTGAAGTTGAGTATCAAACTCATGAAGAGAGGAAAGCTTCCATGAGAGGAGTTGATTAGCCCACGCCGATGGTTGGACTCTAGGAAATGAGATGGCGGCAAGCTTCTTTGTGAGCTCTAAGAGCCTCTCTTCTACAATGTCACGGTATGCATCATAGATTTTTTGAAGGTTGTTGACAAGATTGCTTTGGGCTTGAATGTAAGCTTGGGTACAATCCAATTGAAATTGGATGTTAAGGGCTTCAATCTTGGCACTAAAGACTGCTTGTGCTTGGGAGTCCTCTAGGGAGAGGCGGGGGGGTTTCATGCAAAGACTAAGGGGGACCTTTTGGTTAGCGAGAAGATTTTGCAAATGAGTGAGGTGTGAAGAGGCTTTGTGGAGCTTATGGTTAAGAGTTTTGAACTCTTCTAAGGAGATTGCCACAATTTTTCCAAATTCCAAAGGTTTGTTTATGGCGGGAAGGATGGGTGGAGTTACAACATATGGGTTAGTGGCTAGGGGTGGGGCAAAGGCAAAGGAGGAGGAGCTTGCGGAGAGGGAGCCGAAAGTGGTCGGAAAAGTGAGGGGAGGGCTTGAGAGGATGCCGCCTTGGGTTGCTTTGAAAAAACCGCCGTTCCGTGAGGTCACCGCTTTAGTGGCGCCAAAAGCTTTGGTAGAGGGGAGGGAGAGTTGATCAAGGTCCTCGAGGGGTAGGTTGGCCGTAAGGTCTCGTAGCTCCTCCGAGCTGAAAAGAGATTTTTTAGAAGAGGTTAGGGTAGAGAAGGCGGGTAAGCTGGGGGCGTGTTGAATCGAAGAGGGCGGGTTGACGAGGGCGGCCACCGAGGTACATCCCGGGAGAGAAACGGCAAGGTTGGGAGGGCCCAAGGAAGAACGCTTGCTTGCAGAGTAGAGCATTGAAGAGGTTGTCGCACCGGAGGATTGAAAGTAAAGGGGGCTTAAGATGTTGTTGGCGAGCATAGGACCCATCGAAGCGGTGGTTGGGGCAGTATTGCTAGCAAGCAATGGTTCTAACTGTTTGTGGGGTGTTGTTGAGGCCTCCACCATTGCTGAAGATTGGAGAGAGTTGGCCACCGATACGGACGTGGGAAGGGAGCCGATGTGCTAGTACTGTAATCCTGCATCAAAGCTAAAGGTTAGCAAAGGGAGAACTTAAGCCGATGATAGAGTTATTACATGTGAAATCCCTGTAGAACGCCTCCTAGCACCTGAGGAGCAGAACCACTCCCAAGGCTGGAGCCTACAGGGAGAGTCCCCTATCGCAGCCACTCTCGGGTAGCGAAAAAGACACCCTCAGTTGGCAACTATCGATTCAGCTGGCTTTGGCTAAGAACTTGAAGCCGACAGCTGCATGTCATAATAATCAATATCTAATTCTCCTAAATGATTTTCTCATGTTAAACTGATCATTTAATATGGGAAAGTGCAGGGGGAGAAAAAGCTAGAATATTGGTTAAGCTAGCAGGCTGGCCATAGTAGGGATCCAAAGGAGGGAAAATAGGGATCCTAAGGGGGGGCCATCTGCAACAGATCCATGTGAAACAATGGGCTAAAATGACCCTAAGGTTCAGCCCATTAAGACTTCCAAAATGCTAAGGTTCCAAAATTCAAAGGTTATGTTCAAAGGTCAACCCTAGGGGAATTGGATGCTTTGTGTGTGTAAAAAAAGTCTTTGCATATCCCTACATGGGAGGGGGCGAGCATTTCTTCTAGGGGATGAGAGAGAAAGGTACACACACACACACACACACACACAAGCTCCCTTTACACAAAGGGAATGAGGGACACATGTCAGCTCCCTAGGCCAGATGCCCACAAGGTGTACCCAATTCCTATTGGATGGCCTTAGAGTTGGACCAATGAGAATTAGGCTAGAGTAAATCTACTTTAATTAATTTAAAAACACTTAATAAAAGAACCAATGAGAATTAAGTCTCCTAGATGACTATTGGACAGTCTCCCAAGGGGTCCAATGAGCATTTAGTAGCCCAATGGCTTGCCTGATTCCTATTGGCCAGGAGGCAAAGGGGTCCAATGATAGTTTAGTTTAATTATTAAATTACCTAAAGCTCTCACAAAAGGGGAAAGGGGGACACATGTCAGAAGGCTATCACTTATGCTGCTTAATTGTGATAGGCTAGCCCTGGAGAGCTCCAATGGGATGAGAGCAAGAGCAATTAGCAAGAGGGCTCGCCCAAGAGAGAGAGGGGGCTGATTTTTGCAAGGCATTATCACACACACACACACACACACACACACACAATCTCATGTGTGAAGAAAGAGAATACTATCTCTTCCCAAGCTTTAATGGAGAGCTCATCACCTACTCCAAGCTTGTGAGATAGAAGCCTACATCGACACACTCTTGGCATGTGGATGCAAATCCAACCAAGAGCCAAGCTTCAATGCATGCTCATCTCCTCTACCATGATAATTACTAAGCTAAGCTATGCTAATATGAGTGATTATGTGAGTAGATTTACATCTTTCTCGTAAAATACTCCTTCTTCCTCTCAATCTACTCTCATACCCTGCTAGCTCTCACCATCTTCGAAGGTGTGTGAGGTCTTGGGTCTGAGAACGGGGATAATTAAAGTTGTGTTTGCTAAGTGTTTTTCTTAGTGCATGAAGCTTTCATCTTCATTGCACTAGCTAGTCTTGAAGGAACACAAAGAATTGTATTGTACAATGTCTCTCTTGATGGGAGAAACCATAATACAAAGCCTTTTGGAGGGGGGACCGACTCCATGCAAATCTGGTCCTCAACTGTTGTCAATAGCTTAATTTCTCTCTCTTTTGAAAGTATTGTTGATGCTATCTAACTAGGTGTTATGATTTTTGTTGCTCTCTCCACCCAAGCACTCTTGTAATTCTCATTAGGAATCTATTCTAATGAAATGCCCACTATGTTCATGCTAATTTCCGCTACACACAAGTTTTTAGGCCATTAAATGTTACATTGGTATCAGAGCACAAGGTTTCTCTTTTCTTGCTCAAGAAGGGAGGTCCTCAAGCTAGCTATAAATGGTTGGTATTATTAATTGCCTGTGAGTAAGTAGAATAGGGATTTTTCAGCCTTGCAGTGCACCTGCCTTCGTGCAATTAACGGGGCATCATCGTCGAGAGCTATGGTCTTAATAGTGGAGTCCTAATGGGCTTGCCTACAGCTTAACCACTATTGAGCTATTAGAAGCTTGACAGGAGTCGGTGTTGTTTTGGTGACGAAAGACCCTCTCTTCTATTCCTTGCAATTAATGGTATCCGAGCCCCAGGTACAGTAGCTTGAGTGCTTTTTCTAAAGGGGTAAAGAGGAGTAGAAACTAGGGCTTGAAGTCCCAAAGTACACCTAAAAAGTTTACACCTAAAAGTTGTTAGAATGGCTGACAATAGTAAAGAGAGTGAAATTAATGTTGATAACTTTGATTTTGCTCATGAGCAAGCTACTAATGATGCTTCAATGCTTGTTAACTATCTTGTTTCTAGGCTTCAAAGAGCCATGGGCAATCCATCTCTCCAAAGCGAAGTGCAACGGCAGCTCCGTGCTCACGGGATTCTCCAAGCTCATCACCATGACGAGAGAACACCTAGGAAGCCTCCTTGTGAGACTACCAAAAGAGGTCTCTCTCCGATTCGGGAAGAAGAAGAGAATCCGTACGAAGGGCTCAAGAATTTACTTCTTGATGATGCATCTCCTTCCCAAAGGAGAACTCAAGAGCCTCCATCAAAGGAACGAGAAAGAGGTGAGTCTCCCATCACCTCGGTGGAGATGGCTCCACGAAGACGGCGGGCTAAACTCTCTCCATCACCACCAAAGTGGAGAAGACCATCACACACTTCTCCACGCCATAATTCAAAGAGGGATGATAAAAAGCAAGAGAAGAAAAAGGCGAGAAAGAGGACACCCTCTTCTCCATCTTCTTCATTCTCTTCCTCTTATGAAAGTGATGGTAAAGACGACGAAGATCAAGACAAGAAAAAGGCGAGAAAGAGGTCACCCTCTTCTCCACCTTCTTCAAATTCTTCACCTTCTGAAGAAATTGATGGTGCAACCTTTGAACCATCAAAAAGAAGAGCCATAGGAAATCCTATGCCGCATGGAAGAGGTCGTCCAAGTTGAAGAAATTCAAGGAGGGAGGGAAGAGTATCTCTTCCTTACCTTTGATGATACCTTTGGTTCCACGGACAAAGTCTTGGCCTTTATCCAACAGTTCGATGCGGCGTTTGGAGATGAGGGCTTCACAGAGTCCTCTAAGCTATGCCATGTAGCTATGCACTTTCAAAAGTCCACCAGGCAATGGTGGTCTAGCCCACGAGCCAACGGTGAAGCTCCACAAACATGGAAAGCTTTAAGATCTTCCATTATGAAGCAGTTTTTGGCCACCGATGCCAAAGACAAAGTACTCACCGAATGGGAAGCTTGAAGCTCTCCCCCTAAGAATCCATTCACAAATATGTAGACAAGTTTTGGGACTTACATCTCAAAGACATTGTCTTCAAAAAGATGGACTTTGGAGAACAAAAAAAACAATTTTGTGCGGGCTTAACTGAAGAAATGGCGGAGTATGTTAACTCCCAAAGGCCACACACCATATCTGCGGTAATACACCATACTATGGTGGCCTCTCGAATCAATTTCCAAACAGGGGCTAAGAGAAATCTTAAGCCCACAAAAAACAAGGGTTCCAATGAGCCTAAGGGGAAGGACAATGTCCAAAAGTCTCCTAAGGGCAGTTTCAATAACAACAAAGCTAAGGAGAAGGGAGTTTACAAAGGCAAAAAAAAACTCTCTCCTAAAGATCTTGAGTGGTACCACAAGGATAACCGTTGTTTCAAATGCAGCGAGCAAGATCACCGAAGAAATGGCGAAGTATGTCAACTCCCAAAGGCCACGTACCATATCGGCGGTAATACACCATACTATGGTGGCCTCTCGAATCAATTTCCAAACGGGGGCTAAAAGAAATAATAAGCCCCCAGAAAACAAGGGTTCCAATGAGCCTAAGGGGAAGGACAATGTCCAAAAGTCTCCTAAGGGCAATTCCAACAAAGCTAAAGAGAAGGGAGTTTACAAAGGTAAGAACAAACTCTTTCTTGAAGATCTTGAGCGTTATCGCAAGGATAACTGGTGTTTCAAGTGCGACGAACAAGGGCATGCCTACCGCGCTTTTCCCCAAAAGAACAACTGCCAAGATCCTCCTAGAGCTACCTTGGTTGAAATCCAAGAGGAGGAGACTCACCAAACTCATCACAAAGGATCTCCTCTATGCCATGCTTGGGGAAAGGTAAGAGAACATGATGCTTTTGTTCTCTTTGACCCTAGTTCTACTCACAATTTTATATCTATAGAGTTGGCCACCAAGCTAGGCATACAATCCTACGAGATGGGAGATGTCCTACCCGCAGACAGTGCCTTCAAGGGGCAAGAAGCTTCATTCACTCCCTTAATTGGGAAGTTGAGGCTTCATGTCCAAGGCTATGTGGACAAAAGGACTTCTTTATCTCTCCTCTCAAGCATGAGGATGTAATCCTAGGGGCACCATGGTTTGACCGCCTGGCTGCCGATGTTAAATTTCCTAAAAGGAGAATCTCCTTTAAGTTCAGGGAAAAAGACATGTATATAGATGCTAAGGAAATGGGTAACACTATCCCCATTGTACATACACCAGCTTTCAACAAGTCAATAAAGAGCTCTATTTCCGTGTACATAATTTTTGTTAAAGATTCTCAAAATGAACCTAATGCTTTAGCAAAAGAAAATAAAGAATTAGAGTTATCCAATTTTCTCAAGGGGTTTCAAGATGTTTTTATTGACAACATCCCTTGTGAGCTACCTCCTAAACGAGGTAATGATGACCATGCAATTGAACTTCTTCCAGGAAGTTCACCGCCTAACAAACCTCCTCATAGAGTTTCTCAAGCTCAACAAGAGGAGATTATGCGGCAAGTGCATGAGTTAGTTGAGAAGGGCATGGTTAGGCCTAGCTCATCTACATTTTGCTCACCTTTGCTATTAGTGAAAAAGAAAGACGGCACATATCGTATGTGTGTCGACTATAGAGCACTAAATAGGATCACTATCAAGAATAGGTTTCCTATTCCACGGGTAGAAGACCTATTTGATAAGCTACAAGGATCGACCTACTTCAGTAGGATTGACCTAAAAAGTGGCTATCATCAAATAAGGATAGTTGATCAAGACATTGTAAAGACCGCAGTTCGCACCACATTTGGTCTTTATGAATACGTTGTCATGCCTTTTGGCTTGACCAATGCACCAGCCACATTCAACCGCTTGATGGAGAAGTTGTTCAAGCCTCATCGAACCTTCACTGGAGTGTTCTTTGATGATATTATCATCTACTCTAATTCATTAGACGAACACAAGCAACACCTCAAGGTAATATTTCAAGTTTTAAGAGAGAATAAACTTTATGTTAATCGAAAGTGAATTTTTCTTGCAAGAGATTCAGTATTTAGGTCACATTATCACTCAAGATGGCATCCAAATGGATCCATCAAAGTTAGAGGTAATAAAAGAATGGCCTAAACCAAGGAATCTTCATGAACTAAGAAGCTTTATAGGTATGTGTGCATACTATAGACGCTTCATAGAAAAGTTCTCACAAATTGCGGGATTATTACATGACCTAACAAAGAAGAGTGTTAGGTATACATGGTCTGCTAAGGAGAACAATGCTTTCGAAAAGCTTAAAGAAAAGCTTATTTCTCAACATGTGCTTACACTACCGGATCTCTCAACACCATTTGAGGTCCAATGTGACGCTTGTAGTGATTGCCTTGGAGTTGTTTTACTCCAAGAAGGACACGCCATAGGCTATGAGAGTCGAAGGCTCGATCCTGTTGAGCAAGCTCTAGGCATATATGAGAAGGAACTCTTTGCAGTTCTACATGCCTTAGACTCATGGAAGCACTATTTATTGGGGACTCCTTTCATTCTGCGAACGGATCACCAAAGTCTTAAGTACTTCATGACGCAGACCAAGCTCTCCGACAAACAAATGAGGTGGGCAAATTTCCTTTCGCAATTTCATTTTCATATTGCTCACATTGCTGGCAAGCATAATCAAGTAGCTGATGCACTCTCAAGACGACCAAGAGTGAATGCGGTTTCCATAGCTACTCACAATGATCTATCTTCCATGATAGATGAGTACGCTGTTGATCTCGATTTTAGAGATGTGATTTCAGCCCTTGCATTAGGGAAGAAAGAAGAACCATTTACTTTACAAGATGGTTATCTTCTCTATGGCAATAGACTATGTGTTACTAACTCACTCGTGAGAAAGTAATGTATGAATCTCATGCTCCACCTTATGCGGGGCATATGGGGATTCAGTCTACCTTAAAGGGAATTGAAACATAATTCTATTGGCCTACCATGAAAGTAAACATACAAGAGTATGTTTCTAAATGTGTGGTATGCCAAAAGACAAAATTTGATAGAGGGAAGCAACTTGGATTGCTTCAACCCTTGCCAATCCCTAATTCACCATGGGAGAGCATATCCATGGATTTTATCTTTGGATTGCCTAAGTCTATCCATGGGAATACGGGAATATGGACGATAGTAGACAAGTTCAGTAAACAAGCTCATTTTATACCTATCAAAAAGACTATAAAAGCCCATCAAATGGCAACCCTCTTCATTTCACAAATTTTCAAGTACCATGGCTTGCCAATGTCCATAGTGTGGGATAGAGATCCTAGAATGACCAGTAATTTCTGGAAGGGTCTCTTTGAGAATTTAGGGACAAGGCTAAACTTCTCTTCGGCCTATCATCCACAAATGGATGGCCAAAGTGAAATAGCTAACCTAACCATTCTCGATCTACTAAAAGCCTATGTAACGGAAGTAGATCAAAGATCCCAATGGGAGAAGTACTTAACCTTAGTGGAGTATGCTTACAATAACACTGTACATACTTCCACGGGAAAAGCACCTTTCGAGGTAATTGAGGGAAGATAAAAAAGTCCCTTGCTACTTAAAGTACATGGGAAGATCTTCGCTGCTACAGATGAGTATAGCCGAAACCTACAAGAATCTTTTCAAAAGATTAAGGATGCTATCTCTATCTCATAGCAAAGGCAAAAGGCTGTTGCTAACAATCACAGAAGAGCCCAAACCTTTAAAGAAAATGATTGGGTCTTATTAAAGTTTCCTAACGCTCAATTAAGGCACACGACGGGCAAGAATCCTATGGGCCACCAAAAGTACTATGCTAAACTAGCAAAAAGGTACTATGGACCCTTCCAGACTCTTAGGCCAATCAATGAGATGGCCTATCAACTCAAGTTGCCCAATCATTGGCTCATACACAATGCTTTCCATGTGAGCCTATTAAAGCCTTACAAAGGAGAGCCACCTCAAGAACCAACTATTGAAGACCCACCGGAGATCGAGGACCAAGAGGAGGTGTTGCAGCCCGAGTCCATTCTCTGACATGAAGACAAGGTACTAAGAGGCGGTAAGATTATCCTACGATATCTTATTAAGTTTAAGAATTATCCTTTTGAAGATGCTAGATGGATACAAGGCATACAATTAAAGGATAACCTAAACCTTGTCAATGCTTACAATGCTTCCCAAGAGTAAGCAATTGTACAAAATGTTAAAAATCATGAACAAAGTTTTTTTTTGTCTTATAAGACTCTCTTTTTCTTTATTGTGCATAAAAATGTAGTATGCATGCTTAGATCAAGTTTGCGGGGATGACGTCTCCCAAACACCAAGTAGAGCTTGTCACTCTACTATGGAAGATTGATAGGACTAATGTGCAAACATGCTTGCGGCAGCCTCATGCTCTCAAGCGCCAAATGGACTAGTCATCCATTGTGGAATGATGTCGTAGGGTAACATAGGGATCCTCTACCCGCTAAGAAAAGGACTCATGAATATGCTTTATCTTCTCTACACCATAGTCGAGGACAACTATGATTTCAAGAGAGAGTTAATGTCATAATAATCAATATCTAATTCTCCTAAATGATTTTCTCATGTTAAACTGATCATTTAATATGGGGAAGTGCCAGGGGAGAAAAAGCTAGAATATTGGTTAAGCTAGGAGACTGGCCACAGTACGGATCCAAAGGAGGAAAAATAGGGATCCAAAGGGGGGGCCATCTGCAAAAGAGCCATGTGAAACAATGGGCTAAAAAGACCCTAAGGTTCAGCCCATTAAGACTTCCAAAATGCTAAGGTTCCAAAACTCAAAGGTTATGTCCAAAGGTCAACCCTAGGGGAATTGGATGCTTTATGTGTGTAAAAAAATTCTTTGCATATCCCTATATGGGAGGGGGCGAGCCTTTCTTCTAGGAGATGAGAGAGAAAGGTACACACACACACACACACACACACAAGCTCCCTTTACACAAAGGGAATGAGGGACACATGTCAGCTCCCTAGGCCAGATGCCCACAAGGTGTACCCAATTCCTATTGGATGGCCTTAGAGGTGGACCAATGAGAATTAGGCTAGATTAAATCTACTTTAATTAATTTAAAAACACTTAATAAAAGAACCAATGAGAATTAAGTCTCCTAGATGACTATTGGACAGTCTCCCAAGGGGTCCAATGAGCATTCAGTAGCCCAATGGCTTGCCTGATTCCTATTGGCCAGGAGGCAAAGGGATCCAATTAGAGTTTAGTTTAATTATTAAATTACCTAAAGCTCTCACAAAAGGGAAAAGGGGGACACATGTCAGAAGGATATCACTTATGCTGCTTAATTGTGATAGGCTAGCCCTGGAGAGCTCCAATGGGATGAGAGCAAGAGCAATTAGCAAGAGGGCTCGCCCAAGAGAGAGAGGGGGGGGGCTGATTTTTGCAAGGCATTATCACACACATACACACACAATCTCATGTGTGAAGAAAGAGAAGACTATCTCTTCCCAAGCTTTAATGGAGAGCTCATCACCTACTCCAAGCTTGTGAGATAGAAGCCTACATCGACACACTCTTGGCATGTGGATGCAAATCCAACCAAGAGCCAAGCTTCAATGCATGCTCATCTCCTCTACCATGATAATTACTAAGCTAAGCTATGCTAATATGAGTGATTATGTGAGGAGATGTACATCTTTCTCGTAAGATACTCCTTCTTCCTCTCAATCTACTCTCATACCTTGCTAGCTCTCACCATCTTCGAAGGTGTGTGAAGTCTTGGGTCTGAGACTCACGGGGATAATTAAAGTTGTGTTTGCTAAGTGTTTTTCTTAGTGCATGAAGCTTTCATCTTCATTGTACTAGTTAGTCTTAAAGGAACACAAAGAATTGTATTGTGGAATGTCTCTCTTGATGGGAGAAACCATAATACAAAGCCTTTTGAAGGGGGGACCGGCTCCATACAAATTCGGTCCTCAACTGTTGCCAATAGCTTAATTTCTCTCTCTTTTGAAAGTATTGTTGATGCTATCTAACTAGGTGTTATGATTTTTTTTGCTCTCTCCACTCAAGTACTCTTGTAATTCTCATTAGGAATCTATTCTAATGAAATGCCCACTATGTTCATGCTAATTTGCGCTACACACAAGTTTTTAGGCCATTAAATGTTACAGCTGCACGTCGAATACTAAAAGCCGATAGGCTTCGCTTGTTGAAGTCGAAGTCGTAGCCTCGAAACCGCCTGCTATAGCAGTCGTCGAGGATTCAAAGCCGCCTGCTATAGCCGTGAGAATGATGCCGCAGTTGCCTGTTTTGCCGTAGATATGCAGCCGCTGCCGTCAACCAGGTCTTTGATTAGTCGTCAGTAGGTGATATGCAGAAATGAGGAATGTAGAGCGGCGGGGGTAGAGGCTATGCCGTGATAAGGAATGTAGAGCGGCGGGTGCAGAGGCACCGTTTTAGCTGTATGGGCGGTTGACGCTCGGCCTGTCGAACCCGTGGGTGGGGTGGAGAGGGAGCCTGATAAACAGTTGGGAGTACACGGCAGTGACTTGGGGGGTGTGCACTACCCAGCGCCGTATTATCCGCGTATCCCGCTCAGCACGAAGGAGCGCCCTGCAGAGCCGTCTATGCCGCATCGGGATTAAACAGCAGCAGGTGTCGAGAGTAACCAGCAGCAGGTTGGGGGGTGCCCTCCTCAACGCTGTAGCAGCCAAGTATCCTGCTCAGCAAGGAAGAGCGCCCAGGAGAGCAGCCAATGCCGCGCCGTCTCAGTGGGTGCTTGCGTGTGATAGTGGGTGAAAGCAAGAGATAGCGCTTCAGTTTGCAAAAGTGGGTGACGCAGTATATGAAGCTACATTTTGTTTGTGTTGCTGCAAGGAAAGGTGTGTGAGGGGGAGAGGAGCAGCGCGCCTCAAACTGAGAGAAAGGGGGATAGTGCCGCCATATTACACAGGTTTCACAGTACCGCGTCGGCTCCGGACAAAGAGAAGGCAATGTTATAAAATAATTAAAGGGAATTAAGAACCAGTTCCTACGCTGACTCATGATGCGAGAAGCGAGGGAAAGTGGGAAGGGAAGAGGAGTAAGGTAGGGAGGGGATGGCAAAAGAATGCTACGATGTACATCATGGAGTGTCAATCACTCTCGAATCAACATTTCGATAGCCAAAAAAAATATACAATGACTAAATAAAGCACTGAGCGAGCGAATTCCGAACTTGCCAAGGTAAGGAAAAGTGAGAGGGAGGGGAGTAAATTTAGAGCGGAATGGAGAGGGGAAAGGGGGAAATTTTGCACAAGTGGTAGACACCAAACGCGTTTCGCAATTTAAGATCTTCAGTGGTGTTCCCTTACACAAGGAGTAGGAGGGTTTAAATAGGTTTTTACCTAAGGGAGGAGGGGTTCCCAAGGTAGTAGGTACAAAGTTTAATAGAGGAGGAAGCCTCTTCAATAGAGGGGAATTAACTCAAAAGTGGGGCGGGAAAAGGATGGAAAGAGAGAGGTTTAAAGAGTGCTTATAGGTGGTACAAAGAGCAAGGGATTAGGATCCAAATTAATGGGGGGTGGGAAAAGGAGGGAAAGAGAGAGGTTTTAAAGAGTGTAAAAAGGGGGCACAAAAAAGTTGACTTTGACCAAAAAAAAAAGGGGGGGGGGGGGGGGGGGGGGGGGGGGGGGTGAATTTGGTGAAACTCTTTATTTAGGTGGTATCTCTTTAAGGGATCGAAGAGGATGCAAAGGAAAAGATAAAGGAGGAGAAGGTAAAGCTCGGGGAGGGGGGGGGGGGGGGGGGGGGGGGGGGGGGGGAGTTAGGAGAAGGGGGGGAAGCAAGGAGATGGGGGAGTGTGGTTCTTTTTTGAGAGAAGGTTGCCTAGATTGGGTGCATTAAGCCAACAAATGACTGTGGATGATTTAGTGAGTACTATTGTCTGGTTGTTGATCTAGCTTGGCCTTGCTTTGGGTACCCACTTAAAGATTGAATTTGGAGACTTTAGAGATGGTTGGCTATTTGATTGTTTCGGTCACTATTGCCATGTTGGCTCTTTGGAGGTCGTTGACTTCTTCCAATTGGAATTTGGGAATCCATTTGTACTTTGGTGAGCTCAATAAAGCGTTGAGTTGCTTTTTTTATTTCCTCCATTGTTTAGGCTTGTGTTGACGGGTTTTGACTTTTGGGAAGCTTTGCTTGGCTAATTCGGAAATCGGATTGGAAAGTACTGCTTTGGTTATTCAAATCTTCTTTGGCTTTGTTTCCATGATGGAATTATTTGTCCAAATTTGCTTGATCTTTCTCCCAAGGATTCTTGTAGATTGTTTTGACTGGATGGTGGGCTTTGGCTCCTCTGGGTGTCATTGTTCCGATTGAGCCTATACATTCCAAATGTAATCTATTTGTGCCAAGGGTGTAACAAAAGTTGTGCCCTTGAGATTGTACTTTAGAGTGTCATCCTACCACTTTGGTATTGCTTTGTAAGTGCACATTCATGAAACTCCTAAGATTGGCTTGTCCCAAACTAATCATTGTTCCCCCAATGCTCAATCTTTGTTGGTTCTATCATCGAGTTAGATAGTTTGAGGTATGTAGAATAAACCAAGTTGTACCAAAAAAGGCTCCTTTTGGTAGAAAAGTCAATAATCATAATTATTTACTTTTTGGCCAAAATGGGAAAAAATTGCAACTTTGCCATCATACATCCAAAGTACATGATGTCCTAAGCCCACTAGCCAAGTTTGAACCAATTTGGAGCTCAAAATCTCAAAATCTCTTTACATCTACTGTTTCAGAGACCTAAAGCCCAAATCTGGTACCATTTTCACCCACCAGTGCACTCAAATGAGCCCATATTTCACTGAGAGTATGTATTTGGTATATACTTCAAGCCTATAATGTCAAATTTTTAAAAAGTAGAAAAATTTACTCAACTATAAATAATCGCGATTATTTACTTTGGTTGCAATTTTTTGTTTAGACTTTATAATTTTGTTTCTTACATGTTTTCATGCATCTATGCATGTTCAAAAATTAATTTGAAGCAAATTGGATCAAATTTGCCAGCATTTTAGACTAAAGGACCTTTCAGAGAACAACCTGCCAAATTTGCTAATTTTGACACTCTATTCACTCAACAGGATCCATGCAAGCAACAGAAAAGGCAAAAAAGAAGCTCAACCAAAAAGAAAAGTTGCAAGAGCTACTATCATACCAACTGGACCCCGATTCAGTCAAAACCGCCAAAGCAACCTATATGTCAAGAGAACAGCTTGAAGAGCATAACACCAGAGTGCTCACTGGAAGATTCAAGAGCAAAGAGGGACATCAGGTAGAACTGCAACTTCTACCCAAAGAAGTTTATGATGTCATCGCAAAGCCCGACACCAAAGAATCCAACCGAAGGCTAGGACTCCGAGATTTCTATGAGCAAGAGTCGTGCAGGGTGGACTTCCAAAAGGCTTATGAGATTTTGTCCTCGATCAAAGAAGATGGAATTGCTCAGATCTCTGACCCACAAGGGAGAAGTGGTGATTACCAAGGAGATAGTGGTAGAGGCACTCAAACTGCTAACAGAGGGAATGACAATAAGAGCAGGAGATAGAAAGATGGCAGGTACTTTCACCAAGAAAACCGCCGAAGTGACATTTGCCGACCTCATCCACAAATAGGTGAAAGAGCCCGCAAGGTTGTACCACCAACATTTTCACTTCCTTGCCAAAAGACCATCAAGGTATACAATACCAAATCATGCGGTTGCCACCACCTTTACACAAGTTCTCAAATCAACAACCAGGCAACCAATTGACCATGTGTGCACAGTATGTTTTGTCTACATTGAAAGGGACAAAGAAAGAAGGGAAAATCACATACCTACAAGCACTAGAGGTTTTGACCAGGATTGCTTACCATGCCATTGGCATGGCCGACAACTTGCCGCCTGCCCTAGATCAGAACACTTGGATAGTGTCAGCACACCCTTCCCATCGAGCTACAAGGTCTGCCAAGAGATCATATAAGTCTGATAAAGAGTCTCCTGAGAGCTCGCCAAAACAACATAGCAATGAAATCTTAGATAATGAAGAAAAGAGAGCAAGAAGGGAAGAAATGAAAAGAAAAGCCGTAGTCGTACATCAGGAGAAGCCGCTACAGAAACACGCCAGATTTGAGAGAGAGAAGTAGTCCTATGAATGCAGCCACCAAGCACAAGGCAAGGACCATGCAAAGTGGGTACCCACTGAACTTAAAGGGGCAAGCACAAAGCATCATACCAGGAAACAGGCAGAAGATCCCACCGAATTACTAGAAAAAATATATCAAGAAGCTGAATATTTGAAGTTGAAGGAAAGCAAAAGAGGCGACGGAACAGCAAAAGCAAGCAATAGAAGATACTGAACAAGAAGAGCACAACATGATCAAGGTGATGTGTCTCCCCGACATTCTTCATCTGTTTCAGAACAGCATGATCATCCCATGCCGAGCCCACCACCTTCACCAGCAGATAAATCCAAGGAAGCTGAACCCACCAAGGAGACGGAGCCTGAACCAAGGAAAGCAACCTAATCTGCACAACAGGCGGTTGAATCTACACAAGAGCAAGAAAAAGATCCAGAAAGGGTAGTGAGTCCTGCACCAGAGGACAACACAAAGGTTGAGCAAACAAGAGAAAAGGAGTCTATGGAAACACCCTCTACCTCAACACAGCAAGAAAAGGTTGAGGCATCGACAAAGCCTTAGGATGACAAAGAAGAAGAGGCCCAAGCACGGCCTCAAGGGCAACAAGAACCAACCGCCATGACACAGCCGAAGAAGGTGACACAAGAGACTGCAGAAACATCAAAGCAGCTAACATTAAACTAGGATTGGCAATCCAATGACGAGGTCATCATACAAGTTAATGAGTAAGCTAAGAAAATGCAGGACATGACTGAACGACTTCGCTCAGTAGCACTTAGCCGTAGCACAAGGGCCAAAGATTTAGAGATGGTGATTGATGCACTCCAAGGGGATTTAGTTGACTCAACGTCATCACCGATCTACAAAGGCAAGTGCAGGAGTTAAAAACTGGAGCTGAACAACATGAGCTAGCAAGAGATAGACATCAGAAAGAGATGGAGAAGCTTGTGAATTGCTTATAAAAATTGTTAGATGCATGCAAAGCAAAGGATGAACAGCTGACTGAAGTCACAAACGAACTTCTAACTACAACCCTGTCAGCTCAGAATATTCAGGTTCAGTTAGATGTATCAAATACCTCCCTATAGTACTCAGAGCAAAGAAAAAATGATCATGCAATTTTCCTACAGCAAATCAGAGAAAATTTGGTAGTGGCCTCGATCAAAGGCATAGACGAGGTCTACAAGGCATTAGAGAAGAAGAATAAAGACCTCGAGTTGGAGCTTAAACTGGAGCAGTCTCAACACAGAGACCTGGCTTTGATGCAAGTCCAAAGAAAAGACGAGCTGCTAAAACAAATAGCATAACTTAAAAGATTCAACCAACTATTGAGAGAGGGACGGCCAAAAACCCAAGAGGAGGCAAGCACTTCCGACCAACCACAAATAGAGATCCCCTCAGTTACTTTCGCTGAGATGGAGACACAGCCAACTAAAGAGCTAAGTGGCGAGGAAGAGTTTCAAGTACACATAATCGAAATTGACACAGTGCCAATGGTCCAGCTCTCAAAGACTGAGGAAGATGCACTGAAGGAAAAAATTACACAAGAGGTAGATGAGCAGTGGAAGGCAGCAATGGATTGGGAGCTGAGAGTTCTTCACTCCGTTAACGTCACACAACTCACTCCCAATAAAATCGATGCACAATGGCACCAACAATCCCTATCCTATTCTCTGATTAAAGTAGAGCTGCTACAAGTTAAAGAAAGGCTTTACACTAACATGCAAGTTGAAGGTGCAGATCAAGACCACCCAAAGTGGAGGTTGAGCTGGTTGAACAAGAATCCAAGGTATTTGATTCTGTTACAAGAGCACCTGTGGCCCTGCAAAAGGATCCTACTTTCTGTCATGTACCAAGAGTAAGGACTGTTAGGAAATAAGATGTAGCTAAATAGATATTTGAGTAGATTACTTAATGGAGAGAGATAGATTTCACACACAAGAGATTATAGAGTAGAGAGAGAGAGAGAGTACACACGATATACGTGGTTCACCCAATGTGGGCTACGTCCACGGGAAAGCAACCACTCAATGGCTTTAGTACTTCAAAACAAGAAGTAGTTTACAAAGGGATTATACCCTTAATAGAGCTCCCACCTTGCTTCACTCTCACTACCTCACACCCACCTTGTTGCATCAACTTCACACAATGAAATGTGTGTAGAAATGGCCTCCTTTTATAGGCCAAAAGGACTGCCCTCTCTCATGAGAGGTAGCCGTGTGTAGCCGCCCTTGTGTAGATAAGTCCAAATCGGACCCTCCAATCCGCCCATGTGTGGCCGCCCTTGAGAAGACAAGTTCGCTTTTGAATTCAGCCACCAGCCATTGACTTTCGACCACCGGCCCCACCGGCTAACCGACCGGTCGTTTTTCGACCACTTTCCAGCCGCGCTGTCCGGCCATAATATTCCAGCGAAAAGGAATATTACGGCGAAGACTGGGCATGAAAACTTTGGTTTTCGATGACTGATTTTATTTTCCGGCGAGTTATTTTTCTTCACGCATGATGGATTCTCCTCATAATGGGGGCCTTACAAATATGCGTTTTTAACAAAGAAAATTACAAGGGGTAAATCAGGCTCCATGCTTAACAATCTCCCACTTGGAGACTGATCTCCAAACCAAACCTGTGACTGCTTTCCATCATGGCTTCTTATCCTTGAATGCCGATTGAAGATGAGCAACAGCTCAACTTCTCCTTGTTGACCACCTTTGTAAACATGTTATGCAGAATTTTCACTTGTTTGCACCTTTCCTAGCTTTAGTTGTCCCTCTTCCAAAAGAGTGCGTATGAAGTGATATCTCACCTCAATGTGCTTTGTCCTCAAATGAAAGGCTGAGTTCTTTGCAAGATGGATAGCACTTTGGCTATCACTGTACAAGACACAATTGTCTTGTTTGAATCCAAGATCTTCTAAGAATCTGTGAAGGCACAGAATTTCTTTGCTTGCCTCCGTCATTGCTACATACTCTGCTTCTGTGGTAGAAAGTGAGACCACTTTTGGCAGCTTTGAAGCTCAGCTTACTGTTGTGCCTCCAACCGTGAAGACATAGCCAGTAGTGCTCTTTTGAGTATCTTTGTCACCTACCATATCTGCATCAGCATACCCTTCTAGAAAAATATCAGTTCCTCCAAAATACAAAGCATTTGTTGTTGTCCCTTTTAGATACCTAAGTATCCACTTCACAGCTTGCCATTGCTCTTTACCTGGGTTGTCCATAAACCTACTCACAACTCCCACTGCATGTGCAATAGCTGGTCTTGTCCAAACCATAGCATGCATTAGAGAACCTGCCGCTCTAGCATATGAAACTTTAGACATATAGGCTATCTCCTCTTGTGTCTTTGGACACATATCCTTCGTTAGTTTAAAGTGACCAGCCAAAGGTGTAGAAACTGGTTTTGCATTTTGCATTGGAAACCTTTCTAGTACCTTCTTGATGTAATCCTCTTGAGATAGCTTTATTGTCTTCTTCGTCCTATCCCTTGATATTTTCATACCAAGCATCCTCTTTGCACCACCTAAATCTTTCATTGAAAAAGATTTAGACAGCTCCTCTTTTAGGTCTTTGATATCCTGCATGTTAACACTTGCAATCATCATGTCATCAACATACAACATTAGGGTGATGAACTTCCCATCTCCCAAATTCTTCATGTAGACGCAGTGATCCGAGTTACATCTTGTGAATCCATGATCCAAAATCCATCGATCAAACTTCAAGTACCATTGTCTTTATGCTTGCTTTAAACCATACAAGCTCTTCCTTACTCTACAAACATTTTCTCCTTACCTTTTACTTCATCCCCTTTGGTTGAAGCATATAGATTTCCTCCTCTAAGTCACCGTGAGGGAATGCCGTATTTACATCCATTTGCTTGAGATTTAAATCATGAGCAGCCACAAGGCTTAAGACAAGCCTAATTGAATTCATTTTTACAACAAGAGAAAATATTTCATTGAAGTCAATACCTTTCTTTTGAGAAAACCCTTTTACCACAAGCCTAGACTTGTACCTTTTCTTCCCACCTTCTTCTTCCTTCAACTTGTACACCCATTTGTTTGGAAGTGCCCGCTTACCTTTAGGCAGCTCAACCAACTCCCATGTTTGGTTGCGATGTAGTGAGTCCATCTCCACTTGCATACTCTTCGTCCATTCTTCTTTGGATTCATGTTGCAAAGCTTCTTCGTATGATTCCGGTTCTCCAGAATCTGAGATCAAGAGATGGTTGAAGGAAGGAACAAACCTTTTTGGAGGTCTACTTGCTCTTGTAGATCTTCAGGGAATAGGTTGAGGCTCCTCATTCGGTTGACGTTGTTGCACATTGTCACCGTTTTTAGTCCTTGAGTCTTCACCATCCTCGAGATCCATGTACTCATCACCTGTTTCTTTTGTTTGTTTTCTTTCCAAGTAATCTTTGTACATATTTTGTTCGGTCGTTAAAAATTACATGCCTACTCCTTAAGATTTTACCATCTTCAAGATTCCATAGACGATACCTAAAGTCACCTTCTCCATAGCCAATGAAGAAACACTTTTTGGACTTTGCATCTAACTTTGATCTTAGGCTTCTATCTATGTGCATGAAAGCCTCACACCCAAACACTTTAAGAAAAGCATAATTCACCGGTTTACCTGTCCATACCTCTTTTAGAACTCCCCATCCAATGTCGTTGAGGGTGACCGGTTGATTAAGTACACAGACATACTTACAGCTTCCGCCAAACGCTCAAGCGGTAGGCCTGCATGTAGCCGCATGCTTTGTGCTCGCTCCATGATTGTCCTGTTCATCCTTTCCGAAATCCCATTTTGTTGAGGTGTCCTTGGGGTTGTCCTTTGCCTCCGAATGCCATTCCTAGCACAAAAGCTTTCAAAATCTTGGCTGCAATATTCACCTCCATTGTCGGATCTGAGGCATTTAACCTTGGTACCTGTTTCATTCTCCACAAAGTCTTTCCACCTTTGAAATATGGAAAACACATCGGACCTATTCTTCATGACATAAACCCATGTTTTTCTAGTCGCATCGTCTATGAATGTTACATAGTACAATGAGACACCAAGTGATGGTGTACTTGCAGGACCCCAAACATCAGAATGAACCAACTCAAGTTTTTTATTATTTCTTTCATTTCCTAATTTTTGAAATTTTACCTTCTTTTGTTTACCATAAACACAATCTTCATAGAACTCTAAGTCCAATTCTTTCAAATCTGGTAGAAGCTTCTTTGTTTGAAGGATTTGCATTCCTTTGGCACTCATATGCCCAAGCCGGTAGTGCCACACCACACTGTCAACTTCTGTAATTGCTGCACAAGCTGAAGGTTGCGTGTTGATAGTACACAAGTAAAGTGTACCGACCTTTTCTCCCTTGGCAACCACCAAGGATCCCTTTGAGATCTTCCACCGTTTGTTTCCGAATGCAATGTAGTGACCTTCATCGTCCAATTGTCCTGTAGAGATAATTTTTTTCCGAAGAGAAGGAACATGCCTAACATCTTTAAGCTTCCATTCATTTCCATTAGCAGTTTTGACAGAAAATGTACCTTTGCCGACAATCTCACAAGCTTCATCATCTCCCAAGTATACATACCCAAAATTACCTTTGGTGTAATCTTGGAAATGTTGCTTGCTTGGTGTCGCATGGAATGAAGACCCAGAATCTACTATCCAGGAATTAGACACATTGTCTAATGAGAGAATTAGAGCATCTTGCTCTACTTAACCTGCCACATTGGCCTCCGATGTTGGCTTGTTGTCTTGAGACTCAGTCTCCTTCTTGTTCTTGGACCAGCAATCCTTCTTGATGTGGATCTTCTTGCCGCATTTCCAACATTCAAGAATTGATTTTGTGCGTGAATTGCTCCGTCTTGAGCAATCACGACCCTTTTGGTTTTTGAACCTCTCCTTAGGCCTTCCTCTTGTTTCCACTGACAGTGCAGCACTTGATGATTCTCCTGTGCTTCTCCTTCGTATTTCCTCGCTTAGGAGAACACCCACAACATCATCAAACTTAAGAGTATATGTGCCAGAAATATAATTACTCACAGCCATCACAAGGCTGTCCCAACTATCCAGTAGAGATGATAGTATAAGGAGAGCTCACACTTCGTCATCAAAATTGATTTTCACCGATCGAAGTTGACTTATGTTTGTATTAAAGTCATTTAGGTGTTCTGCAACTGAACCATTCTCTACCATCTTTAGATTGAGCAAGCGCTTCATAAGAAATACCTTATTGGATGCCGATGGTTTCTCGTAGAAGTCGTCAAGTGACTTCATCAAGTCCTCCGTGGTCTTCATTTCCAAAACGGCGACTCAAATAGGGCTTCAAGCGATACCCGTTTACCTTCCTGGAGTGCTCTTTACCATTCAAGTCCATAAGCTGATAGTAACTAGAATTGAAAGCCTTCTTGACTATGTATGGCCCTTGCCATCTAGTTTCAAACTTGGCATCAAAATGATTTTCAAGTCGATTGTCATACCTTAGCACAAGCTCTCCTTCCTTGATGCCTTTGTCCTTCAGTTTCTTGTCGTGCGTTTCTTTTGCTTGTGTGGCTTTCCTCTTGTAGCACTCGTATGCTGCTTCTCTTTTCCACTCAAGCTCCACTAACGTAAGAAGTCGATCCATCCATACCTCTTGATCATCTTGTGCTCCTTTGCCATGAAGTCGCATTGTTGGAATGTTGAGCTCGATAGGCTGCAAAGCCTCTTGACCATAGACCAAGTGAAATGGTGTGAACTCCGTGGATTCCCTATATGTGGTTCGATATGCCCACAAGGCACCATCCAAGAAGTCATCCCATAATTTTGTCTTGTTTTGCACCATCTTTCTAATGATTCCTGCAATGACACCATTAGCCTTCTCCACCAAACCATTTGACTGTGGGTAGTATGGTGTGCTATGAAGATGTAGAATGTGAAGCTCTTCACAAACTTCTGTGAGCAAGCCCTTCCTAAACCGTGGACCATTATCAGAAACAATCTCCAAAGGTGTGCCAAATCTGCAAAAAATGTGATTGTACACAAACTTGCTAACTGTCCTCTCATTCACTCTTGCCACACTTTGAGCTTCCACCCACCTAGTCATATAGTCTACAGCCACTAGAATGTAGAGTTTACCATTTTTTGTCCTAGGCAGAGGACCCATAGCATCAATGCCTCACTTTTCAAAGGGTCCATTTGCAAGCACTATTTGCCTTGGGCCATGCACCAACCTTCTATTTCCATTTATCTGACAATTGTGACAGCTTTTACACCAATGTTGAACATCCACATGCAAGCTTGGCCAAACATACCCCGCAAGCAAAATCTTCTTCACAGTTGATTCTTGGGCAAAATGACCACCATATGCCTCTTCAAGCAAACCTTTTAGAATGGCTAGAATTTCCTCGATAGTTGGTACTCTTCTGCACACTTGATCCTTCCCTCTTTGATAGAGGGAGCCTTCTAGGAAGAGATAGAAACTTGCCTTCTTCATGAGTCTCCTCTTCTGAGCCTTCGTGAAGTCTTGTGGAAACTCACCCTCCAAAATGTAGCAAATAATGGGAGCCAATGACTCCAATCCATGGTATCTCGGTTGCTTAACAGCTGCTGCCACCATGATGACCTGCACTTCTCTCTCAACACATGTAACTGCTTGTTGTGCAATTAAATCGGCATCTTCATTTTGTTTCCTCGAAATATGATATAGTTGCACTTCTTCAAACTGATTAAACATCCTACGAATGGCATGAACTTTTGTCCTTAAGCTTTCATTCTTGCATGCCCAAATGCCTAAAATCTGTTTAACAATGAGAAGTGCATCTCCCTTTACCATGAGACGTTTTATCCCTTGGCCAATGCACATCTTCAAACCATGAAGTAGTGTGTCGTATTCTGCTTCATTGTTGCTAGTTGAACCTAGTAGATTGACCTTCTCTTTCATGACCACCTCTCCACTTGGGTTGAGCAACACTAGCCCTCCCCCTGCTTTTCCTGTGGCTCGACGAAAAGCTCCATCAAAGAACAAGGTAAAAGCATTAGGAATACTTTTTGGTGGTGGCAATGGTAGGGTCTTTACTTCAGGCACCTTAATCTCCTTTTCATGCACCCTATAAGTGAGAATCCCTGCCAATTGTGCACGCACACTATCTTCTACCTTGAAAGAGTATTGAAACTCTTGCAAGTCCATAATCCACTTTGAGATCCTAGTACTAAGATTCATTTGAGATGACACCCAAGGGAACAAATTCTCTGCGGTGAGGATTACAAAAGGTTTTGGGAGCAAGTAGGATCTAAACTTCCTTATCGCAAACATGAGAGAAAGCATCATGAGTTCTGCCTCCGTGTAGCCTCTCTCTAAAGCATTCATGAACCTACTAGCAAAGTAGATGGGCCGCATCCTGGTACTATAGGGATCTTGTTGTAACAAAACTGCACCAATTGTTTCTTTCCCAGCACTAGAGCTAACAAAGAATGTGTACTCCCAACAAGGAGGCATGAGTGTTGGTAGCTCTGACAAAATGGCTTTAATGTTACAAAAGTACTCTTCAAGCTCATCAGACCATGCAAATTCTACTTATTGTGTCAACTTTTGCAAAGGATGAAGCAACTCCGAGGCTAAGTGAATGAAGCGTGCAATATACTTCACCTTCTGATGAAAGAGATGACCTCCTTAAGACTCTTCGGTGATGGGAGCTCAATAAGAGCCTTTGCCTTTGAAGGATCCACCTCAATGCCTTTATAGGAAACCTTGTGACTGAGCAAGATCACTTCATCCTCACCTATGTGGCACTTGTCGGGGTTGAGTTGACCTCCCATGTCGTAGAGCTTCTTTAAACCTTCTTCTACCCTTTGTAGATGCAATGATTTTGAGCTATAAATGCAGAAATCATCAATGAACACCCTAATTGACTTTCCAAAGAATGCTTGAAACACCATGTTCATGAAACGTTGGAATGTTGCAGGAGCATTTGTCAAACCAAATGGCATGACTCTAAAAGCATAACAACCCCAAGGAGTGATAAAGGTTGTTTTCAATTGATCTTCCAATGTGATACCTATTTGAAAGTAGCCTGAGTAGCCATATCACACAGTGTACTTCTCATGACCAGCTACCTCATTTAGTATCTCATCTTGAAATGGGAGGGGAAAGTGATCTCTTTTTGTTGCCTCATTGAGTGGACGGTAATCCACACACACCCTCCACTTTCCATTTTTCTTAGGAGTGACAACAACGGGAGAGACCCACTCTGAATTCCCCACTGGATAAATGAAACCTGCTGCTAGAAGCTTTCTTACCTCCTTGACTAAAGCCTGCTCCTTGATGACTCCTAGCCTTCGTAGCTTCTGAGCCTTAGGTGTGGCCTCTGGCTTCAACTCAATTTTGTGTTGAACAGCATCTACTCCACGCACATCGGTGTAGTCTTTAGCAAAAAGCCTAGGAAATTTCCTTAGCACACATTTGAACTCCTCTCTTTCATCCTTTGTAAGTGTTGTAGATAGCATACCTTCTAGCATTCTTTCATCTTCCACTTTTCGGTTCTCTTGGGAACCTACCTCCTCCAAACCTTGACAAGAGGTCTCTTGGTTGGTTGGCTTAAACCTTACCCCCATGACTTCGATGGAAGACTCCTCTTTAGTAATGCTACCGCTACTTTCTTCTTCTGAAGTGTTATCTGTCCAACCTTCTTCCGTCTCACTTTGAGATGATTCTTCATGGAGCTCCTCTTGGCATTGCTCCTTCAAGTCAAAGACAACCTTCTTATGATTGTCGTTCCTGCAAATTAGCTTTCCACTCTCCCAATCCTGCAAAGCTCGCATTTTCATTAGCCATGGTCTCCCTAGGATAAATGGGTAACCATTTCCTTTGGTAGACATGACATAGAAATCCACTGCCTTCTTAATGCCAAAGGCCTCCAAAAAAACATTTTTACAAATGCCTACGCACCTAGCCTTGCTATTGTTTGCCATTTTGACCTTAATTTCAGGTGTCTCATGGATGTGCATGCCTAGTTTTTGCATGAGTCTCTCTGTCATGATGCAAATTTGTGCACCCCCATCCACTAGAACTTTCCTAACCAATCTCCCTTTTATGTAACAATCTAGCACAGGTGTAATGTCCTCGTTCATTTCAGTTTGTGCAATTTTTACAACAGGCACATTCTCTTTTACCTTTCTCCTAGTGCTAACTGCCCTTGTTAAATCCCTCCTAACTTGTGGACATAATGCAAGAAATTGAGTCCATGAGATATCAGGACCCTTACCTCTCATGTCTTCCAACAGGTTGTATGGAGCCATTCCATGTCCAAGAGGAAAGTCTTGGAGGTTGATACGACGTCGAGTCCTCTTAGCTTCCTTGGTCTCCTTTGCCTTCTTTTCTCGTCCATGGTCACTTTGTGATGTAACTCCTTCTTTCTCCTTACCTTTCCCTCGGCCACGCTTAATGCCATTTTCTTCCATGTCAACCTCTCTTGAATTTGTCACCTCTACCACATGCACGTTTGGGTCTGGCAAAGGTGGAACTCCTTCCACTCCTTGTGGAGGTGGTCTTGCTCCATTTGGCCTTTGTATAAGCCGTGGTTGCTGACTAGTTCCTTCACCTGCATTCATCACTGGGTAATTCAAGTTAGGTCTCCCTGGCTCCCCACGGGGCCAAGGAAAATTATACATCCCATGTCCAGACTCACCACAATTCCAACATTGCAAGACTCTCCTAGGTCGTGGGTCTCGCTCTTCAGACTTCTTTGCTTGTCCCTTTGGACCTACAGCTTGTGCAAGGTGAATTGACAAGTTGCTTAAAGAGTCATTTAACTTCTCAATCACTTCCGCCGTTACCTCAGGAAGCTCCTTAGATGTTGATGCTCGTGACTCCTTTGGGTCTAAGACCTTCTATTGGAACCTCCCCCCTTAAGCACTTGAGTTTCCTATATTTCTCAGCAGTCCTAGTTTCAGCTACATCAAAGGTAGCAGGTGCACCCGCCTCAACTTTTACCTTAAGGTTAGGAAAGAGTCCAACTATGAACCTCTCCTTCTTTAGAAATTCTGCACCATCACCAGGGTTAGCAACATTTCGTATCCATAGAGCCCAAAGACGTAGGAACTCTTGCTTGTGCAAGTAGTAGTCATCTAAGTCTTTTTGCTTATGAGAAATAATGTCTTGCCATAATTTCTGAGTGTTTTGGGGATCAAAGAAGTATTTCTTGAAACGATTCAAAACTTCCGTGTAATTCCCTTTAACTTCCTCAGGCAAAGAGTCAAACCAAGTGCTAGCATCTTTCCTAAGGACCACCTCAAACATTTCTACACGTTCTTGATCAGTTACTATCCTCTTGATACGGCAAGACATCTTGAAATTCGCTAGAAATAATTCTGCATCCTCTCCAGGCTCTCCAAAGAAAAGAGGATATCCAGACATTTGGCGTTGGCTCTCCGTTGAATTGATTTCAAAGTGACGCGTTTTTGTTTTTTCTTTCTTTAAAAGATTTACACATTAATATTTTCTAAATTGCAATCTATTCTACAACAAAATAAAAATATTCACATCAAATGACCTATGATAATCAATAAGAGGTAGAATGACAGGGTTTGGTGACGCGAGAATTTCTCCTACTCTTTGGGCACCAAACATGAATACCATACGTTGTTGAAAATGGATTTTTCTACTAATTGCAATGTTTACTCTAATGTGTGGAGTGAAATGAAAGGGAAAAAACTGTATTCTTGGGCCATTATCCATGGTCTATGCATGACCTAATTCTTAAAACAAAACAAAAATATAGACGTCCAAACTAAGGTCGTACCTAATGAGAGGCAAAATAAAAGGATTTACTGATGCGTTTATCTCTACCAACCTAAGAGGACCTAAAATTCTACGAATTACTCACTGAAATTGCAACTTAGTACTAACCATTATGTGTACCTTTTGCCTTGCAATGGGAATGAAGGGATCATACAAATTCTCGTGATTCATGCAAGCTACTTGATTATGCTAAAGGTTGAGCCTTCACAAAACATACACAAGCCTGTCCTCAGTGGGGGCACCAAAATTGAGGCGGTCCGGGGCGGGCAACAAGAAGAGAAACCTCTAAACACCCTTCAAGGCTCCCGTGCTGCTCAATGGGGCTGGGGCGCAACACAACACAAACCAAAACAACAAACCCACAGCCAAATCCCAACTACACAAGGGGCACCACCTAGTTTAAGAGCAAACTAGGATGCAAAAGAGGAGAATCGTTACAGAAACCCACAAACAAGCAAGGAATTTATACTAACCCCAACACCAATGGAACACTCTCACACACTAAAACACGAGAGAGAGAAAGAGAGAGAGAGAGAGAGAGAGAGAGAGAGAGAGATGGTGTACAACTTAGCTTCAACTTTATATTTTGCACAAAAAGGAACTTAGAGCTTGCGGAATCAAGTGACAAGATTTGGTTATAGCATCACTAGCACATTGTCTTAGGGTTATGGGAGCCCTCTCACCATCCACCCTCTTACAATGGTAGCCAAACAATAGCCAATGAATCACAAGCAACAAAACAACAACCTTCAATGAAACAAGTCACCTTATGAAGTTGAATGAGTTTGCCAAGCCAAATTGGAGGAGAAGCGTGAGCCTTTGGACATGAATTGCACCCAAAACTACCAATTCATTGATGTTGGGGTAGATACAACAATGGTAGGAAGAATATCTTCTACTCGCACTCACTCAAACTAGCTCAAGCTTTTCTATGCACCAAGGTGATGGTGTATAGAAAGCTTAATCTCTCTTTACAACCAAGATAGAACTGGCGTGTGGTACGCTCAATCTAGTGTGCAATGGTATAGTGATATCTTTTACAAGGAGGAATGGGTTCTATTTATATGTTTTAGAAGCCTTGATTAGGATTAAGCCTAATCAATTTTATTAGGAAAGATCAAAGATTATGAATTTTTATGAATTTCAAATGAGAATGGGGTCTCTCTTTTCTCTTGAGTCACATGGATGTGGGCTCAAGTAAGAGAATTATTGATGTGGTGAAAGGAGAGAAATTTCCATGGGAGTGAGTGAATTTGTTTTACTTGTGCGGTTGCCTACTCCATATGTTGATAGTGTGGGTGCATTTTTACAAGAGAAGTTAATTGTTAGTGGTAATAATCACAATGGGTAGGATGAGTTGATTTGATGAAGGAAGAGGGGTGAATTAAAAGAGAATCATTGAGATGGTGAAGCTTTGAAGAAGCTTGAACTCACCCTTGTGTAGATTGTGGAAAAAATGACCGCTGGTCTTCTTCTTCTTCTTCGCTTCTTTACGCCGCCGCCACGATTGACCACCACGATGAAAAGAGGATTTGTTGATGAAAAATCCTCAATTTGCAGAAGTTATCATGGTTAAGATGCTGAATTTTAGATATTTTTAGGAGAGGTAAATGAAATTGTAACATAGAAGCAATAGAGAGAGACATGGAGAAGGTGTATGTATGTAGAGGTTCATAAAAGAACTATAGGGATGAGAGAGAAGGGTAATGGTGAAGAGGGTGGGAGAAGCCATGGAAATTGCAAGTTTGAGTGAGGGAAAGAGAGGGAGGGATGTGTAAGAGTGAGTAGGTGTGTGGAAGGGTGAGAGAAGACTAAGGGCTACTTGTGAGAAAAGTGCGCAGACTGGGGTGCACTCAAAAAATCATAGCTCACCGTTGGTAGCTCCAAAAATCATGAAAAAATTTGAGGTGATTATTCAGAGCATGGGCTACATTTTCTCTTTTGACCACTGCTCCAAATTCGGAGTGGAGATAGGTGCCAAAATTCTCACCAAAAAGCTTGTTTTTTATGCCTGCAAAAGTCTTTTAGTGGCCCCCTCCTTTGTTGGATTTGTACAATGCATCCAAGAGTGAGCCCCTCCTTTGTCATATTATAATACAAAGCATCCAAGTTGCCCTTGACCCATGCATGGAGGAGGATTATTGGTGAATAAAGAAATATATACATGGTGGGACTAGTGTATGGACTATTCATGGACTTTAGCTCAATGAGCACATGGTGTTAGAATAATGAGTAAAAATAATAATAAAAATATGGAGGAGTTATGGATATGGAAAGATATTGGAATCATATGATATGGTCCCTCCTTGAATTATTTTGGGTGAAAGAGGAAAAGGTATGCAAGTAAATAATATAATAAACGTAACCAATGAGTAGAAATCAATTTTTTGTTTTCACGAGGGTGAGGGTGAAAATGTGGGAGTGATTTGTATAAAAGAAAAATATGAGGTTAGAGTATGTACATATTGGCAAAAAATATAATTATGGTGTAAGAGGATGAAAGAAGGTGTACATAGGTTTAATAAAACACACACCTAAGTAGAAATATGTAAATAAAATACCAAAATAATTATAAAAAATCCTTATATTTAGGCCATATATACAATGAAATATTTACACACAAAGAGGCCATAATATACTTTTGTTTTATTTTTTTTATTTTTTTTTTGGCTCAACTAGCTCAGTGACTAGCTAGCTGAGGGTTTTTAAGAAGATACGGGAAAAGCCCCCTAACTCACACACGCCTATGTACAATGAAATGGTAGGGATAGCCATAGCGTTTGGGTGAATTTGGTAGGGTGGAGTAACTTACTATGGCAATTATGGAGAGCCGAAAAATGGCTATCACTACCAAATATCATAGCTGCCTTAGCACACACAATCACCTATACCCATCAATTGGGCGTTGTTCATTGTGACCTACATCCTTTCAATGTTATGCTGGATTTTACTAGGGATTCAGATCCTCGAGTTGGTATCATTGATTGGGGATTAGCAATGAGGCCTGCATCAGAGAGACGACAGTCACTCAATTGTTGTCAAAGCAAAGCCCATAAGCCTAAACCTTGGATTGCTCTAGAGCTATTGAAGGACACACATAATGACCATGTGTATACCAGAGAGGTTGATGTCTATGCATTAGCATGGATTATTGATCAAATGGTCGAGTTTTGTAGAGAGTTGTCTATCGAATACAATATCGATTAGCTAGCATCTCGTTCAGCAAGTGAAGCATACCATATTGAAGAGATTGTATAACCTGAGTATCTTCTACAAGAAAAGAATAGAAAATCATTTGAAGAATTATATGCAGACTTAACCCACATGCACTTGGATGGGAATAAATGTTTGTGGCCATTGGTAAAGATGATGCCAGCCTTTTATTGAGTTAAACTCTTTTGCCTTGTAGCAAGATGTTAGCCATCAAAAGTGTAACTTTCTTTTGGTTGGTCATCAAAGATGTATTTCTTTTGTCGGTAATTACACTAAATTTTTGTCGATTCTTTTTCAAGGCAAGCTCAAAATCTAGCTAAGATTCTGTAGAAATTTGGAAAACGCCCTCTATTGGAGCTTGTAAACCCTTTGTTTTATATGCTTAAGTGTTTTATATGCTTGAGTCTCAAAGAGTTTTATTTGCTTCAATCCCTTTTTTGGGTTATACTCAAAATTTTGAGTGGTAGTGTTGTAGCAACTCAATAACGAATCTACATTAAGTCTTAAGACGTAGGTTTTCTTTCAAAGACTCAAAGATTCCTTTCTTTTCAAATTTTTTTGAAGTAGCAGAGACGGACATTGTGAGTGCAGATGTAGTTACAAATTATGTAGTTGTTTGCAAGTATTCTTGTTTATGAATGGCTCTTGTCTTTACAGATAAGCAGACTCGGGTATGGCCATCAAAGAGATTTTGATTAACCTCAATGAAGGGACATGGCAAAAAAACACACTTGGCTTTTTTATGGGGAGAGAGGGAGCTACATATAGGAAGATTAGAGAAGATATTGACTCTTGTGGTTTAGCTTCAAATGACTATAGATTTCTGGGAGGCTCACGCATGTTACCAATAAGTGAAAAACAAGAGGAGATATGGAAGGTGACCAGTGATGAGGTGACAATAGAGTACAAAATTGGTGTTGGTAGAAGACTCAATTACATGATTAACTCGGAGATTCTTGGCATAACACGATCCAGGTGTATCCTAGTTCAAAGACTTAAGAAGCAAATGTGGTTCACAAAAACCAAAGTTGCACCATTAAGTGTAAGAGCCAGAAACCTTCATGATACTATCTTCGAAGCTTTGGGAAGAGGAGATGCGAAAAAGTTTTGCATGGATATAATCAATGCGCACAACCTCAGTTTGTTTGAGGGAAAGCAAGCATTGTGGAGATTTCTCATGGATATCTCGCAAAACATTGGAAGAGATCCCCAAGGCAAGAGATCCTCTGACACAACAAAGAGTCTCTTTGAAGCTGTTAAATTGTGGGGAGGTACAAGAATGCACAACTTTCTCTCTTTGAACCTTGGGGGACCTCATATTTCAACCACTATGAGGGCAACAAGGAAGTCCATATGTTATAAAACAACGGTCAGGGAGGATATATTTCATAATTGGCTGAGGTTTACAAGCATCAAATAGGTAGAAACAACATCCCGATGGGCAGTGTTCCTGTTATTATGCCGAACATGAGACTGTTATAAAGAGGATGGTCAGGTGGAATGCAAGGGATGATGAACTTGTCGGCTTTTGTGAAAGGAAACAAGAACACAATTGTGTACCAGATTTTGTGGTGGTCGTTGGTTCTGGTGAAGCTAGGTACAACAACATTGTTGAGGCGTTCCACGCTAATATTATCGCTCACTATGCACGGGTTCTTATTGCAAATCCACTTATTCATTGTCTACCAAAGCTTGTCCTGGTGGTCCAGCTGACATGTAATCGATTTAATTCAAATTTTATCAAAGCACAATGGGATGCAATAGCATTGCTTTGGAATCGGCATCTTGGAAACATTGTAGGTCCTTTGATTGGTCATGCTTCTGATGGGGATGCTCGAAGAAGGAAACTCATGAGAGATGACTACACTTCTCAAGTGGGTATTCAATTCTCTATTCCTTGGAAGGGGTCGCCATTAACAGCAAGCATAGATTATGATGGAAATATCTTGGGATTGCATGACTCGGACTTCATTCATAATGGCAAAAAGTTGGTTAACCCTTTAGATAATGCTTCTAGAAGACTTGTCCTTGGCAAGGATATCGCTACATTGAACTCACATTGAATCATGTTTCTCTTGTATATCAACATTTTAAGGTTGATGAGCATGGATTGCAAGAGGGTGATCTGGAGAGAAAGGACATGCAAAACTGGAGATCAGCCCAAAGATTGGCACGACGTAAGGTGCAAGCGCGTCTGAAGGATTTGCACATTCGAAGCCAATTTCATCAAGAAAGAACACTTGGAACAGAAATGTATCTTTCAATAGTAGCTTCATATATTGATATTTTTTGGTCTCCAACTCTCTCATTATTTGAGAGAGTGAAAGCTTCCGGCAAGGTTTCCTTCTTTTTCAGGTACTCAATGTTTAGACAAGGAATCATTCTTTATGTTTGCCATTAGAATAAGACAATAGTTATTCATTTTGTAAGAAATATCTAACGTTGTTTTCTCATGATGTGGCGCACTTGGATCATGAAATAAGTGATATACACTCTCAAGGAGAATTTCATAAGCAAAGAAACATTCCTTGATATTCAGCTCTCTTGCCACTTTATAGTTCTTCTAATCAAGCTATTCAGAGAAAAGTATACAGATCTGGAAGTTCCTTTGTCTGCACGGGGTTAGACACGTGAAAATTTCTTTAGCAAAGTTGGCGGTATGGTTAGAAATGAGAGGAGTTATGATGGAGTTGATTTTTTAAGCAGTGCTCGTGTGCTAAACAGGATTGCCGAGATTCAATCAAGCTCCATGCTTGTTTTTCCAGTAGCACACTCTAAGCAAGAAAGCATATGGATTGTATGAATCATGTACCTGGCGTTCTATTTTCCAATCTTGGTGACTACATGTCTGTATCTTGTGATGGGGACATAGTACGAGCTTTAAGAGAGGGCTTTTGCGAAGCAAAGGATGTGTGCAAAACACTAGGCATTCATGATATCTCTTAGTGCCATAGCACATGGCAAGAGAGAGATCTTGAAGATATAATGGTTGCCAATGCAGATGACCAAATTTTGAATTATGGAGTTGTTGATGACCTTCCTCTTGAGATAAAGGAAGGTGCATATGAGTTGAGCACATGTGACAAAGATGACATGTTAGTCACAGAATATGAGTTACACTGTGTGTTTGATGAGATAGTTGATGAAGAGGAGAAAGTTCAAAGCCAGTTCTCGTCTTTTGTAGAGATAGATGTCAAGAAAATGTGTAAGAGTAATCTTCTAAGTCAGCTAAATGGAAATCCAACTCTGTCTAAGGAAAGACTAACAAGCGTAAAAAGTGGGATTTATTCTTCAATGGATAAAAATATCAGGTTTCAAACTGGAACTTCTCTTGTAGTAGGCTCAGAGCTGTTTTATTTGAGGGTTTGTCTTCCAAAGATGGCACAAGGTGCAAGAGGAAAGGAAAGATGTGTAGCACTAGTGAAGGTGTAGATAAAGGTACATGGTATCTTGGAAGAGCTGTTTGTATGAGAAGAAAAGTGGGAGCTGCTATGAAAGAGACCAGGGGTCCTATTGATCTTCTTGACTGACTTGCAAATGTAGAGATACATCTTGCATGGTATCAAAAAGCTAAGGGTGCAAGGAGCTATACATACGATTTTGTGGACAATCAATATGTATCCTTGGAGTCTATAATTTCAATTTCAAACTTCAGTATGATTTGGAGACTAAGAAATACCAGCTTGATGCTAAGGACTACAAGGTCTTCAATGAGTATGTGAAAGATAAATTGACTTCATTTGTAAATTAGGTTCAAGCATGTGCAAGAGAAAAGTTCATGGGATTGGTTTGTACAATAAAGAGCTATATTTATTTGCTAATTCTACATACCTATTTTGAATCTTACAAGTTGATACTTATGTTGGATGCAAGTGGCAAAGATGAGGGATGACTACACTTTGAAAATATTGACTTAGAATTGTGCTCAGTACCTAGATAGGAGTACTTGCATAAAAAGACGATGTGCCCTATGAAAGATGTTTGTCCGACATGGCATGTGGACTAGTAAAATGTTGATTAAGGGGTGCGCATTTGGTTTAAGAAACTCTCTTCAGACATTTCATTTTGATGTTTTGATTTATGTATTTTATGTACACGGCAGCCATATGACATGGACATGCCATTTTGTTGATTGTGTAGTATGAGAAGCATGACATACTAGCACTTGGAATGTAGTTTGGTTTTGAGGGTTCGAAAATTGATTTGGTAGGCTACTTTTATGTTTTCATTTTGTGTTTGCTGTGTACATGATCGCCTATCGATGTGGACATGGCCTTTTGGTAATCGTGTGGACATGGCCTTTTGGTAATCGTGTGATTAGACTATGTGGTTGGAGGCTTCCTATGTACTATGATATGCAGGTCATATAACCACTTTGAAGTTAGATTACTTTGACTCTATTGAAAATATGTTTGATTTTAATGTGTAAATAATCTTTAAATCCCACGTGGGAGCCCAAGATGAGGTGGACAGTTTTTTTGGAAAAAGAAATTATGTGATGAAAATCCCATGTGGGAGCCAAAGAAAAGGGTTTACTAATTTTTTTGAGAAAAAGGTCTCCGTACAAAGGAGACTCTGGCAAAATTTTTAAGATTTATATTTATGTACAAACTCAAAATTAAATGCAGATGGTGCTTTTTTAAAAGTTGCATTTTGCTTAAGCATAGACGTGCATACATATCACAAATAATTGTTTTTGTTCAAAAAGATTAATCTTTTAATGGGTTGTTTTGTAATGTTTTTTATTTGATGAGTGAAGTTTTTCATAGTTGTTTAAGAGTATGCAATATTTGTTATTTAGAGAACAATCCAGGTTGTATGTGTGCCTTAAATCCCATCTGGGAAGCCTACTAAGTAGGTGGCTAGTATCATAGTTTTGAAATTGGGATTTGTATCAGTTTACATGGTAAATGCTATTTGTTTTTTGACAAATTACATTGAAACGATTGGTTTATTTTAATTTAGTATTCATTTTATTTGTTTCTTTTCATGATTTGTTCTTTTAACATCTATTGCAAATGAAAACACACTACAATGTACACTTTTGTTCATTTGCAGTTCAATATGTATTTTTTGCAAAATCATGTGCTTCTAAAATTGTTATGTTACTAGCATACATAAAATAGTGGGTCATGACATTCCGTACAAAATCCGTATGAGGGGGGATGGCTCATTACAAGAACGTCTATATCTTGTCTATATGTAAGGGGTAGGTTAGCAAGTAAGATACCGTACATAGGGGGTTTCTCTAATTTTGATGCACGCAGGTGATGAAGCCTATGTACCTGAACCCTTTCCAGAGCATTTGTTTGAGCCATTTGAGTGGACTCAAATTTTAGCAACAATGGATGTATGTGTAAATATGTCTATGTCTATGCAATTTTGCAATGAGGATGGCTATGACATAATTCGCACACAAATGATCAAGAATCCAAGGACTTGCTGAAAGCTCAACAAGTCTTTTCAGACCTCTACTATAATGCAACAGATGAGCTAGAAGAACATTCAGCTACCTCAGATGATTCGGGGTCAGAAAAAGATCATGTGAGAGCTAAACTACTCATGAGAGGAGGGGAGGAAAATTTTTTTGACTTTCCAAACCAGAAACCGAGAAGACAGAAATGGTATAGAAGAAAAAGAGACACAAAAAACTTGAAATCTAGACCTATGCCATCAGTCTCCAGTAGAACACACTTTCTAATGGAGATAGATGCACATGATTGTGTCAAAGCAAAATCACTCGCATATATCCTTTAAACAAAAAACAATAAATATCAAAAACATTGAGAAAAACGAGAAAGGAAACTCAAGAAAAACCTAAATACCAGGACAAGGATTCAACCATGACACGAGTTGAACGGAGAAAGAAGTATCAAGAGTTGAAGAAAGCTCTGAAGGAGATATATACAACTGAAATGGAAACCACTAAGGAGGAAGGTAAAGATGTAATGAGTGTTCCATCCCGTTACAAGAAATATACTCTCCAAAACCAAAAAATCATAATCGAACAACCTGTCAGGGAACTACAAAAACAAGACAAATCCCACGAAGGACCTGAAAATGCAAAAAAGATAGATCTGATTGAACTAAGAGAAGAGCCTAGACCTGCTTACATTGAAAACAACCTTACAGAAGAAGAAGAAGAAGAAGAGCTTTTGTTAAGCTTACTGAAAGAATACCGAGATATCTTTGCTTGGTCTTATAAGGATCTCAAGGGTGTTGATCCAAAAATCTATCAACATACCATACCTATGAGAGATGATGCGAAACCAAGCAAACAAAGGCCACACACTTATAATGAGACATTTGCTAGAAAGATCGAAGAAGAGATAGAAAAGCTAAATGAAGCTGAATTCATTTATGAAATTGAACACACAGATTGGGTGTCTCCAATTGTTGTAGTACCCAAGAAAAATGGAAAATTAAGGGTGTGTGTCAATCTCAAGAAAATGAATGAAGCTACCATTAGAGACAACTTTCCTCTTCCAATCATTGAGCATGTTTTAGAACGAGTTGCAGGAAAAGAAGCTTACAGATTTTTAGATGGCTTTTTGGGATACAATCAACTTTTGGTTGACCCCAAAGATCGGCATAAAACTGCCTTTGCAACTGAATGGGGTATTTTTGCCTATCGGGTTATGCCTTTTGGGTTAACTAATGCTCATGCCACCTTTCAAAGATTGATGAGCCATGCTTTTAAAGAATATCTTTGGAATTTCTTGGAAGTATATATGGATGAATTATGCATACATTCATCAATCCGGGTTGATCATTTTGAACATCTCAAAAAGGTATTCGAAAAATGTAGAGTTTATAGGATTTGCTTAAATCCTGAAAAGTGCACATTCATGGGCAGACAAGGAAAAATTATTGGACATATAGTGTCTAAATATGGCATAGCTACTTATATAGATAAAATTCATGTTATTATTGATTTGCGTAGATTGAAAATAGTCAAACGGGTCCAAGCCTTCTTGTGGATATTACAGACGATTCATTTACAAGTATGCTATAATTGCAAAACCCATGTACAGCTTGATTAAACTCTTTGAATGGACTGATGAGTGTGAAGAATCCTTCATGAATCTTAAGCAAGCTCTCACTTTAGCTCCAATATTGAAAGCACCAGATTGGAATAATATATTCCACATACATGTAGATGCTTCCAATTTTGCCATTAGGTGTATCCTAGCTCAACCAAGAGACGGAAAATTTGATTTTCCTATTTCTTATGCTAGTAGACAGTTGAATATGGCGGAGAAAAACTATACAACCAAAAAAAGGGAAGGATTAGGAATGATCTATGCCATAAAAAAGTATAGACATTACCTATTAGCTAACAAATTTGTGTTCTTTGTGGACCACCAAGCCTTATTGTACTTGGTCAACAAGCCAGGCAACACAGGAAGAATAGTGAGATGGTTCATCATTCTTTTGGAATTTGATTGCACTGTAGTTGTGAAAAACGGCACCACTCACCAAAGAGAAGATCATTTATCAAGGATTATTTCAGGAGAACCACCCAAGGGAGTAGACAATGATCTACCATATGCATATCTGTTGTCCGTGGAAATGATACCTCGATGGTCAAAAAATATGGTATCCTTGATGACCTTAGCTCAAGTGGATTCGCAAATACCATTTCCTATTACAATCGGATTAATTGAGCAATCGGCTATGTATCAATTACTAGTTGGAAGGCTATACAAAAGAAATCGAGATGGAATATTTCTTTTATGCATTAATCTTGAAGAGAAAACCCAATAACTAAGTCAACCACATATTACCATAGTGAACTTCACTTCACTTCAATACCTATGTGACGAATCTTGAGACTTGGAGTATTTTGGCCAACTATGAGGAGTGATGTTCACTCATTTGTAAAAAAAAGTCCTCAATGTCAAAAACAAGCACCCATACCTCATGTGAAATTGTTCCAAATATCACTTGTTCCTAAGTGCGGTAACTATCTAGTTACTTACTTATCAAGTTGAACATTTCATGAAGATATGAGTAAACGCCACCAAAGAGCAATTGAAACTAAAGCAAGAGACTATGCTCTTATTGGAAACCAACTATATCAAAGAGGAAAAGATCAAGATGTGCATATTTGTGCAAATGAAGAGGAATATATTACCATTATAGAACAAGCACATGCCGGATTATCTGGAGGTCACTTTTCTAGTGAAACCACCAAAAGAGCAATCTTAATGGCAGGCATATGGTGGCCAACACTTTTTGCAGGATGCCAAAGAATATGTTCAAAGTGTGATGCATGTCAACGAGAAAAAATGCAAACCCGTGTAAATAGCATGCCTTTAAGACCAATGATGGGGGCTAGAGCTTTTGCAAAATGGGGTATAGACTTTGTTGGGCCAATATAGCCACCTACCGTTAGAACCCAAGCTCAATATATCATTGTAGCTATGGACTATTTGACCAAGTGGGTAGAGGCTAAAGCAACCCAAAAGAATGATGCCAGAACCACAGTCGCATTCTTGTATGAGAATGTCTTTACAAGATATGGACTGCCAATAGAAATTGTCAGTGATAGTGGAACTCATTTCCTCAATGAGGTAATTGATTATCTGCTTAATGAATTTATGGTCATCCATAACAAATCAGCTCCCTATGACCCACAAGCACATGGACAAGCTGAGCATACAAATAAAATTCTTAGCTTGGTATTGACTAAAGTGGTTAGTTCAGAACGGACAGATTGGGAAATGAATCTCCATGCCACTCTATGGGCTTATCGAGTTTCATTCAAGACAGCTTTAAATGCTACACCCTTTAACCTTGTTTATGGTCTTGACGCCATACTGCCGATAGAATTTCTATTGCCAACACTAAGGGTAGCTAAGGATCTGGAGTAGACTAGACATGATTTGTCAGAGAGGCTTGAAGATTTAGAAAAGCTTGATCTGGAGTGGACTAGACATGATTTGTCTGAGAGGCTTGAAGATTTAGAAAAGCTTGATGAACAATTTTTTGATTCCCATCTAGTTACAAAAATCTTCAAAAAAGGGGACTTAGTTTTAGTCTATTCCCTTAAGAAACACATTTCCGAGTTTAAGAAAAAGAGAAACGGACCATTTATCATTAAAGATGTATCTCCAAGTGGAGCAGTTATGTTGTCCACCCTAGATGGTGAGCCAATGGCTAATTGGATTAGTGGATGTCGTAACAGAACTACAATTTGCCACTAACCAATGAATTGCTAGAAAAGATGCATGCAGCAAAGCAAAGAAAGATAAAATGACAGGAGATAATTGATGAAGCCCAAGAGGAAGCTCGGCTTCAAGTACTCAAAAGGAAATCTGCTCTCAAAAATCAACAAATACATATTCCCATCAATACTCTGGAACTAGATGAACGACTATGGGAATTACAGAAAGATGCAATATCAACAGATGATGAATGGTTAGATGGAATGGACCTTCACATCACAGTACAACTAAACAATCATAGCAGAAATGCATTGGTCCATACAGGTGCTCGCGTAAATGCAATCAGTTATTCCACGTACAAGAAAGCAACAAGTCAGTATTTGACAGCAGGAATATCGACTATTAAAGGATGCAACAAGAACCCAACACCGACATTGGGAGTAGTGAACTTAAATGTGATAGTAGATGGATGTTCATGCCCTCATCAGTCTGTATGCTTACCAAATGAACACATGAATGAAACAATGATTCTTGGAATCTCATGGATGAAGACGTACAAGGTAGTACCAGATTGGGATACCAATCAGCTCAAGCTATCACCTAAAGGTGGACAGCTCATTGTTCCAATTGCACCAAGCAAGGAGGAATGGAAAGGAGGTTACCAACAAAGAAAACCACGAAGCAATCAATCTTCTCCATCCTATAGACAAGTAAATGCTACAAGTAGCATGCAAGGAGTCAGGCATATTTGGGTACCAAAAGCATAGCTTAAGGACAAGCCGATTCAAATTTGGGTGCCCAAAACATCAATTATTGTACCAAAGATGGTTCCAAGGTTCAAAACACAAAGAGGAGCATCTTCGAGCAGAGAATCTAAAACAAAATGGATTTGGAAGAAAAAGGAGCACTTATCTTCTCCGCAAACTGTAAAATCGATAAAGCAATGGAGAGTTATGTCTCAAAAGACTCAACCACAACATTCTTACCAAAGCAAACCAAGATTCCAATGGCGAGTTAAAGCTCGACAACCACCAATATTGATACCGACAGCTCAAGAAATCAGTGTGCCAAATCATCCTGACGGTACAATAAAGCAAAGAGCACTCGAGCTACAAGATTTGCTTTTTAGGAGACAGCAACAGAAAACCTCGACCTCAGAAACCCTCGACAGAATTATCAAGACCCACCAACTCTTGCACAGCATAATGGTTTGAATTGCATTGATCTTCAAAGCATGGTAGAGCCAACCACAGCTATGCATAGACACGATTTTTCAACCCATGCACAGAGTCATCCCGAAATACGCCATCTAGGAGGGGTGGAAGGGAACTAAGTAATTAAGGACAATGTTTAAAGAGGGAGGAAAAAGTTTGATGTTAACGCGTTGTTTTTTGCAAAATTACCTAATAATACCCTTATAAAATCACCAACAAGGAAAATTTAATTGATAATATCTACTCGATGAGTGTAAATAGTGTATATACTATTAGAAAATCATCAAAAAAGTGGTTTTTTTTCTGTTATTTTCATCATTTTTCTTGATATTGGACTTAAAAATGGAGAAATCCACCAAAAAACAACAAAGCAGTGTTTCTCAATGGATTTTCCTAATTATTGATTTTTTACTTTGCTTTTTTAGCAATTTTCTTATTTTCTTTGATTTTTTTAATAAACAAGTCAAAAATTAATAATAAATAGCAAATGAGCTCAGATGGAGAAAATTGACCAGATGATCAGAAGGACAAGACGGACAGGCACAAAAAATGTTAATCAAATCGATAGATGGAAGTAGGAAGCCTAAATTAGGCTGTCAAGGCCTACTTTCACAAATTCTTGCAGAATGAGCTACTGAAATCCGATTGAAATTTTTTTGAGTCTAACATAGATTTCACGGCCTAGTAGGACTAACAAGGGAATTTGGGGAAAAATAGTTTGGGAAGTCCGAGTATAGATATCCAAAGTAGCCCAAAATCACCTCATTTCCACTAGTCACTCTTGGAGGAGAGAGCTATTTGCCTTCTTCACACGCAATTTTTGGAGTCCACAGTAGCCCTTTTACAGTGCCATCTCACATGATGCATGAGGGGTAAGTTCTAAGCTTATCAATGATCAATTCTATATGGCTGGGTAGCAAGGCTAGGCTCATGAAAAAACCCTAGAAACCCAGCAGTGCACGAAGTTCTACGACCAAAAATTGACCATAGCGACTTGTCAGCTCAACCAAATTCAATGAGACTTGAACTGTAGCATGTCCCTATATAATAGAACACTTTTATATCACCAGATGACCATTCATCAGGGGTCAAGGGGAGTCCCAAGTAGAAAATCTAGGTTTTTGCCAAATGCCAGAATTAGATTCTGACTCCACAGACAGCTTATAGACTAAGTCTATACACAATGTACATGGATGGTTTCATGAAAATAGTTAAGGAAAACTCTCAAAAAGTAGAAAACAACTCGAAGTAAAGCATCAAATTTGACATATGAACTACTGACTCCAAATGGGCCAAAACTGGATGGGTAGCATCAAGACTATGTAGCGGACAAGTCCATAGCTTCAAAAGTGACTAACCAATTCCACAGGCCATCTAGTCACAAAAATCGGTGGTTTCAGAGTCGACAAAGCACGAAGTGATGTCAACACGATGGAACTTTACCAAATTCAATTTAGGACTTGTTTTAGGTGTATTGAATATGTCTAGGTCATTAAATTGTCAAGTCTTGCAGAAAATTGACTGCTCTAAATAATCGCGATTATTTACTTTTGTGCTTTTTTGGCTTGAAAATGATCCCTTCACTCCACCTATCACTTGTACACATCTATCACATGCCACATTTCAAGTATGAGCCAAAATTATCAAGAAAAACTTGGAAATTGTCAAAAAACGCAAAGAAGTCTTTCCGGTCCAATTTTTGAGTTATCTATCACATTTTTTGATACAAATCACCCCATATCTCATATACAGAGTCTACATCATACCTTAAACCAAGTAACAACAAAAAATGTACATTTTGATGAAAAAGTTAATAATCGTGATTATTTACTTTCTTGCCAAAATGGGAGAAAATTGCAACTTTAACCTTATGGGACCAAAGAACATGATGTCCCAAGTCCACTGACCAAGTTTGAGCAAATTTGGATCTCAAAAACTCAAAATCTCAGTATATCTACTGTTTCAGAGACTGAAAGCCTAAATTTGGCACCATTTCCACCCAGTGCACTCATATGAGCCCATACTTCAGTTAGAGAACCTATATGCCATATGTTTCAAGCCTATGATATCAAAAATGCAAAAAAGTTGGAAAATTTTCCCAGCTGTAAATAATTACAATTATTTACTTTTGTTGCAATTTTTGCCTAAACTGTATGATTTTGATCTTTACATGTTTTTATGCATCTATGCATGCTCCAAAATTGATTTGAAGCAAAATGGACATCATTTGTCAGCAATTCAGACTCCGGGCATTTCAAAGCGTAATTTGCAAGATTTTCTAACTTTGCTACTATATTCACTTAACAGGAGCAATGCAAGCTGCCGAGAAGGCCAAGAAAAGGGTGTCCCAAAAAGAAAAGTTGCAAGAGCTACCACCCTACCAACTAGACCCAAGTTCAGTAAAGACGGCCAAGGCAACGTACTTGTTAAAAGAACAGCTGGAAGAAAACAACACCACAGTTTTCAGAAGATTCAAGAGCGAAGAAGGACACCAAGTGGAACTGCAAATGCTAGAAAAAGAGATATATGATGTAGCTACCAAGCCAAACACCAAAGAAGCCAATATAAGGCTAGGCTTAAGGGACTTCTACGACCAGGAACCATGTGGTGTAGATTTCCAGATTTCATATGATCTACTTTCCACAATCAAAGAGGATGGGTCAGCCCAAATCACCGACCAACAAGGGCAGAAGGTAGAATTAGTAGCACAAAAGAGATTGTGGCCGAGGCATTGAAGCTATTGACTAAAGGTATGACAATGTGGGCCAGAGAGAGAAAAACAGTAGGCACATTTACAAAGGGAACTGCTGCTGCCACTTTTTCTGACCTCATCCAAAGGCAAGTGGAAGAACCAGCTCACATATATCATCAACACTTCCACTTTTTATCAAAGAGACCACCATGGTACACCACCCCAAACCATGCGGTTGTGACCACCTTCACTCAGGTCTTGAAGTCGACAACCAAACATTGATCATGCGTAGTATGTGATGAGAACGCTAAAAGGCACAAAGAAAGAAGGTAAAATCATATATCTGGGAGCCCCAAAAGTGCTGACGAGAATAGCATATCATGCTATTGGCATGGCCGATAATTTGCCGCCAGCCCAGACCAGAACACATGGATTGTATCCGCGCAACCTTCTCCAAGAACCACTCGTCCATCAAAAACAGTATATAAGTCAGATGAAGAATCTATCGAAAGCTCCCACGAAGCTCATAGGCGCAGTGAGAGCTCAAACAATGAGGAAAGAAGGGCCAGAATTGAGGAAATGAAGAAGAAAGTTGTAGCTGCACACCAAGAAGAACCTCAGCAAAAGAAGGCGAGGTTTGAAAGAGAAAAACAAACTTATGGAAGAAGCCGCCAAGCTGCAAGTGAGGACCCTGAAAGATGGGTTCCAAGAGAGATAAGGGGACCCAGAACCAAGAACCCTATAAGGAAAGGAGCAGAGGATCCCACGGATTTTCTTAAACGCATGTATGCAGAGGCAGAAGCCTTAAAGTTGAAAGAAGCTCAAGAAGCAGAAAGGAAAGCAAGGGAAGATGCACTCAAGCAACAGAGACAAATTGAGGCTACTGAACAAAGTGAGACACATCACGATTAGAGGGAGATGTCTTCGAAGCCCACCTCACCCACTTCAAAGCAAGCAGACAACCCAATGCAAGCCCGCACCCTTCACCAATAGCTAAACCCAATGAGGGCGAGGAAGCCAAGGAAAAAGAGCTTGAGCAACAGGCAGCAGCAAGTTTTAAACAACCAAAACCAAAAGAACAAACTGAGGCAGAACCTTCTACAACCACCCAACCAGAAACAATTGAGGCATCCACTAAGCATCAAGAAGCAAAAGCAACCAAGGCAATCGCAACACCTCAAGGAGAAGTAGCACCCCCGTCGCAACCACAAGCACCCACCACAGCACCACCCAAGGAGCCACAACCTAAAACAATTGGAACTTCTAGAAGCCTACAGAGCCTGAAGATAGGGAAACGAATGACGAAGTCATCATGCAGGTCAATGAATATGCCAAGCAAATACAGATGATGACAGAAAAAGTGTGCACAGCCGCACTTAGCCGCAATGCTAAGGCTAGGGAGCTTGAGCTAGTTATCGATGCTCTGCAAGGGGAGATGGATGACAGGATAAACATAATATCAGATCTATAAAGACAGATGAAAGAGCTGAAGGATGAAGCAAAACAACACCAGATTGCAAAAGAGAAGCAACAGAAAGAAATGGAAGAGCTAGGAGAGCTTCTAACCAAGTTATCCAATGCCTGCAAGAGCAAAGATCAACAGCTGACAAAAGTAACTAATGAACTTCTAACCACTACTCTTTCAGTCCAAAAGATCCAAGTGCAACTTGATGTAGCAAATGCTTCTCTGCAGTATTCAAAAAAGGATCAATGATCAGGCAGCCTTTTTGAGACAAATAAGAGAGAACCCAGTTGTCGCTTCAATCAAAGGTACATATGAAGTCTATAAAACTTTGGAAAAGAGAAACAAGGATCTCAAGCTAGAGTTGAAGCTAGAGCAATCACAAAGATGAGACCTTGCATTGATGCGGGTCCAAAGAGAAGAGAACCTGCTCAAAGAGATAGCTGAATTAAAGAGAGTAAATTAGCTATTGAGAGAGGGACAACCAGAGACACAGGAAGAAGCAGGTACCTCTGAGCAACCAATTGTTGACATACCCTCTGTCTCATTTATTGAGATGGAAACACAGCCGTCATAAGGGCTAGAAGGCGAAGCGTATTTTCAGGTACCACTCACTGAAGCTGAGCAAGTGTCCATGGTCCAGCTTTCTAAAGTTGAGGAAGATGCACTAAAGGAGCAGATTTCCCAAGAAACAGATGTTGAATGGAAGGCAGCAATGGATTGGGACTTGGGAGTTGAGAGTTCTCCACTCGGTAAATGTAACACGACTCACTTCCAACCAACTCAATGCACATGCATCCATAGCCCTTAATCAAAGTGGAGCTATTACAGGTAAAGAAAACATTATACAAAGATATGCAGGCAGAAGGCTCAGAGGATATCCACCCCAAGTGGAGAAAGAGGTGGTTGAACAAGAATTTGAGGTAGATAATTATATTCACAAGAGCACCTGCAATCCTCCAAAAAGACCCAACATTCTATCTTGTACCAAGGGTTAGGACATGGCAAGCATATGAAGCACTAAAAAAGAAGAGGCCGACATGGCTGAACTATCCACGTCTACAAGCTCTAGAGTAGGGACCGGCAACAGAGGAATACATGTTGAAAACCCTAATGGGCTCCGTGACTTTCTTCAAGAGCCTTCCTTACCTCTCATGTGCCATGCTGTACAAGATTTGCAGAATGTTGCTCACCTGCATTCAAGCTTTTCATGAGCCAGAGCAAGCCAGAGCGCCATGGATGTCTTTCCTTGAAGGCAATAAGGGTCTTTGTTATGACCTAAGTGGCTAGCCTTCAAAACAAGTCCTTTATTACGGCTTCTATGCCCGATGCATGTTTTTGCCCTCTAGCAATATGTTGGCATTTGAGGAAGCATTCTATACAGGTTTCTTCACTTGGTGAATGAAGATATTTGGGCCAGTGATTAGCAACCTTACATCTAGATTTGTTGGCTATTCAACCATTGAGCTTAAAAACAAAGTCACCATGCAGTTTTTGCAGGTTCTTGACAAAGAGAGAAGAATCAAATATGAGAAAGCATTACCCGCGCTTAAAGACCGCCTCGCCACCCGTCAACCCGAAGACTACTTCAGTCCATGAAGCTGTGTCAAGGGACGACACAGTCGAGGAGGGGGGGAATGTTAGCAGCAAGCTAACTTGGATAACATTTTTTGGAGTTCTTCTTGTAGAAACACTTATTATTTTGATGAATCGGGAATGTTGTAACTCCTACTTTCTAGATAAGCATTGTAATTGATGAGCCGAGGCTACACGCTTTCAGATTGTATCAACTTTCTTTAGTTAGAGCTCCCAGATTATTAGTTTTGACCACAAAAACCTTGGCTAAGGTATAAAAGCCAATTTTTGTAAGTTTTGGATAATAGAAACATAGCATGAGCTAATGGCGCTCACTTCTCTCCTTTTCGCGCTTCCTACTCCCTTCCCAATTGCAGTGCCGTCTATTGCGTTGCAACCGCAGGTAAGAGCTCTATGCATTGGCGTAAGCATTTCATGGTAATCCATAGCTTTTGGCATCGCCGACCCGCGGCCTAATTTCATCATAAGTAGGAATTTAAGCTTCAAAATCGTAAACTAAGTATAGGCGGGGTATTGGGCCACCATTCCTAAGCATTTAGATGCATTCTGGGTCGAAAACGACTAGGTCAACAACTCATTGCTGTTAATAATCGTGATTTTTGCACTTGACCTAAAGTGAGATTTGAGACCATAAGCATGTGTGCTTAGGTCTTATGAACATGTCCTAGAAGTTTCGTATCGTTTGGATGTCGTTGATGCTGTAACGGTTGGGATTTGTTTGTCGATGAGCGATTAGCTTTTGGTGATTTCTGTCATTTGACTGTAGCTTGAGTTAGATGCAAGTTGTTTGTTGTTTTCCAAGAGATTGACAACCTCTTGTAGCCTCTATGCACTAGTCAAGTCAGCTTCGTCGCATGGATAGACAATTATATTTGTGGTTCTCGCTATGTCTGCAATAAGATAGGAGTGAGGTTAGACACTCGTCCCACATACAACCCCACAGTCTCGCATCTACCTAGACCCACCATTTGTTGGATGTCAGGGCCCCAACATCCATAACCTTCTTGTGCATACCTTGCACCACCCTAGCGAACTCCTATAAATTTTGGATGGGCTACATGTCTTTCTAGTAAGCATGCCACACACCTTCTACAAATAAAAATTTGGAAAGCCCCGCTTTTTTATACCCCTTCCCTATGAGGTAGGGCTCTCTATATGTTTTCTATTAGGAATGCCACCCACTTTTGACAAATAGAAATCTGGAAAGCTCCACTTTTTGTACTCCTTACCTATGATATAGTGGCTCTCTATGTATGTTTTTTGCGCATATGGGAATTAGGGTTTGGTCCCTACCTTCCACTCTATCCCTTAATCTTGCCTTTCCCTGCCAAACCCACACAATTTCCTCCCCTAGTACGCCTCTCTATACTCCCTAAATTTTTGGCATACCTCCTTTAAACTAAACTCCATCGATCCCTTGTCTTCTTCCCTCTACACCTCTTGCAAAAGCCTAAGCCAACCTCGCTTACCAAATGCATCCCTTGTTAACTAACTCGGTATAAACGTAAAAAAAAGATAATAAAATTCCTCCCTTCCCCTCCCCCCCCCCCCCCCCCCCCCCCCCCCCCCCCAATGTAGGCCTATCACTTCATCCTCTATCTTTCTCCTCTCCCCACTAATGTTTGGCATTAAATCACACCCTCACCATCATCTTCAAAGAACTCAACTCTATTAGGTACAACTTGTCTACCTCTCACCAATAAACCAAGTACTTCCACTTCTACTCTAGCTCTTTCCCTATGTACTATAATACATTACCATTAACTCGCTTTCCCCCCAAAAAAACAACATCCCACCTCAAACTACCCCTCCCGCCCACCTCCTCCACTTGTATCTCTAAACTCGCACCACTGATGAGCTCATTATGAGCGTAACGTGTTTGATGTCCCCCCCCCCCCCCCCCCCCCCCCCCCCCCCCCCCTCCACCCCCCCTTTATTACCTTAATCACCCCTTAACCTCGTTTTTTATACCTATCTACTTTTTGGTTCTTCAACGTCCCATCGTTTTTTTGTCCCCCTAAACTTGGATTCATTCCGCATGCTTTTTAACATCTTTATGTAGCGTACAAAACACCACTACTTAACACGTTTCAATTTAGTGCTCGAGGTAAATTCCATACTGCCTATAGAGTTCTTGATTCCTACACTACACGTGGCACAAGACTTAAGATGGATGGGACATGAGTTGTCTGATAGACTAGACCAACTAATACAGCTGAACAAAATAAGACTCTAATCGGCTACTGCAGCCATGTATGCACAAAAAAGACAAATAAAACAATTCCATAATCAACACGTCATAAACAAGAAATTTGAAAAGAGTGACTATGTCTTAATCTACATCTTGAAGTAACATTCCAAACAACTCAAAAAATGGAGTAACAGCTCAAAAAACAGAGTAACGGCCCACTTGTGATCCACGATATATCACTGAGTGTGGTGTTGTCCAACTTGCAACATTGGAAGGAGAGGTAATGTCTAACTGGGTAAATGGATGCATATTGAGGAAGTATCATCAACCTCTCACTACTGAAATGTTAGAGAAGATACATTTAGCTAAGGAACGGCAGCAAAAGGCTCAAAAAAATAATATCAAACACAGGAGGAAGCTCAAATGTGGATTTCAAAGCGCAAAGGACAATATCAATTGTCACCTCCTATTATAGAAATTCAGGTAGAGCAAAGTTGGTTAGGAATAATGGATGTTTGAATCTCGTTCAAATCAATGTCCAACTAGCTGACGACACAACAAATAGAGCACTTCTAGATACTGGATCATGTGGCAATGCTATGCAATATTCTACCTACCTGAAACTATCGGAGTCTATGATTCCCAAGGGATTCACCATGGAAAACTTACCGCACCACGTAAGTGCAAGGGAGGGGTTTTTTTTTACAAGTTGCATAAGTGTATAAGTTAGGGGTAGGCCCCCAGTAATTTATCTCCCAAGCTTAATAATAAGGGAGGAGGTATCATATTTAGGGGGGAGAGTGAGAAAAGGAAAACATGAGAGGAAGTTTTTGTGTTTCAAAATCATGGCCTCCCAAAAGATTCTGCCCTCGAACTTGTGAGTCAATAGCTACAAAGGTACATGCAAGAAGTAACATTGCTTTGCATATAGTTCATTCATTGAGGGATGAAAGCTATAAAGAGTTTGTATAGATGCAAATTTATGTGGAGAACCTAACAAAACTTTGTAACCATGTTTTTGGAGTAACAATTGGACGAATAGCTAGAGTGTAGTCTGAACGGGCACATAGTTTGAAAGTCAAACTAAGACACATTGAGGGTACATCTAGTTATCAATAGAAGTGGTTACTTAGTATGTTGCCAATCACTATGCTACACGCTCTTTGACTAGTTTTACTCAGTTGGATCATGTAAGACCTAATTTTATATGTAAGATGGGGGTATGATAGTTTTTTGCATGGATTGTTGTATAAGCGTAGAAATGGGGGTCATATTCCCTATTATGAATTGTATATAGGGGTTTTATCAAAGTTGTCCGCTCGCAGTTGGCGTCCCGTTTTGTATATAGAGTGAATCCCCCGGGCTATGATTGAAAAAACTCAGATTGAACTAAAAGTGGCTAACAGAGGAACCATGATTAGTTTGGGACAAGCCAATGTCTCAATTAACATAGATGGTAACCACTACCCACACGGGTTCCACATCATGTCAGATACGGATCTCAACGAGAAAATCATTTTGGGAGTTTCATGGTTGCATACTTACAAGGCATGTCCAGATTGGCAAGACAACACACTGAATTACTATATTTGGGATACACCTTATGTTACACCCTTCACACAAACAGATCACATATGGAATGTACAGCAGCATTCAGACGATCCAAACACAAAAGACCAGCTGTCACAATTTCAGCAACAACCACGTGCAAGCACTCGTGAGAAAAGGGTTAAGAAAGTCTGGATACAAAAATCAATTATGGCATCAAAATCGCAAAAGATATGGATACACAAAACATTTCTTACTAATTAGTGTTTTCCCTTGGCAAATTCCAGCTTCTCGATTGATAAAACATCACATCTCAAACCATGCTAATGTTAAAACTTCAAACGAAAACTTCATGCTTCAACAGGCTTACCAAACTACAAATGGATTCCCAAAGCTAACTTGGACAAGCCAAAGGTGACAAGAGCAACAACGTGGGAATGGAGGCAGAAACCATCAAATGGCCAACCCTTGTTGTAGTCTCCCAAAACAATCTTGAAATGGATTGCTCAAGTCGAGCCAAACCAACTATTGGACACACAAATGATAGTCACCAAACCAAGCATTCAGAAGAGCAATTCATCTTCAACAACTTTTGTTTGGGAAATGCAAAATGCAAGAAATCTCGCAAGCAAAAACCATTGAAAAATGGGTTCAGTGCCCACATCTTGCACAGCATTGTGTTACCCGATGCATCGCTTCCATAAGCATGATAGGGCCATATTTCACGCCCTTGCATAGACATGTTGTTTGCACCCATACACATCGCACAAACCTTCCTCTAGGGCGACTCGAAATGGGAAGGGGGGAGTAATCATAGCTAGAGTAGCTGGAGTAGTATATTGCAAGATATTTGGCTGCAAGATGTTGAGAGATTACGTGTACAGTGTATAAAGTGTGTTTTGTTGCTTAAACAGGCATAGAACTTAGCCATACTGACAATTTTTGACGAGTGAGATGCCTACAGTAAGATTATATACAAGTGTGAGAAATAATTTTTTATCGGTTAATAATAATTTTCGATACATTTCTTCCCTTTTAACCTTATAAATATAAAAAATTTATAAACAGAGCCAAGAAAGTTGGAATCAAATTTTTGACAACGAACGCCGAACTTACAAAGTAAGAGCTTTGAGAATGTCAAATACAAAAGGGTCTAGCACATGATGAAATTTGGGCCAACTTACAACGGTCCAAAACTGCAAAATCAAGAGCAAGTGATGACCAGATGACCAAATGACAAGCCGTCAGAACCGCAAGCAATGTGACAGGTGAAAGGTGGACAAGTGAGGTAAGTATGCACTATGCACTAGGGACAAGCTAGGCTCTTATAGGCAAGTGGGGCAAATGGAACCTCATTTGTAGATTACCACTTTGAGAGAGAGAGAGAGAGAGAGAGAGAGAGAGAGAGAGAGAGAGAGAGACTTTGTGACCTAGAGTTGTCTGACAGTCTTCTACTTGCTACGATCACAACGGACACCCACTCTACACTAGATTTCACAGGTATGATCCTCTATAGTACATGAACATCTGTGAATAGTCAGATAGATAGACAAACAACCAAAACAGTAGAATCAATCAAAACTAAGTTGGGATCTATGGAAACTATCAAGGGACTTTTGGGAAAGAAAACCAGATCCAAAATCAATTATATGTGCATAGAGATTCTCCATTCACTGAGCAGAATCAATTCATTTAAAAATAGTTACCAAAAGGGGTGGAACATTGATCGCAATCCATGACCCTCCATCTCAGTTTTTAAAAGTAAGTGGTGTAAAATGTTCCCTTTGAAAGCGTCTACAAGCTGCAGCAATCACAATCAAGATATGTTGTTGAACATGGATCACGATCCATGTCCCCCAACATGCCAAGATACAAGCAAAAAATGCACACATAGTTTGACCTAGTCTTAGGGAATGTGCCCTATAAATTTGGAGTAAAATGGATAGGGAAATCACACCCAAAACTAAGTGAAATTGGAATTTCAGTCTCCAACTAACTATTTTGGCACATAATGGCAAAATTTGACCCAAATCCAAAAAAAAGTGCACTAATAGCTTAGGAAACATGCCTTGCAGCTACCACATAAGTTTTGTGCAAAATGGTGTCAAAACATGGATTGCAATTCACGACCCCCTGAAGGAGATTGGTCAAGAAATGGATGCGGATTGTATGCATTGGTCATTTATTGAAAAATGTGTCACATTTTTAGTGTTTGATCCTTTTAAGTTCTTTAATTGTCAAGTTTAGCAACGTCCGAGTGTCAAATGCGTGACTTGTGTTCTTGGGCAAAGTTTTGGTATCAAAAGAATTTTTTGAACTTGTTGTAACTCAAGAAATGCCAAAAAGTGCCTGAGAAAGGAGTCAAACTTGTCAGAGGGCCTGGAGGGTCAGAGTCCAAATGGGATGGAATTCAATAAACAACTGGGATTGGGTTTCCTCTTTAACTCCAAATTATCAAAAGAGCCAAATGCCAAACAGATTGATCACAATCAAGGATCAAAATTACCAACCCAAACCAAATATGGCAAAGTCGGACAAAACTGGTCCATAACTTGGGAAACTAGGTAAATTTGAGAGAAACCTATCCAAACTAGAAAATAACTTCACCAGTGTGTTAGGATATGCTATAGGAATAGGTTCCACAAGTTTCACCTCAAATGGTTGTTGAACATGGATCGCGATCAATGAACCCCTGCAAGATTTCCAAGCAAAAACCCTACTCTTAAGCTCCAAATGTCAAAGAAGACCTAATCTTAGAATTTCAAATTGTTTGAACTTCAAAAGCCTTGTCAAAATGCCAGAAATCTCAAAATCTGAGAAAAATTCCAAAAACTGGCATAAATTTCAAACCAATAATCCAAATTCCAATTGAAGTGAACCATAGCTTTCCCAAAGCATGCTTTACCATATGGTATCGCCAGACGGCCAAGGAATCAATGGGAAGCTCCCCCCTGCCAGGTGATGGAGATTTCATCAAATGAGAAAGCCCACATATCGGGGGAGGAGCTAGCTAAGATATCGGCCAATATCTCTATTGGGAGATTCAAAACCGCAGATGGAACAAAAGTAACGACTACCATCTTTCCCAAGGAACTTTGGATATTGCATCAGTATAACAAAGAATTCATTGAAGGATCCAGGTGTCTACAAATGGACACTTTCTTTCGCACATCCATGGGGGACCGATTTTCAGAGAGGACATGAGCTCATGTCCTCAATTCAATACAATGGAGAGGCTACTTTGATAGACAAAGATGGAGAATCAATGAAAGTTCGGATCACCTACAACAGGATCAATCAAGCACTGCATCTACCACCTAGAAATCATAAGAGAATAATGTAAAGCTTGAGAAATTTTACGATGTGGTCAAAAACACCCTGACACAACTTTTGACAATGCAAGACACACCAACCCGTGTTTCTACTTCATCGGCTCTGGCATCAACCTTACAAGAGCTGAAAACACTCAGAGAAGAACTGGCCCAAGAAAGGTACGACCGTCAGATCTTGACTGCATGACATTAGGAAATTCAAAGCCAAAAAGATGAAGAAATCAGGCAGCTTCAGGAGTAGTTAGCCAAAGCACAAGAAGAGTTGGCCGCCTAGACAGTAGCACCTACCATAGAACTCTAAAAGAAGGATATGGCCATTAGTGCCATCCAAGCTCAGACAATAGTAGAGATTGTTCCTTCCACCACTTGCAGCAGAGGAAGAGCACACAAGCATGGATGTTCCCACGGTAGATATGCCAAGCACTTCTATGGAGGGGGGGTTACATGAGTTTGAAGCCCAAGAAGACAAGACGGATGCAGGAGATGAGATACAAAGATGGATTGCAAAGGTGCAAGACCCTTCACATAGAACCTACATGCAATTTGAGCTCAAAGTGTTAGAATCAATAGCCCTTCTGGTAATTATGCCAAATGAAGTAGTCAAAAATTATGGCCATGAAATGATCTCTCTACCATTGATGAAGCGGGAAGCTCTTCTATGGAAGAAAAAGCTGTTAACCAATCTCGAGCCAAATCACATAGGGGATTACAAAGAAGTACATGTCACATGTGACTAGGTACTAGCTATTCTTGAGAACCAACCCCTTTGGTGAAAGAGGTGGTTTGAAAAGTGACTGCAGGATGAGGCTTATTACAGAAATGCTCCACAGCATCAAGGATCGTTCCTACTTTTTGTCCTATCAATAGACAAAGATCCTGGGATAGCTTCTACACATGGCAAACAAAACGGTCTACAATGTTAAATTATCATGTCCTGACAAAGTCAGCAAACAACTTCCTACCCTCAGAAAATTACATGGTGAACACCTTACAAGGACTCATCACCCAGATGAGGGAGGTCCCAGATTTGACATGTCAAATGTTGGTGAACGTTGCAAGAATGCTCATAATTTGCATCACAACGTATGAAGACATTGAATTAGTGGAACACATGTGGCAAGTGTTCTGGAAGGCACCAAAGGTTTGTGTCAGAACCTGGAGACAAAGATTCCAAGCCGCAATGTGATCATGGGGATGTATGCTTGAGTCATGTTTCTGCCCTCTCAATACATGTAGACATTTGAGGAGGCATTCATGACAGGGTTCTTTGAGATCGACTCTACAATCTTCAACCCCATGACCAAAAATTTATATGCCCGTCATGTAACCTATCAAAGGACATTAATGAATAATCCTTTTAGAGAATTGGCAACCAAGGTGGAAATCAAAGCAAGGGTTGAAAATTTTATGCTCCTAATCCGATCATTGGAGAAGCACACACTAGATTACTAAGAATTCCCACATTCACAATGACAAAGAACAGCTACCAAAGCCAATAACAAGGACAGCATGAAGGAAAACAAGATGTAGACCAAGACAGAGTTTGCACGAGGGCGTGCAAACAATAGGAAGGGGGGAATGTTGGGAGTCAAACCAGACGGGCACCCTCCTAGTCAACCCCTTCTTCATGATCTCTAAAATTTTGAATATCCATCATTATTTTGCCGCGAATCCATATAATTATGAGAAAGCCTATGATCTTAACTAGATATCTGACGAGTCTGTATATGCAAATACAAGTTGTAAAGTCTTTCATTTGGTATGAGCCTTGTAAAGCCTACCATTGGCCAAGAAGCCATAGGTATAAAGTTTATTTTTGTAAGTGGGAAAACGGGACTTGTCATTATCACAAGTTTTGAGTTTTGGAGTGTACGACTAAGAGTGGCTACTCTCATGTGCCTTGTAATCAACATATCTTGAGCTCTGGTAATCACATTTTGATTCTAAAACTTGCAATGTGTTCCTTGTCTATTGCTCTTTCATTCAAGTATAATCATTGTTGATTCCGTTTGGTGTATGAATACACATTAGTAAGCTAATCTACTTCTTTGAACTCTTTAATGATTATTTTTTGACGTTCCGATCATAGGAGAGTGCTCCTAGACCATAGAGCGACCTTTCTAGTATGTTTTGCTACAGTTTTCAGAACCTTGATCATGATGGATTGTGATTTTTCTACCTCATTAGATTGCAAACAAACTTGGTAGGTTATTGCCCCTAAGTGTCTTAGACCTCCTCCCAAAGTTTCGTAGCATTTAGACTTCGTTTAGGTGCCAAATGGGTGCGATGACCGATAGTGGTGACATAAGACATATGTAGATTGCCATATCCAATAAATGGTAGTGCTACAGATATTGTCGTTCCATAGGTTCAGTTCTTGAGTTTGAAACCCTCAAAGAGTCTCCGTGCCCCATCCGAGTCGCTTCCTTGAATATTGAAATATGTTAGTGCTAGATAGCTATGCTATAGATGTCCATCGCAGTGGCTCGCTAATAGCACATAACCATCCACACACACAATCTGCCAATAGCATATCCTCACCACCACTCCAATCACTCATTGGAGAAATGCTCACCTCCAACCAAGCATCACCAAACGCACTATCACTCTCATCAAGCATACCATCATTCACATTGGATGTACATGACATGCCACATCACATACCTAATATACTTGACCCTCCCTCCAACCATATACAGCAAGGTCCTCCTCTAGCGGACTCTATATCTACTTGATATCCCACTGCACAACTGCATCTACCAACATACTTTTCAACCATGGCTTGCATGTCTCCTCAAAAATCTTGGGAAAGACCACAACCTGGTATTTTTGTTCATAGCCCGTGGACCATACCTATTGCATTGGAAGTTCTTCCACCTTTGGCTTCATGATTGCTTCCTTACCTGCAATGCACTCAATTCTAGCATCATCAAACCCTTCCTCTTCAACTGGCCCTTTGAGGTCAATCAACACCTCTTTCTCAACTCTAGTTGCTTGCTCTTCAATGACCTGTTCTATCTTTGCATCATCCTCAACTAAAGAAGATAAAAATTCACTCTCGACTGATTCATCCTGGTCTTCTTCCATAAGCAAGACCATCTCGTCCCTTTTGGCAAAATTCTACATTTGGTTCACCATCATAGCACATTCCACAGCTACTTTCATGAGCAAAGTCATCAACATGGTGCCGCATAGCACCTTCAACTGCATACCTTCCATGGCCACTTTGACATGCTCTTCAATTACATGGTGAATCAACATATCTTCATGCAGATAACAAGGTAGCTCTACCTAGCCTTTGGCACCTACAACTTGGCCACAATCTGCTACCCATTCATACAAACACTCCATAGGAACAAGCTTCACCTTTTCAAGATGCACTTGAACTTTGGCATTGGCTACTTCCTCTGCATACAGGTATTCTTTAACAAAAGGCTCATCTTTGGGGCATCTTTGTTGACAAGCTTCTCCACAATCGGCATAGGCATCTCACAAACAAGAAACTCCCAAGGAATATAATCGATCAAAGTCCTTACCTCAACAAGCTCCACACTTTGCACATTTGGCACCATCCTTGATTGGTCCAAAGAACACCCTACCGTTTGCAAAAGGCTATCCACAACAAAAAGGCATAGATTATGGAGAGACTTTTGCTCCCACTTGTTTTATGACTACTGTGCATTTTCTATGTACATTGGCAGCTCATTTTGGATGGGATGTACTTTAATCAAATATTGTTATTGCTTTCTTGAATGGTGACATATTTGACGCAGTTTATATAACGCAGCCTCATTGTTTTGTCATAGAATGACAAGAAGATAAAGTGAGGAAACGTAAGAAAGCTTTGCATGGGTTGAAGCAATCTCCTTGTGCTTGGTATGAGAAAGTTGACACTCTAGTTAAATGAGGCTTTCGTAAACAGTCCAATAAAAAATGCTTTGTATGTCAAGCGTGAGGGTGATGTACTTCTCATTGTTGTTCTATATGTGGATGATTTGTTGATCACTTGTCCAAATGAGATGCATATTGCTAAATTAACGGGCGATTTGAATGCTACTTTTAAGATGAAAGATTTGGGGTTGTTGCATCATTACTTGGGCATACAATTTAAGCAATGTGATGGTGTGTTGCCTTGTATCAGACACATTACATAGAGACATTGTTATGTTAGTTTGGACTTGAGGAATGCAAGCCTATTTCCACTCCCATGGAAACAGATGTGAAGTCAAGTCTTCATGATGCTAGTGATCCTGCCGATGTCACTCTTTACCAAACTGCTGATGGATGCCTTATTTATGTATGCAATACGAGGTTGGATATTTGATTTGCAGTCTCACGTCACCAAATTTATGTATAGCCTAGGGTCTAGGCATTGGGAGGTTTTTTTCTACTTGAGTCACGCTTTACATTTTGCCTTGTTTTATCCCAAGGGGGATCATTGCCACCAGATTTACATGGTTTTTAGGACTCCAATTGAGCTAGTTGTTATGACACGAGAGTGTCCACGAGTGGTTTTTGTTTCATGCTTGGCAGTTCATACATATCATGGTTGATCAAGAAGCAAACTACTGTAGCCACTTCCAGTTACAGGGCAGTCTTCACAGCTACGATTGAGTGTGTATGGCTCAGACGCCTTATGGCTGATTTGGGTGTTGGATAGGACACTGCCAACATTATCTACACTGACAGTTAGAGCGCATTGGCAACTCTGAGAATGCAGTTTTCCATGCTCGCACAAAGCACATTGAGGTGCATTCCACTATGTTAGAGACTCTCAGCAAGAGAGATCATTTTGGCTTATGTGCCAACACAGGACAACCTTGCAAATCTTTTCACAAAGGCATTGTCTCGTGAGAAGTTTGAATCTTTCCACAAAGCTTTGGGCTTATTCCCCTTTGTGGACTGATCATGTCCTCAGGGCATGGCACTTCCCTATACTCTATGTGGTAGCTCTTGTTCATCACATCACTCCAGGGGGGATTTATTACCATACATATGTGGTAGTGATGTGTGTGAACACACTTAGGACCATCGGGGTATTTTTTCTCTCACTAGGATGTTTTTCCCCCCGTTCATTATATAAACACCCATCACTCTAGGGCTAGCTTATCTTTCATTGTTCACTAAGCAATAGTACTCTCTGTTGTGTGCCTTAAGCTTCCTTCATCTTCTCCAAGCTGTGTGTGTTTCCTTGCAACCCTATTTCCAACACCTCCAAGATACTTGAGAAAGAATTGGCCAATAAAGCTATTTTTGAACCTCAGTTCAAAGAGATGGCCAAAGTCTTGTTTGATTATGTATAGGTAGTGTTTTCCTTGTATGCTAGTTCTTGAAAAATTAAGCTACAATTTGTGGTTTGAAGTGATGGGTTTTTGCTTTCATGTTTGAAGCCTCACGACACATGCTTTATTTGCATGTCAAGGACAAACTTTGGACCGCATCTTTCAAATTTGTCTTCTTGCGATACAAGCCTATTTTTTGGGCAAATGTAAAGCAAGAAAAGGCAATTCAATTAGGGTTGGGTATTGTTTTGTTAGGTTCCTTTGGGAGAAAAAAGATTGCACTTAGCGCATTGCTTGAGAAATTACGAGGCTGACCATTTTGTATGTGGGAAAATTCAATCAAGTAGAGCATTGGAGGGTGTGTATCCGCCAATGATGTATTTGATTTGTTGCTTGGGACCATTGCATAGGTATAACTTGCGATGATGAATAATTGTGTTCAACCACTTCTTTAATATTTGTGGGACCATTGCAGGTAGGTATAACTTGCGATGATGAATTATTGTGTTCGATCACTTCTTTAATAATTATGGGCAGCTAAAGAACACTGTTCTTAAGAAATTATTTGAGCAATTATCTTGTCGAAAGAGTAAAAGAGTGTTATTCTATGAGATTCCCTCCCTAACTTTGGGTTTAAGCCATTTTAGTTCATCCCAAAATTCAAAAGTAAAAATATTCTTTTTTGTCAAATTACATGGAAACCTCGGAGTACTTTCTCTTTGACTATTTGTGTATGGATTCCCAATGACCATGGTGTTTGTGACTTTGTGGGAGCCACTAAATTTTTGAGTTCTAAAAAGTTCCTAGTTCATTTTTTTCAACACAATTTTCCATTCCCTAAGTCCTAAGGTCCTCCTCTAAGGTGCACTGTGGACAAGTAGGTGTGCCAAAAGTTTAGCATCTACCTCTCCTTCAATCTTCTCTTTCTTCTTTCTTTCTTGATAGGTTTGCATGAGGATTTTCATGCCTCTATTTACTCTCTCTACTTATGATTTTATTGCTCATCTTTCATGCTTGACTCTCTTCTCTCTCGTCCCTTGTCATAAAATATAATATCTAACTTTACCAAATGATTTTCTCATATTAAACTGATCATTTAATATGGGAAGATAAAAGGGGAACAAGAGTTAGGATATAGATATGTGCTTCTAGACCTATCTCAACAGGGGACCAAAAGGAGAGATGGTTGCATCTCAATAGGGGTCCAAAAAGAGATTGTAAATGTTGCCTTCCAGTCCCATTAAAAAAGCCCTTAGTTTTGTGAGAGGTACTACATCTACTTTGTGTTTTTGATAGGTGGTGGAGACCATGAGACTAGTGTGAGGCAATAGATGACACATTCAACTTGCAGTTGGCATTGGTGCCTAGGGTGGCAGCCTTTACTATCTCTGAGCTTTTCTATGCAATAAGATTTTGGTCCTCATTTGAGGGAAAAGTCTAGTGCAATTAAGAAGTGGACAAGATTAGAGAAGGTTCTTTTCCCACATTTATGAAGGCTGATTTTCTTCACAACGAGTCCAAGAACACTATCACATTTGTTGTGACAGAGGCCTACACTCAACTAGGTTGTTTAGGCTTTTGAAGTCAATGACTTTGTGTGCATAGAGGGTGCATGAGAAAGAGAGTTTGCAAGGACGATGGCACAAGTGTGTGGGTTGTGACTACTTTGCTTGTGAAAGTTGAACCCTTTGAGTGTTCTATGGTCATGTATCCTGAGCATAAGATAAAGGACTTGGCTATCGGTTCTATATGTGCGGAATTGGTGCAAATGGAGTTTTGAAACATGTAGAGCTCAAAACAGTCTCATATGCCATCTATAGATTTCTTTGACTCTTCCATTGAACTAAAGCAAAGTGCTACAAATCAATGACTTTACCATGATGGCATCAATGACCAATGGACATTAATATTTGAAACAATAAAAGAGTTCCAAGTAGGCAAAAATGCATTGAAATTGTCTTGAGATCACGAATTCCAATCAAAGCAACAAGTGCACATAGCATACATGGATCTCAAGGCTTGAAAATGGAGGCAGTAGCCTTTGATCCAACTAGAATCAACACTTTCTCGTGTACACAACTCTTTCTCGTGTGAAGGACCCCATAACTTTACACATTCTCAATCCAATTCATGAAAAACAAATCAAGATGATAAGATTTTGCATAAAGACCATGGAAAAATTTGCAAAATGTCAATACTTATGTCCATCACCTTTCACATTCAAAGAGACACATCACATCATTCACTGATGAAAATTGTATCCACTCAAAAATACATTTAACACATCAAACATTACATCAACTTTATAGTAGGATACTTCCAAGAAACTAGACAACAAAACTACATTTAACATGCTTGATCCTGAATTCAATCATCTTCACCACTACAATGGATATGGTGTGTCCATCTCTTACAAGCCACACCTATCTTTGTGCTCCTAGATCACATCCTCACCTCAAGGGATTGAAATCATTCAAGCATTCTTTACCATGCAAGAACAACTTGATTAACATGTCATTGCCACCTAACATGCTTGCTCCCAAATTAAATCATCTTCACCACTACAATGGGTATGGTGTGTCCATCTATTACAAGCCACATCTATCTTTGTGCTCCTAGACCATATCCTCACCTCGAGGGATTGAAATCATTCAAGCGTTCTTTACCATGCAAGAAGAACTTGAATACCATCTACAATCCACATCTATTTTTGTGCTCCTAGACAACATCTATTTTTGTGGTCCTAGACAACATCCTCACCTCAAGGGACTGAAATCATTCAAGTGTTCTTTACCATGCAAGGACAACTTGATTTACATGTCATTGCCAGATCTACAAATCCCCGAAAGCGCTTGCCAAACTCCTTAATTGTGATGCTTGATACCTTGACTCAATAGACTTGTGCCACAACCCTTAGTGGCATAGTCAGTGACCTCAACATTGACATTGAGCCCACAAACACTCAATATCAAGAGTTTCACACTATGCTTTATGTAAGAAACTATCGCCAAATGATCCACGAAACAACAATTGTATACAATTCAAAACTTGACCATATTTGGTTGAAAAAGCCTACATAAACAAGATTTTGTTTTCTATTAGATCACTCATCTATACATCTTTTGCTTCCAAAATAAGAAACATTTCCTTAGTAACTCCCTCTCCACATCCCCCCTGCCCTCCCTCCTCCTCCAACAACAACAAGGCTCATTTGCCTTTCTTTGGTACCTACTAATAATCTACACTTAGGCCTATAAATTTGTATAAACTTGCCATGCTAGTACGCAAACCACTCCAATGTACTTTTTGGGGGCTTGAATTCCATTTGTACATAATAATTCACAATGAAGACTACTTTTTGATTTGGTGTAAGCTTACCTTCCACTGCACAAACCACTCTTTTTTTTGGATGTAATGACTTCAAACCACACTCCTTTTTGGGATGTAATTACTTTGATTCTAGTAATGTGTCATTGTTACTCCATGTCTTTTATAATATTCTTTTATCCTATTTTTAAATTGTGTTGGGGGAAATCGTAGCATAGCCTAATCAACCCAAGACCAACAAAATTATCAACCCTAGGATCGGCAACCTGGCTAGGGCATGGAAGCACGAACATCGAATGTATCGAATGAGAGGATTCAAGAGAATGCTCGTCCAATGCAATAGAGATTGGCCATGAATCATTAACTCTAATCACATCATCAAGGTGTTGGCCTCTCCAATCACCACATGCCAATCAAGGCACTTCATCAAAAGCTACACACACAAGGTGAATGATGCTAGAGTTTCATTAAACCCATCCACACACACAAGCAAACAACAGGGCACATACACTAATTACAAGATTAAGAACCAACTTAATCAACCTAGTTAGAGATGTTAAATGCGAAAATCAAATGCTTCAATTTCTTGCACCAACATCATCAAATCAATCCAAAATTGAGTTACACACACTCAAAACCAATGAAATTAGTAGTGAAATTACTCTATTCTAAACATCCTATACTCACTAGCTTAGGTTATCGATCCCGACAAACGGCGCCAAATGTTGGGGGCAATCGTAGCATAGTCTAATCAACCCAAGACCAAAAAAATTATCAATCCTAGGATCAGCAACCCGGCTAGGGCATGGAAGCACGAGCATCGGATGTATCGAATGAGAGGATTCAAAAGAATGCTCATCCAATGCAATAGAGATTGGCCATGAATTACTAACTCTAATCACATCATCAATCAAGCATCATCTACACACATTAAGCCCACCAAAGTCCGACTTGCTATAGACTACAATATCAAAGCACACTCTTGATAAGCACTCACTAATTGCATTGGTGTTGGCGTTGTGAGCGGGATGAAAACATGCACAGCGCCTCTATAACAACCCGACACACACTCTTGGGAAGATACACACACACATTATGGGGCACCACTCGGCTTACACAACACACTTGGCCGAGAAGGAAACACCTAGACGGAGTGAGAGGAGAGAGACGATCCGTTTACCCACTCCACACAGAGAGATACACACACACACACACCCAAAAAACTCAGCTCAAAAGGGGAGAATTTCTGATGTTTAGATACAAATGAGCTTGGGCCAACACCAATGGGGAAAATAGCTCACACAATATGGGTAAAATAAGCCAGATACAATCACAAACTGGAGCAGAAGCTTCGATCATAGAAGAAACTTACACAGCAAAAACAGCAGAAAAAGAGTGAGGAATTTGGAAAAATGGACAGCGCCATCGCTTCCGGAACGGCCCAAAACCCCAGTCTACAATGTCAAAGTGCTCAAATCCGACATCGGATGAGCAATTTACGGCCAAAACAGGCTCCAAAAACCCAAAAAACACACCTGCGGCTGTTCCTCCTCTCTTCTCCACGTTTTTTCTGGTCTTCTCTCAATTTTTTCAGTTCCCACACTTAGCTTTATTATTTGGGCACCCTTGGCCTTTTAGATGACCTCAAACGGACCCCGAACAGGCCAAAAATTGACCTCGCAGTGCATAGTTGTCACCCAGCTGCATCCATACGCACACTTGGCACTTGACTTTTTTCAATAATGCATCCCACCACCACGTGGAGTAGCCCCAAAAAATGTTCCTTATGATGACCTTTTACATAATTATCATAAGAAAACACCCACTTCGTGTTCGTACTTCTCCGCGTGCAAGTAGTGATCCCATTCGCCCTCCTGACGCCACTAGATGCCATCTGACGCACCTGCTTACCTCATGTGGTCGGCCCGCGGATAGCTTCCTCGAGAAGTTTTACGCGCTACCAACTCCTCCTTATTGTAGAAAAAACACAATGGTACTGGTAACAGTGAAAATCGATGCACTATGTACACCCTGTCCTACCTGTACACATGTGGGCCCCACGTAACCACCTGGCTCTGAAAAATGGGCAATTATTTATTTGATGCACCATGCATGTATATGTACATATGCACAATCCCTTGCTCCAAAAAACTCCTGACATAATTTGCCCATCCCCTAGCCTGCTAGATCATTCATGATCAGCAGCAGCAAAGAGAGATATGAGACTCGCCGCATCACAGGTCTCCTCATCCCTCACCAACACTGCTTGATCCACAGACAAGTCATCTTGCTCCACCACCATCAATCTAGCATGATACAATTTAAGATGCAATCCATTTACCCAATCCATTTACCCTTGACTTATGTAGAACACCATCCAGGTTAGCCAGCTGATATGTGCCATTTGGAAAACACTCCACTACCTTGAAAGGGCCTTCCCACTTAATTTGAAACTTCTTTTGGAAGGTGTTGTCTAGCTTACTATTGTAGCGCAAAACCAAGTCATGTTTATTGATACCCTTACTTTTGACCTTTTCATTTATCTTTGCCAAAGCCTTATCCTGCATCTGCCCATAATGCTCCAATGCACTCATCCTATCCAACTGGACCTCTTGTAACTGCAAGAGCCTCTCTTTGAATGCATCACTAGGCGGCCCAAGCAACTTCTCTAACATCTTGACCGCAGGGAACTCTACCTCCACAGGCAATAGTGCCTCCTTTCCATACACCAAATGAAATGGAGTAAACCCAGTACCTGTCTTCACCGAAGTACGGTAAGCCCATAATGCACTAGGCATTTCCAAATCCCAATTCTTTCCTTGGTGCTCTGTCACTTTCGAAAGAATCTGTACCAACTCACCATTGAATCTTTCATTTAAGCCATTACACTGCGGGTAATAAGGAGTGGTATGTTGGTGCCTAATCTTCATCTTTGTGCATAAGAAGTCTAGCAGTTTAGCTCTAAATCCTGGCCCCTTATCTGAAAGTAGCTCTAATGGCACCCCAAACTTGCAACATATTTCATCATACACAAATTTTGCCACATCCTTTGCAGTGATCTGTTTTACTGCTATAGCCTCTGCCCATCTAGAGAGATAGTCCCCTGTCGTCAAGATATAGCTTTTGCCCCTGCTTGTGATAGGTAACGGGCCTATTGCATCAATCCCCCACTTTTCAAACACATCAAACGCCATAATGGTTTTTCGTAGCTCTGGCTTCAACACTCTCTTCCCAAATGCTTGACACCTATTGCAAGACCTACACCAATGGTGAACATCCTTGTGCAAACTAGGCCATACATACCCCTCTTGCAAAATCTTATGCAAGGTGATCTTTAGAGCAAAATGGCCCCACATGCGCCTTCATGATTCTCTTCCAACACTCTGTAAAGCTCCTCCCGCCAAGGTACTCGTCTCAACACGAGATCAGCCCCTTTCATGTATAGGACATCACCAATCAATTTGTACCTGTATGCTCTACGCACAAAGCCATACTTCTTAGACTTCTGAATCTCCTTTGGAATGATTCCTGTTAGCAAAAACTCCTCTTCTTGAGCCAAACTTTCCCGGCCATGATAAAGAGGTAAAGTGGTCCTCAACACAAATAGCTCCCCAATCATGCCTTGAGCTGCTTCATGTGCTTCTCCATTTAGAGCACGTTCAATGTGTCTGATACTCCATGCTTCAAACTTTTTTAGCAGGCCTTTAATTCTGAAGCACATTTCCTTCAATGAGGTGTTCTTGCTCTTCCACACACCCAACACTTGCTTCACAACTAACAAGGCATCACCTTTTATGCTCAACCTTCGAACCCCATGCTTCAAACAAATGTGTAATCCGGCTTCCAGAGTAGCATATTCAGCCTCATTGTTACTATGAGCATCCAATTTGAACCCTCTCTTGCATACTAGCTTCCCCTCTAGATCATAAAGTGCTATACCCCCTGAAGCTGCATCATGGCTCTTTCTGTATGAACCATCAAAGAACAACACATGTGCATTGCTGATCTGTGGCACTTCTTCAACTACCTTTCTCACCACCTCTTCCTTAACAATAAGGGGATTCTCCTTGTAGGTCAACAAATCAGCTAGGGTAGCCCTTGTACTATCTTCCACTAGAAAAGAGAACTCAAACTCTTGCAGCTCAATTACCCATTTCTTCACCACATTTGACATGTTAGTACCATTAATTAATTGTGGCAAAAAGGCATAACTCGTCAAGAAAACAAAAGGCCGTGGTAGCAAGTAATGAAGAAATCGTCGACAAGCAAATATTACACTGGCCATCACTAGCTCTACTTCCGAGAACTTTCTCTCCGCTACCAACTTCACTCGGCTTGCACAATACACTGGCCTCATATAATGGCTGCCCTTCCCCTTTTGCAATAGCATGGCTCCAATGGCATCATCCCCTACTGATGGATTTACATAAAACACTTTCTCCCAATCAGGAGCCTGCATGGCTGACAACCCCCGTAACACCTCTTTCACCTCTTGAAACACTTCTTCACACTTGTCATCCCATTGCAATGGATCATGCTTTGCCACTTGTTGTAATGGATAAAGAATCTGAGAAGACAATGGAATAAACCTTGCCATGTACTTAACTTTGTGTATAAAGGTTGCCAATTGCTTCGTACTCGTAGGTGATGGAAGAAGAATAATAGACTTAACCTTGTCTGGATCAACCTCAATGCCATTTTCTGACACCATGTGGCCCAATAACTTCACCCTTGGCTGTGCTAGATGACATTTCTTTGGATTTAGTTGTCCTCCACATTCATCATATCGAGCCAATACTATCTGCCGCTTCTCATGGTGTTCAGCCCTACTGCTATAAACACAGAAGTCATCCATAAAAGCTTTAACACGACTACCAATGAATGGTTCCAACACCCAATTCGCTCTCTCTTGATAGAAGGAAGGTCCATTTGACAACCCAAATGGCAATACTGTGTAGCAATAGCAGCCCCATGGCGTAATAAAAGTTGTCTTTGTGCGGTCTTTAAGAGCAATCTTCAGTTGAAAATAGCCTGAAAAACCATCACACACACTGTACCTCTCATAACCTGCCACTGAATCCAAGATCTGATCAATGAATGGAAGAGGATATGGGTTCTTCTTAGTGGCTGCGTTTAAGGGCTTAAAATCTACACAAATCCTCCACTTCCCATCCTTCTTTGGACTGACTACTACTAGACTCACCCATTATGTGGTCTCCACAGGGACTATGAACCCTGCCTTCAACAACTTGTCCACCTCTTCTCGCAAGGCTTCCATTTGCTCTTGACCCATCCTTCTTAGCCTTTGCCGCACTGGCTTAGCACCTTCTTTCAGCTCTATATGCATCTCTTCGCCCTTGAACCCTCTGATCTCTTCATATGAAGTAATGAACAAATCAAGAAAACTAGCCAGCATGTGCAAATATATATCCTTCTCCATAGCTGAGAGGTCTCCACTGATCATTTGTGTCATCAATTCTTGCTTCTTTGACAACTCAACCTTGGTTTGCATCAGCCCTTCAATCACTTCATAAGGCCCTTCACTTTCATCTTCAACCTCATTCGCAAATGCAACTAAACCAAACTCCTGTATTTCTTTGTCCATCAAAAGAAATGCAACATCAGCATCATCATCACTACTAGTAGTGCTATCACTGTCCTCATCTGTCACCGTGGAAGAGTCTTCATCACTAGACTCATCCTCATCTTCATAAAGCTCCTCTAATCGTTTCCTTGTGTCCATATTATAAAGCTTCTTGGTACCTGTCTTTCCATAGAGGCTAATCGTACCATGTCGCCAATCTTGAACAGCTCCCACTGCACGTAACCATGGTCTGCCCAGTATAATAGGATATGCTCCCAAGCCTGCTAGCATCACATGAAAATCAACCACTGCCTTTGCATCATATACCTCCACTTCTAAGCTCTTTACAACACCCAAGCATTTTACTTTTTGATGGTTTGCCAATCTAATCCGAAAACCTGACACCCCAGCCACTGTGAGACCCATCTTCTCAACGCATGAGTGTGTTATGACACATATTTGGGCTCCGCCATCCACATAGCCTTGTCCCAAATTTTTCCTTTTATGCCACACATCTACTATTGGACAAATTTCTGGTAGCTCATCCATTGCCAACACCTTTACTGAACCTCTCTCTGGCTCTTTCTCCATTGGGTTAACCATCCTCTTCCACTGTCGCTTTAGCTTAGGCACCATCTCTATAAGCTGCCCAAAAGTAACATCTGCCTTCCTGCTCGTCAGATCCTCCTTCAAGTCATAGCTTATCCTTCAAGTCATAGCTTAATTGCCCATCCCCTAGTGGAAAATCTGAAACATGAAACTTTCGACGAGCTCTCCTTTTCCTCTTGGCCTTGACATCCTCGCCTTCATGGCTCTTTCCTTTCTTCTTACTAGGACCCGGGGCACTTCTTCCTTCCTTATCCTCTGTGGTCCTCTTCCCAATAGGCATCACTAATGTATCCTCTAGCTTTGATGCCTTCTCCAAGGTGACTACACTTAGCACTTTTGTCTTTCCCTTTTCCTCTTGGGTCAGTCCACTGGTTCCTTCCTCTCCCTTAATTTCGATGCCATAATCATTTGACCTAGTTAGCACCTGTCTTGGCAATGGATACATGTCTCCCCCCATCCTTGTGTTGGGGTATAAAGCCCAATGTGGTCGCCCAGGTAAGTGAGCGGGCCGCCAGGTATGTACACATATTCTTTTGTAAAAACCTAATAAGAACTCACTATGCTCTACACATTATAGTAGAGCGAGTTCACCATATTGTCGTGCTCTTCTTCTCGCACTCTCTCTCGCGTCGCACTTCCGCTCGTACTCCTTCATCTAGTATCAGAGCTCAGATCGAGGCTCGGGGCAGCACTGCAAGAGGCTAGAGTCACCAGCTCAGATTGGAGTGAAATTCGACAGGCGAAGACACGGCCATCTCGGCCACCGTTTGGCTTTGACAAAGGTTTGCGCAGGCCATTTTCGACTACGTGGTCTCAGCGGGTGCAGATCCGACTCTGCAAATTTGGGATTTTCGGCCTACGACTGCAGATGCTAAGGATATCGACACTCCCAGAGTGTTGATTTGTGGGTGTCTACACATCGAAGGACGGCTCACAGTTCTTGGAGGCGTGTCACATACGACACGGGCGTATCTACACACAAACTGTAGGCGACATCCACTAGTTCATCAGGTAGCTTGTGTTTGCTGCTTGATATTCCAGATTTCATCCTGACATTGCAGGTACTTCCACATGGGATGTATTGTCAGAGATGATGTATGTTTGTTGAGGGTTTGCTTGCTGTGAGTCACGCAGCAAACAACCGCCGCAACGGTTACAGCATATAGTGGGAAATTTGTGGATGTATGACTTTGTGGGAAGTCTATGTACTGTCAGATTTACTACAGCCTTTGTTGAGGGTCGAGTGAGGTTTTATTGAGCTGGGGGATTCTCGAATGTTGAGATCCTTTCGGTGATACAGGTCTTGGAGCGATCCCTCGAGCACCCTTAGATAGGCAACTAGGATGTATTGACTGTGAGTTAGACAATTGGGATTGCATCTTTGCTTTACTGCCGTTGAGGCATTGTCGCAGTCTATGCTTACAGGACAGTGACAGGACAGTTAGAGACAGTACAGGTGCAGGACAGGTTTACCCGCAGCTTACAGTGTCAGAGAGACAGTGTTTTTTGAGCTGTTTTTTGGTCTGTTTTTAGTACACCAGAGCCATTTTACAAAGGAGACTCTGCCAAAATTTATGCAGAATCTAAAGCTTTCTTGGTTCATTTGACAGGTTGATATTGGTTCAGGGACAGTTTACAGGGGAAACTCTGTCGAATTTTTCCCAGAAAAGTAAACTACTGTGAAGCGTAGCTATGGCTGGATCACAGGACACTTGCTCTTTACAATATCAAGAAGCTGGATGGAACCAATTTCCCATTGTGGAAGAAGCAGATTTGGCACGTGTTGGTACAAAAGAAGCAGATAAAACCTATAAAGCTCAAGGGGATAAAACCAGAAGATATGGACGAAGATGAATGGAGCGAAATGGATGAATTGGCACTTTCTACCATTATGATGACTTTGGCAGAAAGAGTTTACTTCAATGTAGCAGACGAGATGTCGGCTTATCAAGCATGGTTAAAGCTAAGTGATCTTTATGAGAAGCAGAGTGCAGCTTCACAGGTATACTAGCTTAAAAAGCTTGTTGACTTGAAGATGAAAGAAGGGACACCTATGTCCAATCATCTGAATGAATTCAACACAATCTATAGTCAGTTGTCAGCTCAAGGTGTCAAGTTTGATGAACCTGTTAGAACTATGTTCCTGTTGATCACATTGCCGGAATGTTGGGACACTTTTCGCACAGCTTTGAGTAATTCTGCACCTCCAAATGGTTTGAACATAGCAGGTGTAGAAGGAAGTCTGCTTACTGAAGAAACCAATAGAAAGAAAATGGACAAAGGCAAAGGAACAGCCTTAGTTGTCAGGGGAAGGACCAAAGAAAAGTACAAAGGTGGAAAGAGGAATCAGTCTCGTAGCAAGTCCCGCAGTGCTAAAGGCAAGAGTGACATAGAATGCTACCATTCTGGCAAGAAGGGTCACATGAAAAGAGACTGCAGAGAATGGAAAGCAGAAAAAGGCAAAGAGAAAGCTGAAGACCATGGTGAGAAGAACAAGTCCTCAGTGAAGATTCAAGAAATAAATGTGACAAACATTGTTGCAGAGGATGACAGTCTAGTGTCAGGAGACATCTACTTCTTGAAGAATACAATGGACTCAGCTCTTCTTACAGCATCTGATGGAAATGCACTGAGTGACTGGATTATAGACTCAGGGGCATCACTTCATGTGTCTCCAAACAAGGAGTGGTTTACCTCTTATGTGACCACTAAAGATCATGTTTGGCTAGGCAATGGGCAGACATGTGAGATCTTAGGTGTTGGAGATGTACAATTGAAGTTTCAGAATGGCTCTTCTTTCACGCTGAAGAATGTGAGACATGTTCCCGCAATTACAAAGAGCTTGATCAGCACAGCTTTACTTGATGATGCTGGCTACGTCACCACTTTTGAACAGAACATGTGGAAGATATCCAAGGGTTCTATGACAGTAGCACATGGAGTAAAGTCTGGAGGACTTTACATGATTTATGTATCAAATGTCTCTAAAAATGTAATCAATGTAACCGAGCAGCCGAACGTTTCTTTGTGGCATAGCCGGTTAGGACATATGTCCAAGAAGGGAATGGAAATCTTGTCTCATTCTGGTTATTTGCCTGGCTTTTCATTTAATGATTTTGAATTCTGTGAACATTGTCTGTATGGTAAGCAAACACAGCAGCCACATAAGCATAGAAGCAGTAGAACAGATACACAGTTGGCACTTGTTCATAGTGATTTGTGTGGACCTATGCCTAACCTATCTCTAGCGGGAGCTTCTTACTTTATGACATTTATAGATGATTACTCGAGGAAAGTATGGGTTTACTTTCTCAAGCACAAGGATGAAGCGTTTAGTGTTTTCAAAACGTTTGTGACACTTGTGGAGAATCAGAGTGGCAAGAAGCTTAAATGCTTACGCACTGACAATGGTGGAGAGTATGTTTCAAAGGCCTTTCAGGACTTTTGTGAGTCAAAAGGTATAAAACGTGAACTTACTGCTCCTTACAATCCTCCTCAAAATGGTGTTGCTGAGAGGATGAATAGTACCATACAAGAGAAGGTCAGAAGTATGTTGTCTAATGCACAGCTGCCAAATGGGTTTTGGGTTGAAGCTGTATCAACAAATGTTCATCTTGTAAATAGATCTCCTAGCAAGGTTTTGCAGAAGGATTCAGTGCCAGAGATGGTATGGTCAGGCAAAATGCCCTCATACAAGCATCTCAGAGTCTTTGGCTGTGAGGCATATACTCACGTTCCAAAGGAATTTAGGAACAAACTTGAGCCAAAGAGTAGAAAGCGCATCTTTCTAGGCTATGGTACTTCTGGTGAGATGGGGTACAGACTTTCGGATCCCGAATCCAGAAAGGTTGTCCGCAGCCATGATGTTCACTTTAATGAATCCAAATATCATTCTAAGCCAGAGAGGGTTGAGGAGATTAGAAGAGTTGTCTTCCAAGAAGATGGACCTGCACGTGCAAGACAAAATGTCAGGGCTCAAGAGGAGCAAGGGCAGGATAGAGTGGAACCACAGGTTGTGGCTGAGCCTGAGCCACCTATTGTGCGTAGATCTGGACGTGTCACGCGACCTCCTGATAGGTTTGTTCCATCTATGAACTATGTCATGTTGACTGATTGCAATGAGCCTTCATGTTACACTGAAGCAGTGCAAATGAAGGACTCCGAGAATTGGCAATTGGCCATGCAGTCAGAGATGACAGCTCTGCATAAAAACAAGACATGGAAGCTAGTTAAATCACCACAGGGCAAAAAGGCTCTACCTTGTAAATGGGTTTACAGGTATAAGATCACCACTCATGATAGTCAGCCAAAGTACAAAGCAAGGCTTGTTGTCAAGGGCTTTAAGCAAGAACAAGGCATTGACTTTGATGAAGTCTTCTCTCCGGTGGTCAAAATGACTACATTGAGATGCTTTCTTGCATTGGTTGCCATATTAGATTTGGTGTTGCACCAAATGGATGTCAAGACAGCGTTCTTGCATGGTGATTTAGATGTGGAAATTTACATGCAGCAGCCAGAAGGGTTTGTTGAGAAAGGCAAGGAAGATTGGGTATGCCAGTTGTTAAAGAGTCTTTATGGCTTAAAACAATCACCGAGGGCATGGTACCATAAATTCCACAAGTTTATGCTTTCTCAAGGCTACAAACGTAGTGAGTTCGATCACTGTCTATATACAAAGAAGGCTAAGGATGGCAGTTGGCTGATCCTTATTTTGTATGTGGATGACATGTTGATTGCTGGCAAGCACTTGGAAGAAATTTCAGCTTTGAAGTCAAAGATGGCAAAATCGTTTGACATGAAAGACATGGGTGAGGCAAGTCATATACTTGGTATGCGCATTGAGAGAGACAGATCAAAGAAGTTGATTTGGTTATCTCAAACAGAGTATATTGACAAGGTTTTGCAACGTTTCAATATGGAGAAGGGAAAGGCATTGAGTGTTCCATTGCCACCATATGTGAAACTTAGCAAACAAGATTGTCCTGTGTCTGAGGAAGAACAGGCTGAAATGGATAAGATTCCATATGCGTCTGCAGTGGGTAGTTTGATGTATGCAATGATTGCTACTCGCCCAGACATTGCATTTGCAGTGGGAGTAGTAAGTCGATACATGTCAAACCCAGGCAAGAAACATTGGGAGGCAGTGAAAGGAATATTGAGATACCTGAAAGCTACAAAGAGTATGCGTATATGCTATGGGAGTCAGGAGCTAAGTGTAAAGGGTTTTACAGACTCAGATTATGCAGGTGACTTAGACAACCAAAGGTCTACGTCAGGGTATGTCTTTACATTGGCTGGTGGAGCTGTATCATGGCATTCCAGATTACAAGATTGTGTTACTCAGTCTACTACAAAGGCTGAATATGTTGTAGCATCAGAGGCATGCAAAGAATCAATTTGGCTTAATCGACTAGTAACAGATTTGGGAATCAAAGAAGAGATGCCTATGTTATATTGTGATAGTCAAAGTGCTATACAATTGGCTCGCAATCCAGTTTATCACTCAAAGACAAAGCATGTGGATGTGAAGTATCATTTCATCAGGGAAATGCTCGAGGATAAGCAACTTCAGCTTGTCAAAGTTCACAACACAGAAAATCCTGAAGATCTACTTACAAAAGGACTTCCCTCAGAGAGCTTTGCGCATTTTCGCAAGCAGTTAGGTGTAGGGTAGTACATCACTTCTCTACATCTCTTGTATATTAGCTTGTATAGTAGCTTCTCTCACACTTAAAGTACCACATTGGACTTTAAGTGGGAGGTTGTTGGGGTATAAAGCCCAATGTGGTTGCCCAGGTAAGTGGGCGGGCCGCTAGGTATGTACACATATTCTTTTGTAAAAACCTAATAAGAACTCACTATGCTCTACACATTACAGTAGAGCGAGTTCACCATATTGTCGTGCTCTTCTTCTCGCACTCTCTCTCGCGTCACACTTCCGCTCGTACTCCTTCACCTTGGTGGTTTATCACATTGCGGGCTGATGTGACCCAACTCTCCACAATTATAACATGTGGGCGTCTGCCTCCAAAACCTACCATTGCTTTGTCCAACACCATTCCTAGGCCTTTCTTCACCTCCTGGCTGATTTGCAAACCTCCCTCGACCTCGATTATTTCCCACTTGACCTAGCATGTTTAGGCTGAGATTCTTCATCAAATCTACCATTTGCCTCATGTCTTGCCTTAGCCCATCATCTTGCACTGTTGTAGTGACCACTGTTGGCATAACCTGAGTAGTAATAGGAACCATTGGTTCGTGATGAACCCCTGACATGCGACCTTGTAAAGAATCTATAGGCTGAAATTCAGACCTCATGGGCAAAGACTCCACCCCTAACTGGCTCATTTTCCTCACCTTTCACTCTTTGTTCCTTGCTACCTCTAGTGCATCTTCATATGTCCTAGGCTTGTTTTGCTCCACTCTCCAACGTATATTCTCCCAAAGACCAGCTAAGAACCTGTCCTTCTTCATCATGTCAGGCGGGGGTACCTGTGGTGCTAAGGCCTTGCACATTCGCTCCCATGCCAATGAAAACTTACGTATGTATGCATCTACTGGCTCACCTTCCTTTTGCACCAAAGCCTGTACTTCTTGCCACACTTTGTCAGGATCTTCTATCTTCACAAACTCCCCTTCCAACCCATGTCGTAGATTGTCCCAACTCAACCTTACAGGTGGATCAGCCACACGCAACTCCTCTTCAAATGCTTTGGACCAAACTCGTGCATCACTCTTCAAACAAATTTGGAGAAGACGTAACATCTGCGCAGGGTCATGAATCTGGTTCCTAATGCAGGCAACCTCCATCTTTTCCAAAAAATCTTCCACATCTTCATCACTTCTTCCATGAAACTCCGGATAAGAGAAAGCCATGGCTACCCAAGTTACAATGCTTTGAGAACCCCTTCGAACACACGTGCAAGAACCCTAGACTTTTCACTACTCAATCCCAGAAACTTCAATGGAGCTCAGCTTTAGATAAGGACAAACACATGCACATCAAATGAGTTTTCATAGTTAATCATTGGAATGACAACAGGCAAAGGACATTCCAGGATCTCTCTCAATCTTCTTGGCCCAAACATAAAGACTATGCGCTGCTGGAAAAAGATCTTCCTGGACACATGAACATTAATCTGAATTCTTTGAGTTAAATGAAAAGGAGTGAACTGAGGGCCATTTTGATCATCCATTAAAGCCAACCATGAAGCTCCCAAGAAGGCACACCTGACTCAACCTCTGATTTTGCCAAAATTTCAGCAGCATAACAGCATAAATGGCTCAAAATACCAAAAAACCAGCCATCATAACTTGGGAAGACAGAGTTTCCCCAGAAGTAGAGCAGTAGGAACCCAGAATATAGACTGTCTATGTATGCATAAACTGTCAACAATAGAACCCGAGCATCAAGTAGGACTCACTAGTACATAGCCTATGGTGAGGTCACAAAAAGGGTGCTCCAGCTACCTGTATCACTGAAAGGATCTCCACATTTGAGAATCCCCCAGCTCAATAAAAACCTCACGCTATCGACCCTCACACGAAGGCTAATGCAAATCGCGTATAGTCAAGTCTCAGAAATGACTATCTTCCAGACCAAGTCTCAGAAATGGCTAGGACTGCCAAATACAACCAAGTATGGTTCCACAAATGCGTACAATGGCAATTTCCACAAGTAACGTACAATCCAGCAGACAATGCGCTCAAATAGGCGCCAAGTGATGCATACCCACAACCACTGCAAGTGACATCACTTCTAGTATATCACTGTACTCCAGCTACCTGTACCTGTGTGAATCACTTGTACCTGTACCTGTAACCTTTCACCTGTAATCCCGAATCTCGAAGCTTGAAGCTCGAAGCAGAAGGTACTCGAAGAAGATCCTCTGTGGGGGCGCCAAAAGAATGTGAGCGGGATGAAAACACACACAGCGCCTCTATAATGACCCGACACACACTCTTGGGAAGATACACACACACATTATGGGGCACCACTCGGCTTACACAACACACTTGGCCGAGAAGGAAACACCTAGACGGAGTGAGAGGAGAGAGACGATCCGTTTACCCACTCCACACAGAGAGATACACACACACACACACCCAAAAAACTCAGCTCAAAAGGGGAGAATTTCTGATGTTTAGATACAAATGAGCTTGGGCCAACACCAATGGGGAAAATAGCTCACACAATATGGGTAAAATAAGCCAGATACAATCACAAACTGGAGCAGAAGCTTCGATCATCGGAGAAACTTACACAGCAAAAACAGCAGAAAAAGAGTGAGGAATTTGGCAAAATGGACAGCGCCATCGCGTCCGGAACGGCCCAAAACCCCAGTCTACAATGTCAAAGTGCTCAAATCCGACCTCGGATGAGCAGTTTACGGTCAAAACAGGCTCCAAAAACCCAAAAAACACACCTACGGTTGTTCCTCCTCTCTTCTCCACGTTTTTTCTGGTCTTCTCTCAGTTTTTTCAGTTCCCACACTTAGCTTTATTATTTGGGCACCCTTGGCCTTTTAGATGACCTCAAACGGACCCCGAATAGGCCAAAAACTGACCTCGCAGTGCATAGTTGTCACCCAGCTGCATCCATATGCACACCTGGCACTTGACTTTTTTCAATAATGCATCCCACCACCACGTGGAGTAGCCCCAAAAAATGGTCCTCATGATGACCTTTTACATAATTATCATAAGAAAACACCCACTTCATGTTCGTACTTCTCCGCGTGCAAGTAGTGACCCCATTCGCCCTCGTGACGCCACTAGATGCCATCTGACGCACCTGCTTACCTCATGTCGTCAGCCCGCGGATAGCTTCCTCGAGAAGTTTTACGCACTACCAACTCCTCCTTATTGTAGAAAAAACACAATGGTACTGGTAATAGTGAAAATCGATGCACTATGTAAACCCTGTCCTACCTGTACACATGTGGGCCCCACGTAACCACCTGGCTCTGAAAAATGGGCAATTCTTTATTTGACGCACCATGCATGTATATGTACATATGCACAATCCCTTTCTCCAAAAAACTCCTGACAGCGTCTCCAATCACCACATGCCAATCAATTCACTTCATCAAAAGCTATACACACAAGGTGAATGGTGCTAGAGTTTCATTAAACCCATCCACACACACAAGCAAACAACAGGGCACATACACTAATTACAAGATTAAGAACCAACTTAATCAACCTAATTAGAGATGTTAAATATCAAAAATCAAATGCTCATAGAAGGACAGGAGTGGTTAATAAGCAAGAAGTCATCACACATACTCAAATATAGAATAATGAGAAGGTGAAACTACTTCATGACATAATGGAATATAGAAGAAGTAGACTAATAAAAAAAGTAGAGAATAGGTTAAGAAATGCTTCTCTAATTACAATGGATTAGCACTAGCCTCTTAAGCATGGGCATTAAGCTCAAGGCTAGGCCATCCATAGAGTGGACACTCAAGAGAGAGAGAACTCTCAAGAATGGATCCTCAAGAGTCGATACTCAAGAATGAAGCCTCCTTGCATAAAGACTTGCACCACAATCCCTTCTACTATGGGTTTAAGTTTGAGCCCTCTAGCTAGCATATACAACTTTGGAACTCCCAATGAGCTCAAGACCTTATACAATATGAGTTGGAAATATTGTGTACAACCATAGCATATCTCCCGCTTGATGCATATTTGGTGTAGCCTATGTGAGCCACTGCAAACATTTCCCCCTTCCTAATTTGGCGCACGTCCTCGTGTGCCGGTGAAGCAAAACACGGTGACATGGTAGAAAGCAAGTCCATGGAAGAAATGTTGAGCTGCAAAATATAAGAACAAGAATGAGCATCAAAGGCCAACAAGGATAAATAAAACATGAAGCACAATGAACAATCATGCAAAGTGAATTTTTTGCTTCTAAAAGATGGGTCAACATAGTCAAAAGCTAAACACCAAAAGCAAAAAAACACTTAAGCTATCATGAAGATTAAACCATTTGAGTTTTATGCATGAAACACAAGCAATCAATTATGACCCTAGGCTAATGCAATTCATAAACCTACTAGCCTAAAAACTATATGAACAATCTCAATAAGGCATTCAAGTCTATCATGTCTACGGGCTATAAAAAAGCTTCTAACCTATTAGTGCATTGTCATAGCTTTTTGAAGCTCATGGAAGTTTGTTTTTGTCATTTCATAGAAAAAAATAAAACACATCACAGGGGCTACCACCCCAAGGCAAGTCTAGCTACAACTCTCGACTTCTTGAACCCTCAAGAAGGAGTTCCAAGAATCTACTAGCCTACCAAGGAGATGGCTAACCCTTATCAGCTCAGGGCATCGGTTTAGGGCCTTGACCAAGCGAGCCAAGGTGATTCTCCTCGCCTACCAAGTGGCAATAAGGCGCTAGGCCTCACAAGACACAACATAGTATAGAAATTTTCTTTTCATGTGTCTAGTAGCATTTTGCTACTTTTTCTTAACACGTTTTTGCTTCATTGTTTCATTTTTTAGCACTTTTCTATTGCGTCCATCATGACATGTCTATGGCAAATGGACTAAAGGACTAAAGCCTAATCATAGCCCTAGGTCATGTTAAAAATGAATGGAGTATTAAGACTATCACTAAGAGTCTAGGACTGATGAGCAATGATCCTGCATTAACCTAAGGTCAAGGCCAATTACCTATGATTAGCACACATAAAACCTAATTTTTTGATGAGTTAATATTCACAAAGCAAAGTGTTGAAACTTTAGTATGCCTAGCTGTTGAACTTGAAAGAACCATAGCTTAGAAGCAAGAATTACTCAAGCTAAGCATAGAGAATGGAGAGATGAAAGAGAGCAAAATCATGGAAGGATTTCACCTATTCATGCTCTTTTGAGTATCCTTGAGCAAAGCATCCACTTTGGTAGAAGCCTCTTGATTCTTTTCATTTACAGGTTCTTAAAGCTAAGTGTAAACACAAGCTCCAAAAGCCCTTTTATTGAAAGCCACACAAAAAACACAAAAAAACAATATTGAAAACCTAAAGCTAGGGTCTTGCATACCCGGTTTTGCCAAAGGGAAAAAACCTGAAGGAAAAAAGTACCTTTGGTTATGCACATTGTTCTCTTTGATAGAAAATTTATGCATACATATCAAAATGAGAGAGAATGAGATTCTACATAAGCACCAATGTTCAAACCTCTCATGTAAAAAAAATGATTAATTTCTAGCTCAATTGAAATGTGCAATTTAGATCAAGCTATGAGCTAGAAACAATACAACTTTTCAATGAATTTTAAGTGGCTCTTGAAAGACAATTTTTACATTTTTAAGCTCTCCCAAAAAGTTGGCTAACAACTAGCTCACATGAATTTTACAATTTAAGAGCAATTTATGAGCTAGAGATGACTACAACTTTTGATGGAATAAAAGTGAATGGCTCTCAATAGCCAAATTTTGCAATTTTTTGTAATGATGACCCCTTCTTGATCAATGAAAGTTCAACCTTGCCACATCCCTTCAAAAAAAACTCAAATCATTAGTGCTCTTTAAGCATTTGGGAATTCAACAGAAGCACTCAAGGAATTCACAATCAATCACAAGCCCAAAATTTTACTGCTCTCTCATGGTCATTCACAGAATCTCAACTTTGTGCTATGCAAGGATTTTTCATTTAGAGCAAGCACTAAAATGCACAGTCAATGTCAAGACCAAATTTTAGTACATAGAATGTCTCTATCAAGCATTATTGCATGTGCAATATAACTCTCAAAAGATGCCCAAACATGTCACAAAAGTTTTTAAGTTAGTGCAAAGAGAATCTTTCAATTAAGCAAAGCACTAGATCATGCATAAGCCAAAAGCATTTGTGTATTGATATTCATTTATGCATGGAGATGATCATGATCACATAATCATAGCACACACTCAATGCCTGCCTATTTGCTCTCATGTAGCAAGTAATCCATACGTAGCATAAGAGAGAGAAATCATATGATGAAGTAAATATCATCTCTCTTGAAGTTGTTAATGACTAACTTCATGTAATTGGCTATACCCCTTCAAAATGAAGCTTGACCATTAGTGCATCAAAGCATTTTGCATCTAAAATAAGCACTAAATAGATTTATGATCAATCACAAGCATAGAAAGTCTAATGCAACATACTCATGGCACATTAGATGCACCACAGTAGCAAGTTTATTCCATGCAAATGAATAATATGGTAAATGTAAAAGTGGTATCTCAATCTCTCACATAGCTTATCTAGCATCCATAACTATGTCATCCTCAAATTTATCATCTAATGAATGGTCGTTTGATGCTAACATGCATAATTTCTAGGACGACCTACTCTAACCGTTACTAGACAAGATAATGGTGGACTTTGCATAGCCTAAGATTATGTCTTCCCTTCGTTCCAGAAAGCTCAACCTCACCGCTTCAAAATTGATCATCAATAAGTGCCTTAAAGCATTCAAACTCAAAAGAAATCTAAATCGTGTACATATTATCTTTATTGGCGTATTGTGGTTCTGAGCATTCCCAAATGTCTCTTTTGGCTCAATGATAAGATGAATATTTTTATTTTTATTTTTTGATGGCCAATTGCCAGCATGAACACATTCAAAACCCCCCTTTTTCTTATTAGGACCGAGATGAAAGCATGAGTGAGAACCACTCCTAATAAAATAATGAGGAAATATTGTTTTATGCTTGGCTTGGCCACCTACAGGCAAAAGACAGAGAGATTCGGTTGTGTTGCGCCATGCATCCAATCTCTGCTGAATGTGCTGATACAAATCTAGGGCCTGGGCAATATTCCAAGCACGATGTGTATGTATTTGTTTGTGAAGGTTTTGATGATGAGCTTTTGTTGGTGCCGATGATGCCAGTGGATGAGACCTGTCTGCCATGGCCAGAGTTGGGTATGACTCATGGCGTGGGAGAGTAAATTTGTTGGGTACTGAGTTGCAAGTGTGGGTGTGTGAGCTCAGAGTAGGCTCGAGCTAGGAGAGAAAAGGATCATCTGCGTGCCTATGTGTTGAGGTGCAACCGAACGTGCATGGCGGGCCAAGTCTGGACAAGAGAGGGATATAGAGAGAGAAGGTTGAGGGTAGTGTGATGAGTGGGTGAAAGGAATTGTTACACTCCCCTTTGGTTGCATAATCTTTGACAGGAGCAATTGATACAGGTAAGTGGTGTGTGTGTGTGTGTGTGTGTGTGTGTGTGTGTGTGTGTGTGTGTGTGTGTGTGTGTGTGTGTGTGTGTGTGTGTGTGTGTGTGTGTGTGTGTGTGTGTGTGTGTGTGTGTGTTGGAGTGGGACGTGGCAGAGAGCTCAAACAGGGCTGAAAAACTTGGTGGTCATGCAAGTGGTAGATTCAAAAGAGCAGGGGAGACGAAGGATGCTGTGATGAGTGGGTGAAACTTTGTTGCTCTTTGCTTATAGTGGGCCATGGGGCGGACTAGAGAACGAGCCAGAGAGAGATTTTGGCTTGTGAGTGTGTGCACGAGCAAGGGCTGGCACAAGTTGCCAACCAGCTACAGGACCCAGCTTCATAGAAGAGCATGTGCGTGTGTGGACGTTTGTGGGGATGTTGTGGCAATCGGTGGGGCCATGGATGGCAGGCAAGTTGCATACATTGTGTGTCTGTGTGTGTGTGTGTGTGTGTGTGTTACGAGCTACTAATCTATCATCATTACTGTAAATAATGAAAATGGTGCCCACTACCAATCAATGGCGCAGAGCTTGCGTGAAAATATATATTGCGGGCCTGTGTCAAGCCAAAAGCGACAGAGGTGGACCAGCAGATACCGAAATTACCGGTGTCCAAAATGGTGGGTGTGTGTGTGCTCGTTCTTGGCATGTGCTCGCTGCTCATTCACCTGCAGTTTGGGGAGTCGGCAAGTGGGTATGAACGGGTGTGAGCAGCCAAGCGGTCCAACCTGGTTGAAATCGGGAACAAGTGGCTCATGCCTCTGGGAATCATGAGTGTGTGAGCGTGTTACGAGCATCGAGCCAAACTAGCATGTTTGTTTGTGTGTGTGTGTGTGTGTGTGTGTGTGTGTGTGTGTGTGTGTGTGTGTGTGTGTGTGTGTGTGTGTGTGTGTGTGTGTGTGTGTGTGTGTGTGTGTGTGTGTGTGTGTGTGTGTGTGTGTGTGTGTGAGAGGGGGGGGGGGGGGGGGGGGGGGGGGGGGTGAAGACAAAAATTCCCTTTGGGGCTTGTTCCCACAAAGAAAAAAAACTTATGCATGTATAGTGATCCTTGTGAGGGTTGGATTGTGAGGTGGAGTCAATGGCGAGTGTACCAAGTAAAAACTTGGGACCTAAAATAAACGAAAATTGAACACCATAGTAGTGCTTTCAACAACATGTACTTCAATTTTGTAATTGATCAAACCGCGATGTAATCTCACATATATTTAGTCCCAAAATTCAGCTTACTATGAGCATAGGTGTGCCCTCATGACTCTAAATCTTCTTTCAAATTAACAAGAGCACAAACAACATGTGATGCACAATCCTTCTTATTAGCCCCAATCCAATTTTTAATCATCGCAAAATTAATTGCTCATATCTCAAAGCCCTAATCATCCAAACCCTATTGGGTTTGTCATTTTTGGTTTGTATGGCTACGCACACTTGATTATGGCACTTGCAAATGCACAATGTAATGAAAACATTTGCCATATCCAATCAAATTGGCATACAACTCAATGGAAATACATAAAATCATTCTTAATTATGTGCAAATTGAGTCATTCCTCTCAATTGATTTGATGACACACACAAAAATATTTAGGTCTATTCAATCATCATAATTAGTGATCAACACCAATCATTCATTCCAATTTGGATCAATAATGGCATTGAGTAGGCACACTCATTAGTGCAATTTTGCCATATTTATCAAATTGATTCACCATTAGCATGGCAATGCACTAAAAATCTACACAGTTGAGTACCAATTGAGTGATCTATATCAATTCTCAAAGCCAATTGTGACACACACATCAATTATTTGGCCAAATTAATCATCATAATTGGTAAAAATTACCAATTATTCATTCACATATTGGCTTGCACATGCCATTGATGAATGGCATACACACCCAAATTTAGACCAAAATCTTATGCAAATAATCCATCAATTTCTCATTGCAATGCTAAAATTCCAAACTCGATCAAGCATAAATGAATGTATGCATACTTAATTTCTCAAAAATTAACACCATTTTGACATAATCAAGCAATACACACACTCAAAAATTAAGCACAAAAGTTCAAATTTGGCTCAATTGGTAATGAATTTAGGCTTATACCTAATGATTGCACACACTTTTCATGCACATTTCACAATCAAAAATCATTTGGGTGTCCCAATTGACCATCAAATATTGAAAATCAAGTGGTCTTTTATGGGCACACACACTCAAATTTTGCCCAATTTGTTTTAGCAATTAGGCTTATCCAATGTTGGAATTAGGGTTGCAGAGAAATGCACACAGCTTGGAGAAGATGAAGGAAGCTCAAGGCCCACAATAGAGAGTGTTTTACTTAGTGTGCAATGGAAAGATAGATTGTCCTAGAGTGATGGGCGTATATACAATGCTCGGGGGGAAAAACCTCCTAAAGAGGGAAAAAATGCCTCGGCGGTCCTAGTGTGTTCACGCACATCACTACCACATGTATATGGTAACAAATCCCCCCTGGAGTGATGCGGTGAACGAGAGCTGGCACATGAATAAAGTGAAGTGCCATGCCCTAAGGACATGATCAGTCCACAAAGGGGAGTAAGCCCAAAGCTTTGCGGAAAGCTTCAAGCTTCTCACGAGACAATGCCTTTGTGAAAAGATCTGCAAGGTTGTCCTGTGTTGGCACATAAGCCAAGCTGATCTCTCTTGCTGAGAGCCTTTCCCTGACATAGTGGTAATGCACCTCAATGTGCTTTGTGCGAGCATGAAAAATTGGGTTCCTCGCAACTGCCAATGCGCTCTGACTGTCAGTGTAGATAGTGTTGGCAGTATCCTGTCCACCACCCAAATCAGCCATAAGACGCCTGAGCCATACACACTCAACCGTAGTTGTGAAGACTGCCCTGTACTCAGCCTCACAACTCGAAGTGGACACAGTAGGTTGCTTCTTGCTCAACCAAGATATACATGAACTACCAAGCATGAAACAAAAACTACTTGTGGACACTCGCGTGTCAAAAAAACCAGCCCAATCTGAGTCCGAAAAAACATGTAAGTCTGGCAGCAATGATCTTCCCTGGGATAAAACAAGCCAAGATGTAAAGTGCCACTAAGGTAGCGGAAAATCCTCTTGACAGCCTGCCAATGCTTAGACCCTGGGCTATGCATAAATATGCTGACCTGTGAGATTGCAAACTGAATATCCGGTCTCGTGTTGCATACATGTATGAGGCAGCCAACAGTAGTTTGATAAAGAGTGACATCAGCCGGATCGCCAGCATCATGTAGACTCAACTTCAAACCTGTTTCCATGGGAGTGGAAATAGGTTTGCAATCCTCAAGTCCAAACTTACATAGCAATGTCTCTATGTAACTTTTCTGACACAAGGCAATACCACCATCACATTGCTTAAATTGTATACCCAAGTAATGATGCACCAGCCCGAAATCTTTCATCTTCAAAGTAGCATTCAAATCAGCCTTAAATTCAGCAATATGTCTCTCATTTGGTCCAGTGATGAGTAAATCATTGACATAAAGAACCACAGTGAGAAGTACATATCACCCTCACGCTTTACATACAATGTCCTTTTGTTGGACTGCTATGAAAGCCTCGTTTAACAAAATGAGTGTCAGCTTTCTCATACCAAGCACGAGGAGATTGCTTTAACCCATACAAAGCCTTCTTACATCTGCACACTTTGTCCTCTTGTCCTTTTATGACAAAACCACGAGGCTGTGTTACATAAACTTCCTCAAATATGTCACCATTCAAGAAAGCAGTAACAATGTCTTATTGATGTACATCCCAACCAAAATGAGCTGCCAATGCACATAGAAAACGCATAGTAGTCATAGGACAAATGGGAGCAAAAGTCTCTTCATAATCTATGCCTTTTTGTTGTGCATAACCCTTTGCAACAAGTTGAGCCTTACGGCGCGATCTCACCATTCGGCTTGCATTTCAACTTGTAAACCCACTTTGTACCAATGGCCTTTTTGCCAGGAGACAAATCAATAAAGTCCATGTGTCATTTTCTATAAGTGCGTCATATTCTGATTGCATGGTATCCATCCAATTTTTTGAAGTATGTGCTTCATCAAAAGACAGAGGCTCCTCAACATCATGTAAGCTAGACATAGCCAAAGCATAACAATCTGATGCATAAGATGCATGGCGAACTAGAGAAAGGTGCATCCAAATTACTATCATGCAATGTATGCACCAGCCATTTTGGCGTACCTCTAGCCTGCTCCTTTTCAGCCCTTTCCTCTTCAAGTACATCATGTACATCTGCATCAGTAATAGGCTGATCTATAACATTTTTAGAAACCCCCATATGCTATACATTTGCCTCATTGGAACTTACATTCGTATTTCTCCCACCAAAAAGAGGCAACAAAGTGTCATAAATGTCATGTGAGCTTAGATTATTGTCTCTAGTACATGACAGCAAGGGCTTAACAGAATCTTCCACAAACATTACATGCCGTGAAACCAGAATACGTTTTTTTTGCGGATGATACAACCTGTAACCTTTGCTTTTAGCACTATAACCAACAAAAATACATTTGACAGCCTTATCATCCAATTTTTTGTGCTGTGTTTGTGGCACCAAAGCATATGCCAAACAGCCAAAAACACTCATGTGCTCAATAGAAGGCTTTCTATCATGCCATGCTTCATACGGAGTAATAGACTGCAAAGGTTTCGTAGGACACTTGTTTAGTACATAAGTGGCACACATGATGGCCTCAAGCCAAAAAGAATGTGGCAAAGCTTGACTTTTGACCATACATCGTGCCATTTCCATAAGTGACCTGTTTTTCCTCTCAGCAATACCATTTTGCTGAGGTGTATAAGGCACTGTACACTGGTGTTTTATCCCACGACTAGCCAGAAATGCATTGAATTCATGAGACAAATACTCCCCCCCTCGATCGGAACGGAGGGTGCCCATAGGACATGTCGAGACATTCTCAACCATAGCCAAAAATTGTTTGAAGCACATAAAAACTTCGAACTTCGCTTTAAGAGGAAATACCCATGCATGCCTGGAGTAATCATCAATGAAAGTCACGAAGTATAGGTAACTGCCCAAGGACGGAGTTTGCATGGGCCCACAAACATCACTATGCACAAGCTGCAACCTGCATGTGGCCCTAACTGAACCATCCTTTGGAAACTTAGAACTCTCCATTTTACCCAGAATACGGCCTTCACAAACATGTTTGACAAGTGCTTCAAGAGGCGGCAAAGAAGCAACCATATCAGATTGCTGCAAACGCAGCAAAATGGAAAAATTCAGATGACCAAAACGTGCATGCCAAAGTTTTGCATCTGAAATAGCCCTTGAATCTGCAACTGCATTTGCAAAATTTTGTCCACACTTGTCATGCAAAGTGAGCTTATACAGCCCACGGCACAAAAGCCCAGATGCAACAATTTCATCACCAAAATTGAGATCATGAACTGTACATCTGTCATCCACAAATTTGACTACAAGTCTAGCAAGTGCAGATATAGACAAAAGATTCTTCTTGATCCAAGGTACATAAAGTGCATCAGCAAGTGTCAAAGAATTGCCATTTGCAGCAGTAAGCACAATCTTTCCAACTCCCTGAACCGGATAAGAGGCATTGTTGGCACAAGTGACTGAATTCCCATGAGGGACAGACTCGAGAGAGATGAGCAATTCACGATGTGAGGTAATGTGCTTTGTAGCACCACTATCGAAATACCACACCTGTGAATCTGCAGCAACTGACAAGCATGCATCATGGACAACAGGATTGTAAGTGCACTCTGCGCTAAAAGCCTAGACTGCATCAACATCAGATTACTGTCTCCTTTTACAGAAGACTCAACAATTGGTTGTATTTGTAGTGGAACCAGCATTCGCAGTGGAACCACCCTCTTTCTTCTTGGCCTCTTTGGCCTTCAACTTAGGACACTGCTTGATCAAGTGATCATTAGCTTTCAATAATGTCCCTTATCACCAGAATTTCTAGATGAATTGCTGCCAACATAAGCATTAGGAATATAAGTTTTGCCACACGCAGCAGAACCATAAGAAGTGGCCGCATTGCTGCTACCACCCTTTCTTTGAGAAGCGATAAAATCCTGTTCAACTGCACACTGTCTAGTCCTGTTTTTTTTGGAAAGTGACTCTTGCAACAGCAATGTACATAATGCATCAAACTTGACAACTTCAGGATTTCCTTGGGTCATCAGTCTCCAAGTACTAGCAAAAGTCATTAGGAAGGGAATGGGGTCAAAGGGGGCCTCTTTATTTGCCATGGGATTAAAAAGGAGATTATGGAAAGGGAAAATGGGTGGATGCCATGTGGACTGAAATGGTGGTTATGGCAGGTCCTAAAAGTAAGTGGTCAAACTTGTGCTCTTTTACAAAATACAAAGAGAAAATCTCTTATAATTTCAAAAAAATGAACTTTTCTCTAAATAGTTGAGTAAAAACCAATACTTTCTCTCTCTAGTGGCTGTGAGTTTCTCCCCCCTCTCTCCTAAAAAAGGGTCCCTCTAAAAACGTGTTGATCATTCCCTCCCTCTCTCTCTACTGTACCATCTCTCACTTCTCTTCACTTCACTTTTAGTTTTCCCTCCCAAAAGCTCTACTTCTCTTTCCTTCCTTTCAGTTTTCCCTCCCAAAAGTTCTGCAGCAGAAGTTTGAACCTTCTTTCCCTCCTCAAGCTTACTGCATTCTCCTCAAGATAAAGTTCTCCATTTCTCCATGAGCCTCACTAAACACCTCTACCTAAAGTTGAAGATCTATTGCATATTCTTCTGCTAGATCATCCCTCTTTCTTTCCTCAACAGGTTTCCTGCTCCTTCTCCATTGTGCTCTCTAGAGAGGATCTACTTTCCTCTCAAGCTTTGCAGCATTATCTTTCCAATTAATCCAACAAGCAAGTGGAGCAATATAGCAGTAAGTGGCATCCTTCGTCTAATGTACCATCAAGAATCTTGCTCTATACAACTGAGAACATGGATGTGCAATCTCTAATCATAAGTGTTTGTTGCAAGTTGTGCCACTATTCTCCATGGCATCATCGGGTACTCGACGACCTAGGAGTGTCATTGACTCCATTTCATGCAGCAATGTACAAGACGACAGTGGATGTTGGGTGACGATGGAGTTCAAACGATTGATGTGGGTGACAATGCAACCCAGCTCAAGAGGTTCACACAAGGTCTCAAGGAGACACATGGCTTCTTGATCACACCATTGGAAGGGAAGGATCATGGAGTTCAAGCAAACCCATGATGGCAAGCGTCTTGCAAAGGTGCAACATGTGTATGTTGCTTCACAACTGAAGCTAGAGACAACAATGGCTCCATCAAGGTTTCCTTCAAACTGTAATTTCACTCCTCTGTCAATTTTTTAGATTGTATATTTTGTATTTGTACTGTATATATTGCTTTGATGTCTATAAGGCTTTCATTGCTTGTTCATGTTTGCAGATGTATTCCCATCTGATTTTGTAGAGTGGGAGCCATTAGAGTCCTTCACAAGAACTTTTGAGGCCATCCACATTGACCTTGACAAGCTGCTCTATGCTGGTTGTCCATCCGTGGAGCTTGTCTCACGGGACATTTTTTTTATAACCATACTTATGTAACGCCTAGGCAAACTGGGTATGGTAATCTTTCCCCAGTTCATCCACCACCCTTGGAGAGTACGGAATGGCCTAAGCCTAATAGTGCCTTGATCACAGCAACCAAAAGGAGAATCGAGGTGGATGTGTATTCAGCAATGAAGTGCACCTATGGTTCCCATAAAGCTTCCCTAACTTGATTTATGTCCGTTCATGTGTTCGTGTTTATCTTTCGACTGCAAAGTGTTCATAGGACACCAACAATGTGGACTTGCAAAGGGGAAAGTGCGATCAATAGTCTCCTTGCAGTTGGATGGCAGACTAAGGTGGTCAACCACCACGGAGATACAATCAAGTGCTCTGTAGTTGTTGAGAATGTGGTGTGCAGATACCATATTGCGAAGTAGAGCTTGTCAATTGTCTTTCCCTACAGAAGATGGAAGCTGACGAAGGGAGAATGGGAGGCACTAAACTCTAATGTTGCTCCTAGAGAATCAATTGATCTGCAAATATGCCTCCATAATAATGCATTGCATGACATCTCGGTGAATAACAACTGGAATCTCAGTCACCTTCGCGAGTATCTTAATCTTAGATATACCTAGCCCAATCAATATGTTTTTGTAATCAATGAAAAGGTTGTTCATTCCAGAAAAGAGAAGAGCTTTCTGTGTGAAAACATTGGTTTTCCGCGATGTATTAATGTAAAAGCTTGTAGCTAAAACGATTCCCTCCCATTAATACATATGGCGTTTTGAATCTCTGTCTCATTTTTTAATTTGTTCAAGATTAAGTTTGAAATATGCAAGTTTTTTAGTTTCGAGCATGAAGACTTTCAATGCTGGTGTCTTTTAATGCTTGTCGCGTGATTGTGTTTATAATTATAGTTTTAAGTTAATTTGATGTTAAATTAAAGTGCTTTAAAAAAGTGACATTGAGTATAAAAGTCACTTTGTAGGTTTTAAACTTCATTTATCACATTCACAAAACACAAGCTTTCAGCTCTCTTCCCATCTTCTTTGTGAGCAGACCCATGGCAACATCTTCTGATGCACTTCTCACACAAATACATAAGATAGGACTTGCAAATCACGCACATTAACTAGTCTGTGTGTTTGAGGGGACGATCGACATGCATGCCACTGCTAACCTTCATGTAGAGGGATTCCAGACTACATGATGGAGCACATGGAAGAATATGCAATAGTCTTCAAGGGATCTAACATGGTGTGGTTGCCAGTGGATTTTCTCAAACACCTCTATGCGGATGACAAAAACTTTCGCTATCGCTTATTGAGGTTTATAAAAGGGCTTACTGAGCGGGACTACAGGATAGAGGATGAGGATGACCTCATAGACTTGGGCATGGGGTGCATAGGCACGCAATTCATCTCTTGGGACATGGTTCTGGTATTGCTTGTGCTTAAGGGCATGGAGAAGGGAAAATCAAAGGAAAAGACCGACAAGAAACCTCCTATAACCATTGTGGAGGAATCAAATGAATTTGTTGAAGAGGTTGATGAGCAGGCTGAAGCATCTATGGCACTTGTCCTCTTGCAAGATCCTAGCTCCACTAAGGAGGAAGATGGGATGATAGAGGGAGACGAGGTACTAGAAGAAGCTCCTGACCTCCAAATTCTCACTTTGCATGCAGTGGTGGTGGATGGTCGTCACTTTTTGTTCCTTGATGACATTGCAAAGACACTAGGACTCAGAGAAGATGAGTCGCTCTCAGTGCTCGCTATCTATGTGGGCATGAAAGATCCCAGTGGAAGGCAAGAGAAGGTCAACTTTCAAATTGACTTTGAAGACCAAGGTCTCCCACCAAGCTTGTCATTCCTCCCTAGTGGAAACGAACAGAATTTGGTACAAACCGTGGCAAATACACTTATGGAAATCAAATCATGTGCCTCATTTTATGAAAGCATCCCGAAAAGTGCTTTTCTTCCACACAAACCGCTGACCATTATCGGTGGAGAAGATCGCTCTAGCATCGACCTTATAAGGAAAACTCTTGAAGAGATAGATGAGGAAACTGAGGTATCCACTTTTTAACTTTATCGATAGTAAATTGTTTCCTATAGCAAGTGTTGAAGTTGTTTAAAATGTTTTGCAGACCGCATACCATGTTGATAATTTTGCAATGCGTACTGGAGGTTCACATAGCAATCCTATGGGTAGTGATAGCTCCCTGTGGCACTACCTTGGCCATCTGGGTCCATCCGTTCTTCGAGTTGCACACACAGAGTTCTCCAAGCATGGTTCTACGAAGTTGCTCAAGTGCAAGGCATTAAGTGCCATCCTTGCTGAAGATTCCCTTACCCTTAATGCTCACAAGTGTATCTTGGTGGATCGAGAGGCCGCATTGTATGCTTTTACAGGAAAGCACCCTGGGTCAGTCCTCTCCCACTATGCCTTAAGCCTAGGTCAAGGGGTGACAAACCTAGAGGAGATTGTCAAAACTTTTGGTGTCAAGTCGGCCATTCGCCCTATACCAAAAGATGTAATTTACAAGAAAACCAACCAGCCATGATGTAATATCCAGAGCAATATACAATAATTTTGTCTTCACACCTCCTCGACCATCAAAGCACCCATCTGACGTGGGACGCCCACCGGTGAATAATTTGTGAAACGGAGCCTTTTCGGGTGCGTATGGAGGTCGTGGGACGACCAAAAGCCACAGCTATGACCAACGACGCGGAACGAGCCGCAAAAAAGCCCAGTGTGCCACGCCGCGTCGTTGGTCATAGCCGTGGCTTTTGGTCGTCCCACGGCCTGCGTACGCACCCGAAAAGGCTCCGTTTCACAAATTATTCATTGGTGGGCGTCCCACGTCAGATGGGTGCTTGGATGGTCGAGGAGGTGTGATCTAACTACTTGATTGATTCAAATACTTCAACAATAGAAAGTACACAATTAACTATTAGAGTTACACAGAATAAGACAAAATCGAGTCGTTTATATTATATCAAAAGATTACAAATCTGATAAACAGAGATTACATGGGAAAACTGATTCTTATGGAGGCACCCTTCGTTCCTCAGATTGAGCGCTAAAGCTAGATCTTTATTTTTAATGTAACTCGCTTTGCATGCACCATACAAGATACACCATCTTGGAACAACTGCACCAGAATGTCCTCGACGGCATCCTGTAAAGCCAAAAGAGCCGCACGTCGGATACGTGTAACTGAATCTAAATATTCGTCCATTATTTCTCTTACCACCCGAGAAAAAGCTACCTTTGGTATTATTGGCTATGTGCTCTTTTGATATTTGCAGATCTCACGTAGAGCCACTGTTCCAGGCTTCTATCGCCTTTTCTTCTGCGTTGTTGGCAGTGGTGGAGGAGCTGCTTGTTTGGCCCATTGAGGAGGGTCATTTTTATACTTCTTCCTCCTCTCTTCTTGGGCTTGCTGCTCTTCAGGTGTGAGCTTGTCCTTTTTCTTTTTCGCACATTGTTTTGCTCTCTGAGGAATTTTTGCTGGTCTGGAGCTCCCACCCTTTGCTTGTTGGGCGGCCTGAGCCCTGTCCTCTTCCGCTCTCTTCTCGGCCTCTGCTCGTCCTTGTAAATTAGCCAAGTGGTCTCTCTCAGCCTTGGCTCTCTGCCATTCTTCCTTCTCTCTCTGCCTTCTTTGTTCTTCATGTAATTTCTGTGCTTTTTTATCTGTTGCCTCTTTCTTTTCTAACTCTCTCATTCTCTTCCTTCTCTTGGCATCTCGTGCTATTGAAACAGGATCATCGGGTATTATCTTGATCACCCTTTGTTTGATTTGCGGAGCGAATTTTTGCGGTGTAGTTGTAGTTGCTTGAGCTTCAGGTGTTGCCATTGCTTGATCTCCAATTGCTGTCGTTGCTTAATCTTCAGTTGCTGCCGTTGCATGAGCTCCAGGTCCTGTTTCTTGTGTTGGTCTATCATGAGCTGCAAATGCTCTGAAATCCGATAGAGGTGTGCGATTTGCATGTTGTAGTGGCTGGAGATCACCAAATATCTGTCGCATGGTGTTTTGATCCTCTGTAGTTGAATGTTGGGAGAGTGGTTGGGTGTTAGGAGCTAGTTCTTATGGTTGAGGCTGTGGATTTGCAGTGGTGGATTTTGTACGAGGTTGAGGTTGCGGATTTGCAGTGTTTTCAGTGGCAGTGGTGTCATCGTTGTGCAAGGTGGTGTGCTCTTGTATATTGTCCATGTTGTGCAAGATATGAGTGCGTGTACGTTTGGGCTTGAGAGGGTCTTCTAAAATGTGCAAACAAGAAATGAACTTTGAGTTATGAGTTTTGACTTATATAGTACTTAAACTTTTTAAAAATTTTAAAAACTCAATAAAATCGCTAAAAATTAAAAAAGACTCTAAAATATATGAAACTTGAACCATGGGACTAATAATTGTCACCTTTATAAATCACTTTGCATGACAATGCATGTTTACAATAGAAATGGTAAGTGTCAAAAGGAAATTAAATTTCCACCCAACGCCTGCCATCACACCGCCTTGTCTCCAACCAGCATTGGAATCAATCTTTTGCACTTGAAGCATGATATGATTGTGATCACCTCAAGCTAACCACTTTTTCTATTCTACATTTTAAATTTCTTTGTTCTCTTGTCTTTTTTCTCTCTCTCCCTGCTAAAACTCTGTAGAACCAATTGAACATCTCGTGAAGGGCATTGCTCTTTTTTCTTCCACCTCCATGTTGTGTATTTTTTAAATACACTACTTTTGCTTGATAGTGTGAGCGCTCCATCCGTTGGCTGCTCCAAATGCCTAATGAACCATAAGTGTCGAGGAAAAAAGCACTATAATGCGCAAAAAGAATGTGCTGAAAAAAAAACAAACTTTAGTTTCGCATACAGATGTATTTTGATTGAAAATATCAAATGTGCAACACACCATGTAATGTGTTATGTGTGTCGCCCCCCAAGCATCCACCATTTGTGCTATAAAACTATTGATTACAAACTTTAGGTTGGATATCTCATCATCGGTTAGCTTTGCCTTTTCGAGAAGACGAAAAATATCATCAGTAGACTGCCACACACGAGCACGCTTAATTCCTAGGGCTGCTTCATTACCTTTGTAGGTGGTAATGTCACACACCTTTTTCCACAACTGAAACTCATTGGGACTTTGGAAGTCTGAATAGTTTGAAAGCAAATGTCTAGCTTTACTACCACCCATACAAACTTTATTAGGGCGATCTTGTGTACTTCTAGATGCCTTCTTGTCTTTTGATAGCTCAACTGCACCCCCATGTAGACCAACGCTCGATAGAATAGATTCTAGTTCTCGTATACACTCTTCTCTTCTTTCTGCAAGCTCCATATTCCAAGAGTAATTAATATGGAGCATAAGCAACTTGTCAAGAATTCGTAGACGAGCATGAAGGGTGCACACATGCACATTTATCAGTGGTATTGAAAGATTAGGATCCCAATTTGGTGCTACCATGTACATGTGGTAGTGATGTGTGTGAACACACTAGGACCGTCGGGGCATATTTTCCCTCTTTAGGAGGTTTTTTCCCACGAGCATTGTATATACACCCATCACTCTAGGGCTATCTATCTTTCCATTCCACACTAAGTAACACTCTCTATTGTGTGCCTTGAGCTTCCTTCCTCTTCTCCAAGCTGTGTGTGTTTCTCTGCAACCCTAATTCCAACAATTGGTATCAGAGCAGGTTGCGTCCTCCCGGGCTTAGTCACCAGCTGCTCCAACACACGCCTACTCACTTTTTCCTATTTCAGTGAGCTTTGGCAAGCGTTCGCAGGTTGATAAAAATTTCGAGAGAAGCTCATAGAGCTCAGTGTGCTCAGATTTCTGATTCGGGCTCATTTCGGCCTATGTTTCCACTATAGGCAGCACTGCACAGGCTATTTCGTCATTTTGTGCAAAATTTCTTTCAGTGTCGTTTTTTGCATAACACATGTCTCATAGTCTTCTATGGTTTGTGCTATATAGCACGTGTTGTTCCCGCTCCGTTTCTCCTATTTTCGAGTAGTTTTCACATCAGGTGCAGCATTTACCATGGCTGACAACAACACAGATGTGTTCAAGATGTTTACTGTTGAGGACAGGTTGGATGGGGAAAACTACCCTATGTGGGGTTATATGATGCAACATGTTCTTGTGTCAAAGGGTGTCTGGAACATTGTGCAGGGCATTGATGTACGTCCTGGTTCTGAGGATGTAGGCGACGTTGAGGATGTTGCAGGTCTTGCTGCAAGGATTGCTGCTATTAGAGTTGATTTGCCTACAGTAGAACAAGCTCGTTGGGATGTAAAGGATGCACAGGCTCATGTATTGATTGCGTTGTCTGTGAAGCGCACCATTATTCCTCACATCCGTTCAGCAACATCTGCAAAACAAGCTTGGGATATTTTGGCTGGTCTTTATGCAAGTCGCAATGAGGCTAAAATTGCTTTGCTGCATAAAGAGTTGGAGTCGAAGATTATACATGAGGAAGATGATATGGACACTTTCCTTGCTAGTGTCAAGGATATCAATGAGCAACTTATTTCTGCAGGTGAAGTCATTTCAGACAGTTCCCTTGTGCAGACTGTTCTTGATGCCTTACATGATTCCGACTAGACTTTTGGTAGTACTTGGAGACTAATGACCCAAGGAAATCCTGAAGTTGTCAAGTTTCATGCATCATGCACATTGTTGTTGCAAGAGTCACTTTCCAGAAAAAACAGAACTAGGTAGCGTGCAGTTGAACATGCTTTTATTGCTTCTCAAAGAAAGGGTGGTAGTAGCAATGCGGCCACTTCTTATGGTTCTACCACAAGTGGCAAAGCTTCTGTTCCTAATGCTTCTGCTGGTAGCAATTCGTTTGGAAATTCTGGTGATAAGGGCAAAAAGAAGATGCATTGCTATTATTGTAAAGCTAATGATCACTTGATCAAGTCGTGTCCTAAGTTGAAGGCCAAAGAGGCTAAGAAGAAAGAGGGTGGTTCCACTACAAATGTTGGTTCCACTACAAATGTAGAAATGTTGAGTCTTCTGTGAAAGGAGACTGTGATGCTGATGTTGATGCAGAATGGGCTTTTAGTGCAGAGTGCACTTACAATCCTGTTGTCCATGATGCATGCTTGTCAACTGTTGCTGCTGCAGATTCACATGTGTGGTATTTCGACAATGGTGCTACAAAGCACATTACCTCACATCGTGAATTGTTCACCTCTCTCGAGTTTGTCCCTCATGGGAATTCAATCACTTGTGCCAACAATGCATCTTATCCGGTTCAGGGAGTTCGAAAGATTGTGCTTACTGCTGCAAATGGCAGTTCCTTCACACTTGTTGATGCACTTTATGTACCTGGGATCGAGAAGAATCTCTTATCGGTATCCGCACTTGCTAGACTTGGACTTGTAGTCAAATTTGTGGATGACAGATGTACAGTTCATGATCTCAGTTTTGGTGATGAAATTGTTGCATCTAGCCTTTTGTGTCGTGGGCTGTATAAGCTTACTTTGTATATATGACAAGTGTGGATAAAATTTTGCAAATGCTGTTGCAGATTCAAGGGCTATTTCAGATGCAAAACTTTGGCATGCACGTTTTGGTCATCTGACTTTTGCCAGTTTGTTGCGTTTGCAAAAATCTGATATGGTTGCTTCTTTGCCGCCTCTTGAAGCACCTGTCAAACATGTTTGTGAAGGCTATATTTTGGGTAAGATGCAGCGTTCTAAGTTTCCAAAGGATGGTTTAGTTTGGGCCACATGCAGGTTGCAGCTTGTGCATAGTGATGTTTGTGGACCCATGCAAACTCCGTCCTTGGGCAATTAGCTGTACTTCGTGACTTTCATTGATGATTACTCCAAGCATGCATGGGTATTTCCGCTTAAAGCGAAGTCTGAAGTTTTTATGCGCTTCAAACAATTTCTGGCTATGGCTGAAAATGTCTGGAAATGTACTATGGACACCCTCCGTTCCGATCGAGGGGGGGAGTATATGTCTCATGAATTTAATGCATTTCTGGCTAGTCGTGGGATAAAACACCAATGTAAAGTTCCCTATACACCTCAGCAAAATGGTGTTGCTGAGAGGAAAAACAAGTCACTAACGGAAATGGCACGATGTATGGTCAAAAGTCAAGCTTTGCCGCATTCTTTTTGGCTTGAGGTCATCATGTGTGCCACTTATGTACTGAACAGGTGTCCTACGAAAGCTTTGCAGTCTATTACTTCATATGAAGCATGGCATAATAGAAAGCCTTCTCTTGAGCACATGCGTGTTTTTGGCTATTTGGCATATGCTTTGGTGCCACAAACACAGGCAGAAAATTGGATGAGAAGGCTATCAAATGTATTTTTGTTGGTTATAGTGATGAAAGCAAAGGTTACAGGTTATATCATCCACAAACAAAGTGTATTCTGGTTTCACAGGATGTAGTGTTTGTCGAAGATTCTGTTCAGCCCTTGCTGTCATGTACTAGAGACAGTAATGTAATCTCACAAGACATTTATGACACTTTGTTGCCTCTTTTCAGTGGTGGAAATACGAATGTAATTTCCAATGAGGAAAATGTACAGCCTATGGGGGTTTGTGAAAATGTTACAGATCAGCCTATTACTGATGCAGATGTACATGATGTACTTGATGAGGAAAGGGCTGAAAATGAGAGGCTAGAGGTATGCAAAAATGGCTGGTGCATACATTGCATGACAGTAATTTGGATGCACCTTTGTCTAGTCGTACTCGTTCAGGCTCTCGCCATGCATCTTATGCATCAGATTGTTATGCTTTGGCTGTGTCTAGCTTACATGATGTTGAGGAACCTTTGTCTTTTGATGAAGCACAAAATTCAGAAAATTGGATGGCTGCCATGCAATCAAAATATGATGCACTTATAGAAAATGACACATGGACTTTATGTGATTTGCCTCCTGGCAAGAAGTCCATTGGTACGAACTGGGTGTACAAATTGAAATGCAAGCCGAATGGTGAGATCGATCGCCATAAGGCTCGACTTGTTGCAAAGGGTTATGCACAGCAAAAAAGCATAGATTATGAAGAGACTTTTGCTGCCACTTGTCATATGACTACTGTGCCTTTTTTAATGTGCATTGGCAGCTCATTTTGGTTGGGATGTACATCAATCAGACATTGTTACTTCTTTCTTGAATGGTGACATATTTGAGGAAGTTTATGTAATGCAGCCTCGCGATTTTGTCATAAAAGGACAAGAGGACAAAGTGTGCAGATGTAAGAAGGCTTTGTATGGGTTAAAGCAATCTCCTTATGCTTGGTATGAGAAATCTGACACTCATTTGGTTAAACGAGGCTTTTGTAACAATCCAACAAAAAGCACATTGTATGTAAAGCATGAGGGTGATATGTACTTCTCATTGTGGTTCTTTATGTCAATGATTTGTTGATCACTGGACCAAATGAGAGACATATTGCTGAATTTAAGTCTGATTTGAATGCTACTTTCAAGATGAAACATTTGGGGTTGTTGCATCATTACTTGGGTATACAGTTTAAGCAGTGTGATGGTGGTATTGCCTTGTGTCAAAAAAGTTACATAGAGACATTGCTATGTAAGTTTGGAGTTGAGGATTGCAAACCTATTGCCACTCCCATGGAAACAGGTTTGAAGTTGAGTCTACATGATGCTGGAAATCCTGTTGATGTCACTCTTTACCAAACTGTTGTGGGCTGCCTCATTTATGTATGCAACACGAGGCCGGATATTCAATTTGCAGTCTCACAGGTCCGCAGATTTATGCATAGCCCAGGGTCTAATCATTGGCAGGTTGTCAAGAGGATTTTCCGCTACCTTAGTGGCACTTTACATCTTGGCTTGTTTTATCCCAAGTGGGGATCATTTCCGCCAGACTTACATGCTTTTTCGGACTCAAATTGGGCTGCTTGTTTTGACACGCGAGTGTCCACAAGTGGTTTTTGTTTCATGCTTGGCAGTTCATGTATATCATGGTTGAGCAAGAAGCAACCTACTGTGGCCACTTCGAGTTGTGAGGCTGAGTATAGGGCAGTCTTTACAGCTACGGTTGAGTGTATATGGCTCAGACGCCTTATGGTTGATTTGGGTGTTGGACATCACACTGCCAACACTATCTACACTGACAGTCAGAGTGCATTGGCAGTTGCGAGGAACCCAATTTTTCATGCTCGCACAAAGCACATTGAGGTGCATTACCACTATGTCAGGGAGAGGCTCTCAGCAGGAGAGATCAGCTTGGCTTATGTGCCAACATAGGACAACCTTGCAGATCTTTTCACAATGGCATTGTCTCATGAGAAGCTTGAAGCTTTCCGCAAAGCTTTGAGCTTACTCCCCTTTGTGGACTGATCATGTCCTTAGGGCATGGCACTTCCCTTTACTCATGTGCCAGCTCTCGTTCATCGCATCAGTCCAGGGGGGATTTGTTACCATATACATGTGGTAGTGATATGTGTGAACACACTAGGACCGCCGGGGCATTTTTTCCCTCTTTATGACGTTTTTTCCCCCGAGCATTGTATATACGTCCATCACTCTAGGGCTGTCTATCTTTTCATTGCACACTAAGTAACACTCTCTATTGTGTGCCTTGAGCTTCCTTCGTCTTCTCCAAGCTGTGTGTGTTTCTCTGCAATCCTAATTCCAACATTTGGATCATCCATGTTTCAATTAGGAGGTACTTGCTGGTCACAACTAAGAATACCTTGAAACCATTGTTATAGTGCTTTATCCACTGCTTGTGTAGTGGGTACACCTTTTGCAGAGTTGATTGTTACTTTGCCTCCCTTACCCTTACCACCTTTCAACTTGCTGGCCTTTGCACCCTTGCCATCAGCTCCCATTGAGACTTTACTGTGGCAGCAATAAATGCATGGAAAGAGGGTCATTGCACCTTGCTTGCACCCTAACATACACTTGAGTGTTTTTAGGTCTCTTGCCAAATGCCACTCAACTTGGAACGTTCCCAGACCTGAGACATGCAATCTTTGTCCTTCTTGCTGTTGTCGAATGACATCAACGATTGTTGTACGTGTGATTGAAATACCATTTGAGAGTCTCATGTGTCTCGTGTGGGAGATGAAAAGCTGCCAGCCACCAAATATTTTTCTCTGATTGAACACCTAAACAAGTGTTTCCCTTCTCATTGGCATTTAGCTCCACATCAACACCCACCAAGGCCCTGCTCATCAACGTAACACGTACCCTTTCGAGCCGTTGACCTTTAACAACTTGGCACTCATCAAGTTTGAGTTAGGTCTTTGAGCGAGCTCAATGGAGAGAGCCTTTTTTTTTTTTTTTGGCCGCCCTCCCTAGCTCTCCTTCCTCCTCCTCTTGCCGCCCATGTGCCTCCTCCCCTCCACTTGCTTCTCCCCCTCAGCCTCTCGGGGGGTTCACTATGTGTAAAACTACCATATCACGTGCGTTCAAGACATGTTTGTAAAACCCCTTATCTGTGAATTTTGTTAAAAATATGATGTATCCTTTTCTTTTGAAATTTGTAAGTTTTTTTCAAATTTGAAAAAACAATTCCCTTCTGTATATATATTCCTGTAAGTTTCAAGAAATTTAAATACCCTTCTATTGAACTCACGTGATAGGTTACATTTTTATTAGGTGACCTCCCCGGGCTCAGCCTCCTCCTCCAACATCCTCCCTCCCCTCCACCTTCTTCCTCCATCTCCTCCTCTAGCCGCCATCCTCTTTCTCCTTACTCATCCCTCTCTTCTACCTCTCTCTCTCTCTCTCTCTCTCTCTCTCACCAATCCCTACCCCTCCCCCCACATTGCGATGTGGTTTTTTATCTAATTGAACCAAAAAGAAAACAATTACTCTGACTTGGGTGCATGTTCATGCTATTGCATGCTAAAATCATTTAGGCTACAATATTCGCACTCTCTCTCTCTCTCTCTCTCTCTCTCTCTCTCTCTCTCTGTGTGTGTGTGTGTGTGTGTGTGTGTGTGTGTGTGTGTGTGTGTGTGTGTGTGTGTGTGTGTGTGTGTGTGCTCCTCATCAGACCTTCTCTCTTCTCCTTTTCCACACTATTCCGCATACCGCCCCCCACATTGCAATATGTTTTTCTAACCCTTACACCCCCCTCTCTCTCTCCATCTCTCCATCTACTACTACCCTCTCTATTCTCCTCTACCCCACTAATCCCTACCCCTCCCCCCACATTGCGATGTGGTTATTTATCCAATTTAACAAAAAAGAAAACAATTACTCTGACATGGGTGCATGTTCACGCTATCGCATGCTTAAAATTAGGCTACAATATTTGCATTCTCTCTCTCTCTCTCTACCCTCTTGTCCTCCCATGTCTCTCTCTCTCTCTCTCTCTCTCTCTCTCTCTCTCTCTCTCACACACACACACACACACACACACACACACACACACACTCTTCTGTACATATCTGAAACCAAATAGATTAAAACAAAGAGAGAGTGTGGATAGTAATAAATGACCCAAATTACTGTATTTATTTGATGACGTTAACAGCTAAACATTGTTGTGTACACAATTATCTTGGTCCCTCATCACATGTACGTATCTAAATCCAAATAGATTAAAACAAAGATAGAAAGAGGAGACTAAAAAATGATCCAAATATTTTTATTTATTTGATGACGTTGAGTTACAATATAGCAGCTAAACATTGATGTGTACACAATGTTCTTGGTTCCCTCATCACATTTTAGGATGTGCCATGACCGCATCTCCTCCAAGACCATGTGTCGCCTCCGTTGTGTGCTCAACTTCCCCACCATGCGCTGCAGAAACTACAATCAAATTTTGGTTAGGGACAATGCTCTTAGCAAAAACTACATTAATACTAAAAGTTTACTAAGAAGTCGTAGAAGACAGTATTTGAAATTAATCACCTATTAAATGAATCCTATGACACACATTGCGTACTCTGTTTGAAAGGCGTGTTCTTGATATAATCCGTTGCTAATCCAAGATATGCATGAAGACCTTCTAGATATGGGAGTAAATTCATGAGGAGCACATTGTCGTTGCTCGCTCCATCGTAACTCCTTACTGTGACAAGAATATGTGGTGGGTTTTCAATTGCCTTCTCAGGATTGTCATCTACTAGAATGGTGTCCAGAGGGTCCTTGATGTATGAGGCTACCAATTCAGATCTAAAGTTCTTCACAAACACCAAATTGAATTTTGGATGCTTGCCTTCGCAGTGCCTCTCTTCACAGTGTCCTTGATGCAGGCAAAACTTAAAAAATGTCTTACCATACCCAGCCTCTTTGTATTTACTCTTAATTAAATAAAAAATGGGGGTTTGATTTTGCTCTTGCATGGAGCTCCAAACCCCTACATCGAATAGCTCAAACACCACCCTCTGTAATAGCAATATCCCTGGTCGCAATGACACACCCATTCGCCCTACATTTAGAATATTTGCAGCGTGGGAAGGAGCACTTTCCCACCGCCACCGTTTCAATAGGACACCGTTAACATCGAACACTATGAGTTTCCTTTTCACGTGGCAAGAAGGAACTTAGTGTGCCTGTGCCTTCACGATGGTCAATTACCAAATGGATCTTACTTAGCATCATATTAGGAGGGATACATAATTCAATCTTTCACACTACTCGAGGAAGAAAGACACTTACCATTACATAGATGTTGCAATTCTTCCATTGACTCTTGTCGATCTAGCAATAGTACATGTCGACCCATTCGCAGCCCCGGACATGCCAGAAGACCGCAACCATCATAAATTTGTAATACTACATTACCCTCCTCTGTATAGAAAGAGAGTAGCTTCTCGTGTAAAGTTGGACTTCTCTCCATGCCCCCTGAAGAGATATCATCATTCTAAATGCATGTCTAGAAATTTAGATAAGCAAATACAATGGAGGTGAACTCGTTGAAAACTCATGGCATACCTCGCCAAGGACAGCCATCCGTTTTGAGTTGCCAATGATTGGCATTGTAGTAATCAAAGATAACGTCCGAATCAGGCTTTTGATTCAATCTATAGGCACAAATTTTACGGAATACAACGATTTCCAAGCATCGCATTTGTGGGACTCAAGACTCATAATGAGGACACACTCTATCACACACTAATTTTCCAAAGCAAGCAAGTAGTTTTACCTACTGTAACACCATCGTGGAGGCTGAATGGAGTAGCACACAGGACGATAGTTGTATGGTCAATATAGTACCCATTTTGATTTGCTAGGTCGATAATGCCCATGCATGTTCTCGACGGCATATCAACACTAGATTTCCCTTCTCATCAAGATACTCCCTGGCAATACCAAAAACCTTTTGGATTTGATTGATTTGGAAATGGTTCCATTTGGGGATATTGGGTAATGTTATTCCGACGACGCTTGTGTTGGTTGGTAGATGACAAAATATTGCATAGCAACCTGCATTTGTTGTCCCGCCGAAAGCTTCGCCTAGCTACTATAGAAATTTTTGTGAGTAGGGCACCTACATCTCCCTTGCCCATCTCGTCAGCTGCTCCCATAGGATCAATAGCTAAAACCGCAGAATCTGATTTTAAAGAAATGAATATCCAGTTAGTAAGGTGAGACAATAATACCAGGAGTACCTCAAGTTGTTAGCATACCAGAGCTATGTGCCATTGAATTATGCGCTTCATCGTGAGGTGGAGTGTTGCATTGCACCATGACATCTGGATATAACAAACATATAAGTGACTGTATTTTAAATACTTAAAGATATCTTCTCGTTGTTGCTACACACTTGCTCACCTCCAACAAGAAGAGCAGGATCTCTGCGGTGACCAGTCTCTGCTACAATAGACAATCCTGTTGAAACTTTGGTTATTGTGCCATTCGCATCATGGGAAGGAAGATGTTGAAGGCATTTGTTCAAAGGGCTGACCTGTACAGCCGAATGTGGTTGAATGTCCTCTAGATTTTGTTTTCTCCAATACTGCAACACCTTCAACAAAGTAACGTTGGTTTTGTTTAGTCTTACATCAACATAGAGAGAGAGAGAGAGAGAGAGAGAGAGAGAGAGAGAGAGAGAGAGAGAATGGCCGACAGAGAGGACAGGGAGAGAGAGAGAGAGAGAGAGAGAGAGAGAGAGAGAGAGAGAGAGAGAGGATGGGTTTTGTTTAGTCTTACATCAACATAGAGAGAGAGAGAGAGAGAGGATGGCCGACGGAGAGGACAGGGATGGAGAGAGGGAGAGAGAAAAGGAGAGGGAGAGGGAGGATGGCCAATGGAGAGGACACGGATGGAGATAGAGGACTAGGAGGAGAGGTGAGGGACAAGAAGAGGAAGAAAGAAAATTGGTGGGAGGGATACAGGAGAAGGGAAGAGGAGAGGTGGAGAGGATGAGGGATAGAGAGAGGATAGCTAAGAGGGGAGGAGATGGTGAGAAGGAAGGGGGTAGAGAGGTAGGAGGATAGGATGAGGTGGTAGAGAGGGAGGAGGAGAAAAGAAGGGAGGACCATACCTGTCTGGAGCAACAACATAAAATGGTACTCTCAATCTTTATTCCTCTTTTTATACTGTAGAGAGGGGAGAGAGAGACACACATATAAAACACACACACACAGACACACAATAAAGGCGAACATGCTTTGCTGCAAATTCAAACAACAGCAAGCGTCGATCTAGATTAGCACACTCTAGTCATAAGGGGTATACATAAGGAGACATTTCACAAGGGGTATACATCTTTAATCTGTGTTCTTAAATGATTTGGAGCATGAAAGTATCGGCATGAAGGTCTTTGACATTTTCCACGAAGATAATCTTGGCAAACCTGCAGAAATTGGTCGCCAAAAGTACGTCAAGAATACAAAAAAAAAACTGCCGACACACTTAAGAGCATTATCACATGGAATCTGTCTTACAACAATATAATCACCATCACCACTTTCAGGAATATGGTGAGCATATCGGTATTCCACGAGTAAAATCTCTGCATACATGTGCCCATACATGCATAATTACATAAATTATGTCAGACTGCCAATTTCCAACCCACCACAAAAGAAATCAGCGCCATCAAAGGTATCAGATGGGCTTTTCAAACTAGCTTAGAGCACTACACATAGAGCTATGATACACCTCTTAATATCAAGACCCAGATCCTTCAACCTTCTGCAAGTATTGGAATCGCTAGGGTGGAATCATATCTTTTAATATAGGTCTCTGCTGAGTTTGCTCATACGCCATCTTTCCAAGTACGAGAGAGAGAGAGAGAGAGAGAGAGAGAGAGAGAGAGAGAGAGAGAGAGAGAGAGAGAGAGAGAGAGAGAGAGAGAGAGAGAGAGAGAGAGAGAGAGAGAGAGGGCATCATGGCTGCCACACTGGCAGAGTGGAAGCTGACTCTGAGAGTCTGACCTCCCGACTCGGTGCCTGAGGCCGGTGGCCCTTGTCACTCCAGGCTTGTCAATCGAGGGGACACCCTTTTGGGATGAGTTTATGTGTTGTTGCAGCTCGGAGACAGGAATCACGAGGGGTGGTGCAACTTCCTTGACCGCTTGCCGGAGAGAGAGAGAGAGAGAGAGAGAGAGAGAGAGAGAGAGAGAGAGAGAGAGAGAGAGAGAGAGAGAGAGAGAGAGAGAGAGAGAGAGAGAGAGCTTACTTGGGAGTACGAGTAGACAAGCTGGTGGGCGCTTTCTTGGGAGCCGATGCCTGCGTAGGCGCGTCGAGGGCAGCGTAGGCACAGAAGGCAGATAAAAACGTAGGGAGCAATAGCAATATCGCTATTGCTCCTTTTTTTGGGTTCAGAACTTGGTTTCAAGCAACTTCAAAGTTGACCATCCTGGCTACTCAAAGATTCTACTTTAAAGTGCACCATCGTGGCCTTAGCATGTGAGCACTCTCAACTTGCACGATGCCAGGTACAACTCGCATTCTAGCGCTCATCCGCCCTACCTCCCCAACAACAGTTTCACTGCATTTGATCTCCTTGTGATAGTTGAACCCGCAGTCTTACCCACCACAAGCAACATGAGAACTCCGCAGCTAGCATTGAGCTATCTGTAGCATCTCCCTTGAATTCTAAAGCGAATTTCCGTGATTCAAAAGTCAACCACATGTGTCTGACCCTTACAAGTTGTGGCTTCTACTTGTTGCTACCACGTGCTTAAAAGATATCGTGCTTATTTCTTAATTTGTATGTGCTTGATAGGAGGACAATACGATGGTTGTTTAATTTTATTTTATTGGAAAAATTACCAAAATACCTCTCTAATTTGTGGAAATTCCAAGAATACCCTTGTATTTATTTTGGTTGGATTGTTCAAGATTTTCTACTCTTTATTCCCTTTTGACAATTGAGATCGGTTTTTGAGAGCTTATCCTGTAGTTAAATTACCTCACAAAATGGAAATCATGTCTAAAATTAATGAAGCAATTCATCTTCAAAGCCTACATAATCAACTCAAATTCTAGTTTTATCATCTTGTATTGATAGACATTCGGCCTTCTTATAAAAACCTACAATTTTTACCATCTTTGACCATCTTTTAGGGAACGTAGGTTCTTACCCATTGCAGCTCGACTCAGAAAGCTCCATGTTTTGCAATAGTACCACCACAACCTTGGAGCAACATCAATGAGCGTGCAATCCTTCCAGAGTTTTGACATGTTTAATGGAAGCTACAACCCAGCAAGATTGCAAGATGAGGGAAGGTTGCATCAACGAGATACCGTACATTCAGTATGTGTATGTGTGTGTGAGAGAGAGAGAGAGAGATTAACAAAAAAGAAAAGTGTGTGTGTGTGTGTGTGTGTGTGTGAGAGAGAGAGAGAGAGAGAGAGAGAGAGAAGAAGAAGAAGAAGAAGAACAGAGTTTTAACGTGGTATGAACAAACTCCTCTTTTTTTTTTGTAACCATTTCAACATCCACCCTCCCTACTCTCAACATTTCACTTGTATCAAGGAGTTATATAAAGAGATGGCTCAATACAGCTTACCATTTTTCTCCATCTTTTAGTTATCTCTCCTCCTCCACCTCTCTACTTAACTTCACTCACCATCTCTACTCCTCTACCTCTCTACTTAGCATCACTCACCATCCCTCATTTCTACTCCAACCTCTCTCTCATCTCTACTCCAACCTCTCCCTCCCTTAACTATCTATACAAACCTCTATCCACTCTACCTCAATTCTCTCCTCCAACCTCTCTCTCTCTCTTGACTATCTATAAAATCCTCTATCTACTCTACCCCATTTCTCTATCATCTTTCCCTCCAGTTGTCCCTCCCTTCACTACATCCACATACCTTTGTCCACTCTACCTACATCCTGTGCTCAGGGCACCTTCACTACTATCTCTCACTCTCTCCTCTATCTCCCCTTCTCATCCTCTCCTCCTGTCCCTCACTTTGCCAACACATTCCTCCCACCTCCATCTCTCTCTCTCTCTCTCTCTCTCTCTCTCTCTCTCTCTCTCTCTCTCAATGGAAAGCTCTCATTTCATTGTTCACGTGGGTGGTGTGGGGGTTGGCAAACCACACCACCTATCATCGGAAGGATCTTTGTTGGTTCTATCTGAAGCTAACATAAATGCACCAGCTGGTTATAATGTGTTTGCCCTAGCAAAATCTGTTGAAGGTAAACCGTTAACATTTCCTTTGCAGAATGCAGGTAAAGGTAATAGCTCTCCTCTTTATGTTTTGGATGCTAAAGTTTCCACAGAGTATGTTGCATTCTTGGATTCCCCTGTGAAAGCTACTACAACACAATTTGTCGACATAGTGTTGCTTTCTTCTGATGAAGAGAAATAAGCCTTTCACTTTGACCCCACCAACAAAACACCCAAAAATGGGGTGATCGACCTAGATTCCCCACTACAAGAGGGATGTAAGAAGGATTGGGCCCGATCAGTGATTCCTTTAGCATAGTGGATCTAGCGTTACATCCCACTATGAGATCTCCGAAGCTAAAGACCTTGATCGCATCATCGGAATGGGAGTGGGTGGAAGAAATTCCATCAAGCTACAATGGAAACATGGTGTTTGAATTTCCACCTCAGCCTAATATCGAGAGGTCAACTATGGATAGAATGGAGCAATCAGTGGATGGTCATGTGTGGACAAAACCAACAACCACAAACATCAAATTTCCAGCAACTATAAGGAAAATCTATTGCAGAGGTGATTTCGAATGTGTGTTTGCAGAGTGCTCGCAACTGTTATCTACAGGAATACCCAACCAATAGTCTTGGACAGGTATTCCTTATTCTTTTCTTTTATGTACAAGGGAAGAGTGTCAAAATCACAATTGTAGGCATGGAATAACAGGTAAACTAATTGAGAGACCAATGCTAAATGGTGACTTGCAAAAGTATGGAACCTTGAAGTACTTCTATTGTCAACATGTGCCTGCTATTCGAAAAACCTGCGACTGCCAAGTTTACTACATAATGCCAACCGACAAACGCTATTCTTGAACCATGGTGCACCAAGGCTTCCATGACCATGATGTCAAACTAGGGTCATCGAAAAGTACCATTGCAAGGGTGAAGTCTTTGGTGGCTGAGGCCGTTGATTCGCTTGGCATTCAAGCTAGGCCAAGAAAAATCCAAATGGAGGTGGTTAAGCTTATTTCCCAATCTGTCCTTCAACCTTCTTCAGGTGAATGCACGTCACTTGGACAAGTAGAGTTGTCAATTCTACTTCAAGAAATATTTCCTCTTGTTAAAAGCCAAAGGTATGGGAAATGCATTTTAATATACTTTATAAACTTAAAGTCTTATATATTTCTAAACTTTCATGATGTTCTCCGCAAAATTAAGAATTGGGTGCATAAATTTCGTGGGGAGTCGAGTGCTCGTGGAGAGGAGTCATTGATAATTGACTTAAAGAGACGCTTGACATTTGTGTTTATCCACGGAATGCTTTTTCCAGGTCAATCTAATAGAGAGGAGGATAGATGTTTTGTATTCAAGATGTCAACAACAAGACAAGTCCTGGCTCAAGCATAGATCTTGTCAATAGAATGCGAAGAAATGGAAATGGAGATCTAAAAAGAGTGTGGGTTTGCTTTGATCACGTTCGACGGGTAGAAGGATGGACAACCATGGCACCACATGTTTACGATCCAAGGCAAGTTTTAATTTAATTCTTTTAATTTTATGTTCAATACATCCTACAACCTATTCTAGAACAAATTCTAGAATACTCAACACATATTGACACATACTTAAATGTTAATGTGGCTTTGTGTTGATGTTCAGTGTCCAAGAATTAATGACAATTGCCATATGTGAGATGAAAGAAGAGGACACTACAGCACATATTATATTTTGGCAACAAATGATTAACGTGCTAGAGCGCAATGGGGTGCCCCAACCAGATTTTGCTGGCTTTATGGCAGATGAAGCCCAAGAAAACTGGAATGCGGTGCGCACAATTTTCAATGGAGGTCCGGATATGGTGATGAAAGGTAGGGAGATATCATGCCTTTTCCATTGGGATCAGAGTCTAGAGTTTCACACCACAAAATTTGTTATCAATGCATTTCAAGACGAGCACAAGCAAATGTGTCGAATGTGGCGGTGCGCGCAAAGCAGTGAAGATGCAGAGGCCCAATATCGGTTCATTCGAGCTTGGTGGGCAACAGGAAAGATGGCAGATGGGAATCTAGGCCCAATGGAGCTGGTTGAGTTGGTGGCATGTGAGGTACCCTCATTGGAGGAGGGAAATTGTTGGTGTAAGTTTTCAAATTTATTCTAGAATAGGTTGTAGGATGTCCATTTAATTAGACCCTTCATGATATCAATGAAATATATTAATTTCTTTTTTTGTAGGCTTTAGATGACTATTGCATCGAGGTCATCCCTCGAACAAATCTCTCAGAGTCACGTCACACTTCATGGCTAGCAGGTGAAGGTCACAAGCCTAAAATTTCTTTGTACGATGCAACAGTTTCGGATATTGGGAACGCTCTTCTTCAACAATCCAAAAGAATGGCATATACAGAGGGTAAGTATATAGGAAGCGGACCAAGCATAAGCAAGATGAGAGACAAGGCAGCTTCACGACAATTTCACACACCTATTCCATCACAGAGTAGCCGTGTTGTGAACGATGTAATTGGAGGAACTGATCTTCCAAAGGTGTCAGAGTTTTTTGGAGACCGGGTTACAATGATAAGGCGACGCAAGACGTTCGGCAATGTTATAGGCGAGGAGGCAAATAGTTCACACAGGCCAGAGTATGTCACTCAAAATGTTGCTCGATAAAGAAAGGCTCGAAAGTGTCATTTGGAGATGCATCACAGGTAATCCAAGATCACTCTACGAACGACGAGAATGACGGGGTAACAATTAGGGCCATCGAGGTTGACATAAATGACACCATGTGGGCAATCCACAGGTGCAAACTAGGGTCTAAGTTCACTTGCCAAGGAAAAATCAAAGGAGGAAAGTGCAAGAAAAAGGTGAATTTATGCAAAGAGGGAACAACGGCACCAAGTTTTTGGGGGAAACGCAACTGGGAGGGGCGTAACAATGAGACATGGGTATGGTTTTGTAGTGATGATGTCAAACATGTGTGGGATGTATGTCCATATATTGTGATGCGGCCTCCAAGACCTCCGCTTGAGTGGCCAGTTGCACAGGGCACGAACTTAATAGCGCTGGAAGTAAAGTCTCTGCAACTAGCGGGGTTTCATATCGCAACAAAAACTATGGAAGTGCAAGGGCAAAGACGTGCGGGCAAGTATAGGACAGGTGTTTCTGAAGAGGCATCGAAAAGGATTGACAGTGCTTTAGGACTAGAAATGGTCATCGAACAAGTGGAAATGGTAAAGATCGGTAAGCATGAAGTCTTCATTGCAGTAACACCAAACTCGAAGTTACGTGGTGAGAAATATCGAGTCACAATAGCTAGGAATCCTAGTTGTACTTGCAGAGACTTACAAAGGAGGTCAGGGGAAGGAATGACCTATGTGGCTTGCAAACACTTGTATTATATCTACTTGAGAGTGTTTGGAATGGACATAAACAACAACATGTTCATTCATCAGTCTAGTCTGGCTGATAACGAGCTCAAGACTTTACTGAGTGCAAAAAGACTGTTGTAATAATCTAGCATTTGTTGTGCTATCACATTTACCTTGAGTTGTGCAAACGATGATATTTGTTTTGAGTTTTCAACAAAGTGAATTCTATCATTGTTGTCTTTTGATATGCAATTAGTGAATGTGTGATGAGAGAGAGAGAGAGGGGGGGGGGTAGAGATAGACAAGTGAGAGAGAATGAGAGACAAAGTCAAGAAAATAAAGAGAGAGAGACAGATTGATAGAGAGAGAGAGAGAGTGAATTCTATCATTGTTGTCTTTTGATATGCAATTAGTAAATGTGTGATGAGAGAGAGAGAGAGAGAGAGAGAGAGGGGGGGGGGGGGGGGATAGACAAGAGAGAGAAAGAGAGACAAAATCAAGAAAATAAAGAGAGAGACAGATTGAAAGAGAGAGAGAGAGAGAGAGAGAGAGAGAGAGAGAGAGAGAATTCTATCATTGTTGTCTTTTGATATGTAAATAGAGAGAGAGAGAGAGAGAGAGAGAGAGAGAGAGAGAGAGAGAGAGAGAGAGGGGGGGGGGGGGTAGAGATAGACAAGTGAGAGAGAAAGAGAGACAAAATCAAGAAAATAAAGAGAGAGACAGATTGAAAGAGAGAGAGAGAGAGAGAGAGAGAGAGAGAGAGAGAGAGAGAGAGTGAATTCTATCATTGTTGTCTTTTGATATGTAAATAGAGAGAGAGAGAGAGAGAGAGAGAGAGAGAGAGAGAGAGAGAGAGAGAGAGAGAGAGAGAGAGAGAGGAGGTCCTTGAGTAGCGAGAGAGAAAGAGAGAGGGAGGGAGGGAGAGAGGGCGAGAGAGAGAGAGAGAGAGAGAGAGAGAGAGAGAGAGAGAGAGAGTGTTGGGGGGAGGGGGGGGAGAGAGAGACATTTGTGTGTGTGTGTGTGTGTGTGTGTGTGTGTGTGTGTGAGAGAGAGAGAGAGAGAGAGAGAGAGAGAGAGAGAGAGGAGGTCCTTGAGTAGCCCACTAGAAGGAAGAGTGGGAGGAGAACCGGCGGCAATGGGCAGTGGTGGTAGGAGGAGGAGTGGCAGATGGTGGTAGTGAGCTAACACCACCAACCACTGGTGCTAGGTGGGAAAAAAAAAAAGCTTGCTCTAAAGCTCGCTCCATAACCACCCCCATTAAGTTTCATAACAAATATCACTTTCCCATCACACTCTTCTTGTGTCAACCCATAAAATCTTATCATTGACTCTTGGAGCTTCAACAAGTCAACATACACATTGTTGAACTCGTTGTAGCGGAATACTTTGTTGTCATCTAATGGCATGTCATCCTTCACATATTGAAATCCGCCCAACAAGCTTGCAACATCATTATTGGCGCACTTTTTTGCAACACTGACACTGTAAGGCGTTGGCAAAAACCGAAACAAACCTTTTGTTTGATGATCGAGTGTGACACTTTTATACAAAGCTTCATAGGCCTTGAAACTTATTCCTGCGCTATCACACACCTCCATCATCTCTTGAGGCGACACAATGTCCTTTAGCTCACTGAAATACTTTTGCGGCAAAACATTAGCAGTGGCAGCATTGGATGGATCATCTAGTAACTCAACCAACATTAGCAGTGGCAGCATTGGATGGATCATCTAGTAACTCAACCAACTCCTTTGGCTTGATGATATGCTGTAGCAGAGCACGTCCGGTTGTTTGAGCATCGGGATCAATTCCCATCATCATTCGAGCCAAGTTTCTGCATATTGAATTACCATTACACAAACCTATAGAATATATAGGAAATCAAAATCTTGCATCAGTATTCTTACCAAGTTTGACAGGCACGTTTCTTTCGAGCTCCACCACTTGAGGATAGCAAGGACATCACTTGTCAAGCGCTTATGAATGTCCATTGTTTTCTATTAATAGCTTTTGAATTGTCTTCTTACAGTGCTACCAAACTTATTGTTGGTCACCTGAGTACCACAAATAAGGATTACAATATAGAAGGTTTCAGTACTACGATCAAAAAGTGCCTTTACAAACAGACTCAACTTCTTGTGGATGGAGGGTGCTTGCCAATGCATGGAGATATCTTGAGTCAAGGTGCAGGATGACTACACTCACTGTAAGTGTGTATCTCATGTGCCATTGATTTATTTTGATTTCTTAACTATGTATGTATGTACTCATGTCATTTCATTCCTTTTTCTATTAGTTCCAGTTGCATGACTATCCAGAGTCTTGGTTCACGTGGGTGAGAGAGAAAGTTGTTTCTATGGTTTTGGAAAGATCAATAAACCCAAATGATCCAAAATCTCCTTTGCCACCAAAGATAGATAGAGTCACCAAGGGTTTGGATGCAAAAGAAAATGGATCACAAGAAGAAGATTCCTGCAAAGAATATCCATACAAAGAAAAGCCCTTCAAAGAAAAGGGATCACAAGAAGAAGATTCCTACAAAGAAGAGCCATGCCAAGAAGAGTCCTGCCAAGGGAAAGAGTCCCACCAAGAAGAAGAGCCTTGCAAAAAAACAAAGCAGATACAAAGGGCCATCCATTCCACTCACCATTGAAATTGAAGGTTCAAAAGTGTCGTACAACTAAGAACAGTAAGGGGGAGGCACCTAGCTCACCTTTCAAGCTACCATTCATGCTGCCAAAGAAGGTTGCCAAGTCACCCAAGCCAACCACTCCTCAGGAGCCCAAAGCACCAACCCCTGCCAAGTCCTGCGTGCCAAGCCTTGAGGAGCCCAAGTCACCATCACCCACTCCTGAACTTTCACCCCCTTCTGAACACAAAAGAAAAAGGGTCTCTGAGGATGCAGAATCCTCTCACGCAAAAAGAAAAGCGGAGTTTCATGATTGATTACTCCACAAAAGCTATGTACACTTTTGATCATTTTTTCCATATGAACATGTACCCTTTGGTGATTCATAATTTTGTACTTCAAATACTTAATACCAATTATCGATTCTTAAATGTGTATCATGGTGTCACGTAAGTTTAAAACAACATAAATAATGATCACAATAAGGTAGAGAAAAGATAAATATATTTGCAAAATGCAATGATTACAATATTGAACTTGTTTTTTCAAGTCCTTGCAAGTGGCTCAAATATAACTCTTTTTGGGGGAAGGCATGTGATGCAAGAGGTTGAATTCTCCATCCTTGTGCTCACCACAATTTCATCCACTTTGAATCTATACTCAGGAGATGTTTCATCAAGAAACTCAAGAGATTCTCTAACATCATGTAGTCTCCAATTTATTGTTACTATAAGGCTTCTATACTCGGTGTGTGGATGGATTGTGATCTTTAGTTCAAACTCTGGACAATTTTCCTCAGAGTCAAGAGGAACCCAGCTACCTAATTTGCTTCTCCATCTCCTATAGTCATAGCCCAAAACTAATGATTGACGACATAGTTGATATGAGATAGACATAGAATTTGGGCTTACTCTACAACTAATATTATCGCCAATATGGAAAGTTTCTTTGGTACTCCATTCGTCTCCAAGTACATTATCCAGTTCAGTCATAGAAAGTCTTCTATTAAGCCACACCATTTTTGTCCTCTGCAAGTCCATTGTTTTGAAACATGCCACAAAGACATGTATAGGCAAGAACCATTGAACTTTAATCCTTCTTGATATCCTGCCCGGAGACATAGCTTTAAGGATGTCTTCTTTGATCTTGGATTTAAAGCTTGATATAGTACATGCATCAGGAGCTTCCTAGTCAAGTGAATTTATGGTGGGAATGGGTAATTGATGTAGTTCTCCATATGCACCTTCTCGTGATGGAACCTTGTATTCTGCAAAATAGACAAACAAATCCATTGTTTTGTAAAAGGAAGGTGGCTTGTCAACATACATAGCATCTGCAATCCCTTTATGCATTGCTTTGAATGTCCCACTTAGACTCTCCACAGGCTGCCATTCCACAACTGTTGAAGTAAATATATCTAGAATGGAATCAAAAAATGAGAAAAAACAATAGGAGAATGAAAAAATCATTGTATCAAATATAAGTTTTTTTTTTACTTACAGTAAGAATGCAGTGTGGGATGTTCTTCCCAGTCTAACACCAGTGTGGGATGTTTCGCAAGTTTAATGAGCTCACTCGTCGAAAGCACCTAAATATAGCAGTTTCAGCCTTATAATCAAGACATTTAGCCGTTCTTCGTCAAAATAGGACCACCAAAACCCAAAATAGAGGAGATAAGAGTGCCATACTTTTGTATACGTGTCAAATGACTATTGGACTATTCCTTAGTCCTTATATTAACAAACAACCCTTTTTGAGTCGTTTTTGGCCCTAATGGCGTGCATGTAAATTATGGATATGGTAATGGAGAGTTTGTTCCACCTTTGTATAAAAAATACATAGAGTTTTGTTGCATTTATGTACACAACTACTCCTAAAATAGGTGCTCTAGCAAGCAGAGTGGAGGATAAGTCAAAATCTGGGCACCTTAATTTTGAGCCAAAAGAAGTGCTAGTTTTGTCGAAATCTACCCTCTTTCTCTAAAAACATGGATTGATTTCAAAAGTTAATTCTTGCCTCCACCATTCATTTTTTTGGTGTAATTTATTGAGTTTGAAAGGAATCTTGGTAACTAATGCAATTATAGCTTTGATTCTTACCAACATGCATTCGTATAATCATGATGCTCATCATAAGTGCTACTAAAGGCCAGTTGGGGTTTTTACGCTAAGATTAAGGTCAGTTGGGTTTTTTTAAGCTAAGAATAAGGCTTTCTAAAAAGTCTCTCTGTGTGTGTGTTGTTGTTTTTAAACTTATACACAAAAAGAACATAATAGTTTAAAAGACATCTGGCTTTAGACAAAGGACAAGGATTATCACAAAAAATGACTTAATCTTTGATTCAATTTGGCACATCATAGTGAGAAGAGGTATCATTCTAGTGATTTTGTACATAATATAGTGGAGAACAACTCATAGTAAAGTGATAGAGTCCAAGTTCGACGATGACGGACAACAACAAAGCCCAAAAGATCCTAAGTAAAGATATAGTCATCACCAGCATCCATATAAACAAGACAACGAATTTGTTAGACTTGAAAACATTCTACAGGTGTCAATGAACCCTATCAATTGTTATCCATGTCCTACTTAAAACCTTTTTAGCTTATACCTACCATCTAGCTAGTGTAAAATACCGGCAAGTATCCATTCTCAAAACAAGTGATATGAAGCTCTCACTGTTTTTTGTAATCAAAAGGCCAATACCCCTCCTATAAAGTGATTCACTTTTCATTCCTTTTAATTTGTTTTAATTTTTGATCCGAAGGTCATTACTCCTTCAAACCCAAATGAAATCAGAGTTTAAAATTAAGGTTAGTAGTAACCCCATTTTTAAAGGAATTTATACATATTGATTAAGTTCTCATCAGAAGGCCATCACCCCTTCTGATCCAAGTGTTTTACCCAATCTTTTGACCCAGAGAAGTTAAAATATGAAGTTTCTTTAGCTAAACTACTTCCAATTTACAATTGTTCATGTTTATACAAAAAATGGAATCACCAAAGATGTGTCACAATCATAATCTTTTATCTCACTAGTGATGGCAAGCTGATTTGTGAATCTTAGTGCTCAATAACCATCCGAGTCAACATTTTTTAACTGATAACATAAACCATTAAAAAAAAAAGGACATCATTACTCTGGGAGTTTCTCAAATTATACCAACAATTCAAGTATCCTAAAGATTTCCCACTTTTATCAGCTTATAAAGACTAAAGATTTTAACAACGGGTTGGTAAGGTTTAGGTAAACCAAAACCTCAGTCATTTCATAGCTTAACTAAACTAGACGACTATCCTAAGTAGTTGCCTCAAAGGAGTGAGAGTATCCAAAGTCTAGTAAAGATCAAACCTCAATAGTACTCAAAAAAGCCAAAGCTATATGGCTACCTTCTCTACTCTTGACATAGAGTTGTTTTTAGAAGATCATTATAGTATGAATGAACAAATTACTTTGCATTACAATCATTTCAGATAAAGACCAAATGGCAAAAATATGATCAATCTTGCAAGAGTTTATGCAAGATATTTAGGTTTTTTTATAATATAAATCTTTCTTATTTGTAAACCTAAAGTGCATTAAAAAATAATATGATAGTGCTGAGTACTCCAAAAAGCAGTAGTACCTAAATGAAAAAAATTTCAGCATTTAAACTAATCGTGAGCAGTATAATATAATATATTTCAGAACTTAAATCATTCCTATCAATTCATCAATACAAGGTAGGTAGTGAAACACCCTTAGATTATTAGCTATGAGAGAAAAAGTATTACTAATCTAGTATAAGTTATGAACTAAAGTATGCGCTATCAAAGAGCTATGTTAGAGATAAGACACCCGTTTTTAGAACCCAAAATCGATTATTGTGATCAAAGACTGCTTGAACAACACATCATTTTAATAAGTAGGAAAGCTACACATCACCATATCAATAAGTTTATAACAAGATAGTAAGTATCCAAAACAATCTTCAAAAGTATAGCACCAAACAATGCGAAGGAGCCATACATTGCTCAATCATTCTCATGGATTAACCTTATCAAGGTAAACAAAATTGAATTTGGCATAACCCTTTTTTTTAATTAAGAAACTCACCCCCACACTATACTGAGCATGACACCAGAAAAATAGGTAAAATAGTTTGGTCGCATCCCATATGTATAAGTAAATCCCAACAATAGTACAGAGTTTGCAAAAAAACAAAACATTGAAAAACTCGACAGTAGCGACCTGAAAATTTCCACATTTTTCCACGATTTCCATATTGGAGACATCAAGCCGATATACAACCCACGACCCTCACTCAAAAATATGCAAAATAAAAGGAGATTCAAGGCTAAGTGAGGGGAAGATTCAACCCTCACCTCCATTTATATTAGCACAAGGAGGTCAAGCCAACCTGTTTGTGAGAAGGAAATCCCTAGTTTTTGCTTACAAGATTGGTGCAAGGACCAAGACAATAGCTACGCAGACTAGATATTAGGGGTAGATAGTAGAGGCACAAGGAGGAAAGAGAAAGAGAAAGAGAATGGGATACCATAGTAAGTTTGGCATGAGTCTGCAGATGGGAGTCCCATGTTCGGAGAGCGTGAGCATTAAAACATCTTGCAAGAGATTATGGCGATGGTGTAGTGGAGGGAGAAATCGCGGATGCTGCCGGTAGACAAGGACGAGTCAGGCGATTCACCACTCAACCTGCTTGGTAGGAGACCAACCATAAAGGATGTGTACCTAATCATGGTAGGGTTGTCAAACCATTGTAAAACGCATTAAAGGTTTTTTCAAACCCACTTATTTGGGGAGAATAGCCTAGTTGTGATAAAAGGTAGGTTCCACTAGTAGTATTGCCAAAGTAAAAGATGGTACTAGGCTAAGGTTCCAACAAACTGCCAAGAGAGCTATAGGCTTGAGTGACAGATCCCTCAAACATTTTTTTATAGAAAAACTTAGTTTATGTAAGGTTTTTTTAAGGGTGAGGTCCACACAAAGATTTTTAGTCCATACAAGAGTGTTTGATGGTTAAGTGAAATCCAAATCAAATCATAAATACTATATATAAGACTAAATGGCACAGAAGGGGAGTTATCCCTATAGGGAGGTTATAGTATTATAGTAGTTTAAACATTTTGAGATAAAAGTTACAAGGTGCAGGATAAGCCAATAGTCAATCAATAGAAGGCTAGTGATAATATGTTTGTCAAATTTCCAGAGCAATTAAGGTTGAGTTACACTAAAGGCTTATCCAGAGCAATGAGGGTTTATAGTTATTAAGGAAGATTCTAAGATAGTTTTGTAACAAAATTAGGTTAAAACATGATTTTTAAAAGGCTTGAGTTCAACCTTAATAGCTGGTGGGTACCATGAGGCATTGGGGAGGGAGAAAGGAGTTGGGGGTGGAGCGACTTCTTGAAAAAAGAGCTTGAGTTGGTAGCTTCTTTCCAAGTTAGACAAAGAATGTTTTAACAAGGAGAGAGTAGGAGGGGAGGGGGGAGGAATATATTTAAGGCTTAAACCAAGAAGCTTCTTTTCACAATGAGAAAGGGCACGTTTCGAGAGGTTGTGGCAAGCTACTTTAGTGACGTTGTTTTCTAATTCATAAATCGATTGACTACCTAGAATTATCACTTTAAAATGAGAAGGGTTAGTAAGAGGAGGCTAGTACTTGAATCTTCCCTTAGCAACACCATAAGGGGAAAAAGTGGAGCAGGGTGTAGTGGGGAGTAAGATGAAGAAAAGGGAAGAGAAGTCCAAAAAAGAGGAAAAAGAGGGGGTTTGGAGAAGAGCAGATGGATCCAAGAAGTAGGGTGCTCAATTGATACTTCCTCCTCCAATGCAAGTTTTTTGAATATCTAGGTTTTTTAGGAAGGTTAGAAGGGGGAAGAGGAAAAAGGGTGGGAGAGGGGTGGCTAGAACTCGGAGGGTTACTAAGGGGGTATTTGGGAGATTTGAAAAAATGAGGGATGGGTGGGGGAAGAAGGCCCAAAGAGAAGGGGGGGTTTTGCAAGCAAAGTAGTGGAGGGAGAGGGAGAAAAGGAAGCGTTATCAGGGTTTTTGAATGGTTGGCAGGAGTATTTCCCATGGATCTTTATGTTTAGTAAGGGAAGCTGAAGGCAGAGAGGGAGCGCAAGACATTATGGCAATGGTGTAGGGGAGAGAGAAATCGAGGATGTTGCTAGTAGACAAGGATGAGCCTAGCAATTCACCACTCAACCTGCTTGGTAGGAGAACCAACCATAAAGGATGTGTACCCGATCGTGGTAGGGTTGTCAAACCATTGAAAAATGCCTTAAAGGTTTGTTCAAACCCACTTATTGGGGGAGAAGAGAGTAGTTGTGAGATAAGAGGTGGGTCCCACCAGTAGTAGTGCCAAAGTAAAAGATGGTACCAGGCTAAGGTTACAAGGTTCCAACAAACTGTCAGAAGAGCTTTAGGCTTAAGTGACGGATCCCTCAAACATTTTTTAATGGAAAACCTTCGTTTATGTAAGGGTTTTTTAAGAGTGAGGTCCACACAAAGATTTTTAATCCATACAAGAGTGTTTGATAAGTGAAATCTAATCATAAATACTCTATAAGCCTAAATGGTGCAAAAGGGGAGTTATCCTTATAGGAAGGTTATAATATTATATTATTTTAAACATTTTGAGATAAAAGTTACAAGGTGCAGGATAAGCCAATAGTCAATCAATAGAAGGCTAGTGATATATGTTTGGGTTAAGTTACACTAAAGGCTTATCCATAGGTTTATGCTAGAGCAAGGAGGGTTTATAGTTATTAAGTGAAGGAAGATGTGAGCTCAAGCTTAATAATATGCCACACAATAGTATCTATTAGTTAGTACCACCCAAAATAAGCTAACCTCATTTTTCTATTTAAGGCAAGATTAGGCCCTAAAAGGGGTTATAGTATTAAAGCCTCCAACGGAGGGCTTTTTTAATTGAATATGGACACGTCTGATTCCAAGTAAAAGGTAAACCATAGCAAAAAGTCAAATTCTTGCAAGATACATGCACAAGGTAGTCACCCTTAAGACAAAATAACCATCGACTACATAGTAGCTCAAGTGTAAGGGTATGTGTAGCTAGGTGAAGCAATCATAGCCAGATGAAGAGACCAAGTGTGTGTGTGTGTGTGTGTGTGTGTGTGTGTGTGTGTAGTGTCCTTGTCTATTTGTGCGTACTTGGTTTTGGGAGAGATGGTGAGAAGTTTGATGGGTGTGCGTGAGAGGAAAATTGAATAGAATAAGTATCCCATTTTTTTATCTCCCAACAGTGGTATCAGAGCCTTAGGTTGAGATAATTGGCACTTGATTTCAAATTTTAAGGAGAATTTTTGAATCGGCAACACCGGATTTGCAAATTGAAGCTCAATTGGTAATTAACTTGAAAATTGTCCAATAAATCGCACTTATCAACAACCCTAAATGGGGATGCCAAGCATTTAAATTCAATCAATTACTCAATTTTGTGAATTGTGAAGATCTGAGAAGAAGAAATTTTTGAATAAATTTCAATAAATTGGTGATTTAGATTTGATATCAAAGTGCTTCAATAAAGTTCTGGAAGAATTGGTTTTGGCTTAAGAGGAGGAAAGTAGAGAATAAGGCTTCTAAAAGAGGTTAGCAAAGAAGCCCGCACATACGTGCAAAGTAACAAAGGTACTATCAAGAGATTTTGAAGGTGAATTTTAATTACTCAAAGGAGATTGAATTTTTGCGACCTCATTTTATTTAACAAACTCAAACCCAATTGTGAGATCTTCCAAAGAATTCTAAAAAGAAATTTTGAACCTATAGACTCAAGATCAAGCATCTCAGGTCGCATCATAAGAAGGGGAAAAAACTCCCTTGTGAGAACAAGAATCAAACTCGTGATGTGGGCTTCTCCATTAGTTCCTTTCCCCGAAAACAATTGACCTTAGCATGGGAATTACCCTCTACACGTAGAAGAGAGTAGGAGGTCGATTTTCATCAGACCTTGCAAAGTTGATGTGAATGTGGTCGCCTTGGGTTACAGAATGAAATTTTCTTCATGCTTGTGTGTTGAAATTGCTTCTGTTAGTTTCCATCCTCCCTTCTTCCCTTGTGCAGGTTCTACAGAAGTCATCCTCACTGCCATGCACTCTTTCCACACACTATAAGCAAAAAAGAGTGGATTTATTTCATGGCCGGTTGTCCCCCACTACCCCATGGTTAATGAAGTTAAAAAAAGAAAATAATAACTTCTCAAAGGCTCCCAAAGAATATCCAACTATTCAATCATTCCCATTCTCATATATGCCATACCCTCGTCTTGCTCCCTAGTGGCTGTCTGCGAGGAAAAACAAAAGAATACTTAAATACATAAAGCTTTTATTTAAAGTTTCCTTGAACTCGGATTTTCAAAAAGCCTTGCAAAAGAATCCCCAAAATTATTCTCAACCCCCGGTCTTGTACACTGCCCACTATCAGGTGATGGCCATTACCCCATGATCAATTCTTCTACAAAACCCTTTTCTGATTGCCACCTATAATTGGAACAAGGGAGTTTAAATGCAACCAAAAAGGAAACAAGGGAGTTCAAATGCAACAAAAAAAGTCAATTTTTTAACATACCGACCTGCCCAACCGATCGCCAATTTTCAACCTTGCCTTGGTGCTACACATGTGGAGTGCAGATCACCATCAAATTTATTTTGTTTTTTTCTTTTATTTTCTCATTTCTTGCATACCAATAGTATCCACATATATATAGCCATTCAATATATATGTGTGTGTGTGTGTGTGTGTGTATATATATATATATATATATATATATATATAAGAAGAGAAAAAAGAAAAGAAGAAAAACATACTATCATGGCTCACCTCTTCCACATCTACTCACAATCACAAACAACACAAAACAACACAAATTTACAAAAATTACTTGCATATTAGTGTATGCAAGGACAAGACCTAGATTATAAGCTATTGCACATTGCATGTGTTGACACTGCAACTGCTCCAAAGAAAACAAAATTGGCAAAAAATCTTTCACTTTTAGATATCTTGATGGCACTAAAGATGTTGGTATTGTTCTAGCCTAGATTAGTCAATTAGATAACTACTTTCATGATGAATTTTTTTTTTAATGTGACATGGTCAAATAAGCATCAAATCACTTCACTATGGATTAATCAATTATAAGACTACTTTCATAATGAAGAGTTTCCTAGATGTGACATGGTCAAATGTGTAACAAATCACCTCACTAGTAGCACTACACTATGGTGGAATGCCACCAAATAGTACAATAGAAGACCTCATGCTTGACATGCATTTAAAAAGTTATTTCTACCCCATTTCTTATTCACACAGTATAAAGCTCAAGCACACCACTAGTGAGATTTAATTTGTAAAGGTAGAAATGAAGATGTAGAGGCTTTACAATGATCATTTATAGAACTGTTTCATTTAGCTAGGCCATTGAACATGTTAGCCGCATAACTAAAGCATAAGTATATATCTAGGTTAGCACTACAAATTGGTGCTAAGCTAGATATGTTTGAGCTAGATTTTGTTTCTTATTCATACAATATAAAGCTAAAGCACACCATAAGTGATATTTAATTTGTAAAGGTAGAAACGAATATGTACAAGCTTACAATGATTGTTTCTAGGATTTTCTCATTCGACTGCAAGCCATTTAACATGTTAGCCGTAGGAAACTAAAGCATAAGTATATATCAAGGTTAGCGCTACAAATTGGTGCTACAATACATATGTTTGAGCTAGATTCCTTGTCAAAATCTATGAACTTGGCTCTTAATGTGGAGAACAAGAAAGGTGGACATCAACCACACATTGATTAACCTACTGACATTAATCGTAAAGAGTTCCTTCCTCTCCTAACTTTGATAGGAACAGGAATCAAAGCTGCATCTTCTTCAAGAGATGACGATTAGAAAATTCTTCTACATCTTCTCAGCCCCATGGAAAAAAATTTAGCAACATGCAATAGAGGGGCAACCAAAATCCTTCAGTTAATCAATGTCCTACTCAACCTTCCAACTCTAAAAAAAGGTGAAACATTTTAAATGTTTTTAGTTTGGCCATTGTGCACATAATTGCCCAAAAAAAGTGTTAAGAGCAATGGTCATTCCAATGGCCAATCCAATGGAGTCACACATAATTCCAACCAAAGACCATTCAACAACAACCGCCCATATGATGCAACAACTAACCTCATAAAGATGCTCTCCCCGCGACAACAATGAAGTTGAAGCCAATTATGGTGAGTGCTATGATCTTGAATATGATTCCAATAAAAACCCTTCTCCAAGTATGCATAAATCTTCACACACGTTACTTAAAGTGAAAGGCAGAATTAAGGATGAAAATATTACAATTCTCTTAGATGATGGCAGTAGCCATGATTTTTTTTTTGCACAATTGGAACAACAACTCTCTCTGTGAATTCTCTTCACCCCACAAAGTAAATATTACTTTCAATAATACATCTTTTAAATGTAAGACTTAGGTCACAATCAAAGTTTGCATTGGTGAATTTTCACATACATATACATTTTTAGTGGCAATTAATATGATTTTGGGAATGCATTTCTAACATGAGTTTAATCTAGCAATCACAAACTATGCACATCGAAGTATCACCAAGTCAAAATGTTTAAGAAAGATGTTTACAAATCTGCATTACACAAACTTGACATTGTGAATTCCATGTCATGCCATTTGGTCTTACAAATGCATCAAACCCCCTTCACACATATGATGAACAAGATTTTTATTAAATGCTAGGATTTCATCACTGTATTTTTTGATGATATTCTAGTGTTCAATAAATTTGAACAAGAACATGAAGAACATTTAACACATGTGTTTGATCTTCTTTCACAAGACCATTTATATCTGAATCCCAAAAAGAGGTCACTTTTCAACTTAAATTTGAGTACTTGACACATTGTATTGGGAAGGGCAATGCATGTAGACCTCAAGAAAATTGATACATTATAAGTCATGGCCTAGACCCGAAAACCTATATGAGTTACATTTTTTCATTCATTTTTGTAGTTATCACAAGAAGTTTAGTCGTAATTTTGCATATAAATATCAATATTTGACTCTTTTGTTAAAGAAAATCACTCCTTATGCATGGAATAAGTTACAAGAAAACTCATTCACTACACTCAAGCATACTTTAACTAATGCACTCATGGTACAATTGCTTGATTTTGATAGAATATTTTTTGTTGTAGTCACTGATGCTAGTGGAAAGGTATTGGTTCGGCTCTTATGCAAGATAACAATCCACTCGCATCTGAGAGTCATAAATTTAAAGCTTCTAGATCAAAGTTTAGTGCATATTTGATGTAGTGTATGCTTTAAAGATTTGGAAATATTATTCAAATGGTGTTAATTTGATAATCAAAACGGATCAACAAAGCACCAAGTAGCCGAGGGGAATGTGTGTGAGATGATCGATTTGCCGACGCATATTGCGTGAAGTGTACATGTTGTAGGTGAACATAATTGTCTAGTCAATGCTCCTGCTCTTTTTTTTTTGCTTTACTTTTTCATTGAGATTCGTCATCTCATCGTTTAGTTGCTTCATCTTCTTGTTGGCTTCCTACTGTAGATCTTTCACAGACTTCTCTTGTAGTGATGAATAGGCAGCCAATAGATGTTTACTTGCTTCCCTTTCATTGACAAAAGCTGAATACAATCTCCAGTAGTAGCCAAACAGTCCGCCTCTTCCATCTCCAATAAAACGCAGAAGATCAGTGACATTACGAAAGGGTAGTGGTGCATTAGTCGTTGGATCACCTGGATAAATGTGGCCATCAACCCATAAGTTGATTGCCTTGCACCCAATGCTTCGTAGCTAATCTGCAGCATTGGGATTCGATGTGCCAAGTCGCACAGTAGCATACTCCTGCTCCAAATCAGCGTTTAATCAATATTGTTTTGGCTTGTTAGTAATGTCTTGCAGTGGAGGGAGATTGAATGACATGTTTGTTAGCTAATCAAGAAAAATAGTGAGAGAATGTGTAATGGTGACTGCTGCAAGCAGGAAAATCTGGCTATTGAGGGAAAAAGTGGAAGGTACTCAGAGATAGTAGAGAAGGATTATGTTGTGGAGGAAAGAAAGAGAGGGAGTGTAGCTCAATCTCTTTTGAATTCAAAATATTGATCATGAGGGATTTAGAGAGAGAAATGCAGTTGCACACAGAGGTAATGGAGTTCTCCGTTGCTCTCACCTGAAGCTAGAATGGGAGAAGAGAGAGCCTGAGAGAGAGAGAGAGAGAGAGAGAGAGAGAGAGAGAGAGAGAGAGAGAGAGAGAGAGAGAGAGAGAGAGACATAAAGGAAGGGAGTGATAGAGAGAGTAGATCTGCAGCCTTGGAGGATCTGCACTTTCTGTCAGATGTAGACAGCATAGAATGTCCTCTTCATGATTGGAAGGTGGAAGTAACAAGAGAGAAATGGGGGGGAAAGAGAAAGAGTTGGCTCACCTTTTAGAGAGAGAATATGCAAAATCTGTTTTTTGGGCAGGGGGGCTGAAAAGTGCTTCTTTTAATGAGAACTAAGTGAGAAAGAGTGTTTTATATGTTAGAGAGAGGGGAGAGAGATGGGGAAAGACATTTTAAAATTCAGTTACCCACCTCTCATTTGTGTTAAAGTAGTCTATTTTCAAAAAACAAAATATACAAATGGTATTTTTAAAAATCTTAGCATAGGCCTTTTTGCCCTCTCTTTTAGACTTGGTCAAACTTGACTTAAGCTTTAAGCATTTCCTTAAAGTTCCAAATAAAGAGGCCCTCCTATACCCCATTCCCTTCCTAATGTTAGTATAAGGAATCTGGTAAGGAATCAAGAACAGTCTGCACAAGGGAACTGTCTGAAATGACTTCACCTGCAGAAATAAGTTGCTCATTGATATCCTTGACACCAGCAAGGAAAGTGTCCATATCATCTTCCTCATGCATAATCTTCGACTCCAGCTCTTTACGCAGCAAAGCAATTTTAGCCTCATTACAACTTTCATAAAGACCGGCCAATATATCCCAAGCCTATTTTGCAGATTTTGCGGAATGAATGTGAGGAAGAATGGTGCGCTTCTCAGACAACGCAATCAATGCATGAGCCTGCGCATCCTTTACATCCCAACGAGATTGTTCAGCCGTAGGAAAAACAACTCTATAGCAGCAATCCTTGCAGCAACACCTGCAACATCCTCAACATCGCCTGCATCCTCAGATCCATGACGCATATCAATGCCCTGCACAATATTATAGACGCTCTTTGACACAAGAACATGTTGCATCATGTAAGCCCACATAGGATAATTGTCACCATCCAACCTGTCCTCAGCAGTAAACATCTTGAACACATCTGTGTTGTTGTCAACCATGGTAAATGCTGCACTTGATGTGAATTCTGCCCGAAAAGAGGAGAAATGAAGCGGGAGCAACACGTGCTATATAGCACAAACCGTAGAAAACTATAAGGCACATGTTATGTAGAAATCGGCTCTGACAAAAATTTTGCATAAAATGTCGAAATTGCCTGTGCAAACCTGCCTGCAGTGGAAACAGGGGCCGAAATGAGGCTGAAATGAGCCCGAAATGGGCCAAAATATTTGTTGATCTGCGAACGCTTGCCAAACCTCACTGTAAATCGAAGAAAGTGAGCAGGCGTGTGCTGGAGCAGCTGGTGACTAAGCCGGGAGGACGTAACTTGCTTTGATACCAATTGTTGGAATTAGGGTTACAGAGAAACGCACACAGCTTGGAGAAGACGAAGGAAGCTCAAGGCCCACAATAGAGAGTGTGTTACTTAGTGTGCAATGGAAAGATAGATTGCCCTAGAGTGATGGGCGTGTATACAATGCTCGGGGGAAAAAACCTCCTAAAGAGAGAAAAAAATGCCCCGGCGGTCCTAGTTTGTTCACACACATCACTACCACATGTATATGGCAACATCCAATGATTGAATTAGCTTAACATACACATCAATTACATGATTGCACACTCACATATCATCAATTCCATCAATTTCTATGCATGCACACACTCACGATTAGGTGCACACACACTTGCATTTTTTGGCAGTCTTTCCCTCTTTGATGCATTACACACACAATGATTTTTATGCGCACACATGATTTCTTGTTGGAAATCAAGCTTAATCTTGATACAAACATCATTGACTTGTCCAAATTCACCATCAATTTCATTCCAAAACAATCAAATTAGGATCTCAAGGTATGTCAATTGATTTACACACCTAATTTTAGCAATAAATTAGCAACACATTGGAATCAAATTTATCACCCAAAAATTGAATGGAGTAGGTCAATGCACTTACAGTCGATTGCATCCAAGCTAATCCTCGCTCCACGCGACGTTTTCATCATGCACACACATGTGTGGCTCTTCCAAATTAGCCCAAAAATTGACCATTGTAGGCCAAAAATCAAACACTCAAATCATCAAATTAGGCATGGATTAGCACAATTAACTTGATAAAAGTATTAATTTCACCTCTTATAAGGGGATTGAACATACATTACACTTCAAATGTTAGCGGTTAGGTTAGCAAAGTTAGTCAAAAATTAGTAGAAATTAGCATGAAATTAGTACAATTAGCATGAAAATGAAGCGAAATTAGTAAGGGCCGGTATGAGATTAGTGAAATTGGGGGTTTGGAGTATTCATAACTAAAAAATTAGCTTCAATTTCTTGCACCAACATCATCAAATCAATCCAAAATTGAGTTACACACACTCAAAATCAATGAAATTAGTAGTGAAATTACTCTATTCTAAACATCCTATACTCACTAGCTTAGGTTATCGATCCCGACAAACGACGCCAAATGTTAGGGGCAATCGTAGCATAGTCTAATCAACCCAAGACCAAAAAAATGATCAATCCTAGGATCGGCAACCCGGCTAGGGCATGGAAGCACGAGCATCGGATGTATCGAATGAGAGGATTCAAAAGAATGCTCATCCAATGCAATAGAGATTGGCCATGAATCACTAACTCTAATCACATCATCAATCAAGCATCACCTACACACATTAAGCCCGCCAAAGTCCGACTTGCTATAGACTACAATATCAAAGCACACTCTTGATAAGCACACGCTAATTGCATTGGTGTTGGCGTCTCCAATCACCACATGCCAATCAATTCACTTCATCAAAAGCTATACACACAAGGTGAATGGTGCTAGAGTTTCATTAAACCCATCCACACACACAAGCAAACAATAGGACACATACACTAATTACAAGATTAAGAACCAACTTTATCAGCCTAATTAGAGATCTTATCGCAAATTAAATGCTCATAGAAGCATAGGAGTGGTTAATAAGCAAGAAGTCATTACACATACTCAAATCTAGAAGAATGAGAAGGTGAAGCTACTTCATGACATAATGGAATGTATAAGAAGTAGACTAATGAAGAAAGTAGAGATTAGATTAAGAAATGCTTCTCTAATTACAATGGATTAGCACTAGCCTCTCAAGCATGGGCATTAAGCTCAAGGCTAGGCCATCCATAGAGTGGACACTCAAGAGAGAGAGAACTCTCAAGAATGGATCCTCAAGAGTGGATACTCAAGAATGAAACCTCCTTGCATAAAGGCTTGCACCACAATCCCTTTTACTATGGGTTTAAGTTTAAGCTCTCTAGCATATACAACTTTGGAACTCTCAATGAGCCCAAGACCTTATACAATGTGAGTTGGAAATATTGTGCACATCCATAACATATCTCCCGCTTGATGCATATTCGATGTATCCTGTGTTAGCCGCTGCTAACAAATTGAAATGGTGGTCTTTACCTTCCATTGATCCTCTTAAGTGTAGACCTAGTGATTTTATCACTTGTTGTATTATGAAGTAACAGAGAGTGATGAATAGATGTCTTCTCTAGCACCATAGCCTATCAAATTTATTTACAAATTGGAATGTTTAGTGTAAGTCTTAATATCCACATTACTAGTTCAAAATTGGGTGAAGGGTCGCATTGGTCTTCTAAAACAATTAAAATTTAATGGAATGGACCAATGTGAGGCTCTTACATGAAATGACTCTTTTACAAACTAAAATAATCATCGAAAATATAGTCATGTCAAATGTATGCATTACCCCCTTCTTCACTAAGGTTTGTTTTAGAAAGCCAATAAGAAAGAGCTCCACAAAGCTATACTCACACCTACTAGAACTTTTGCTTAAATAAAGATTCCAACTTATCGTATAGAAAACATAGATTATTACTTGTGAACAACTTGCTACTTTATTGAGGTGAAAGTGTCTTTGTGACTTCTCTTTCTACTGTTATGCTAGGCTTTTATTATTTCACTAGTGGGTTAAAGATTTGTCTAGTCTCTCTCGATGATCCATTTATTTGACATTCTTTTATTGCATTTCTTGTGTATGCTCCTCTTGTGATTAAATATGATGGGGCATATGGTGTAGAGTTCTTAGCTGGTCTTCTTCTTCCTCCAGGGACGTGGAGCAATGAGTCTCCTTGGTGAGCAAAGTTAAAATAGGTGAGAAAATGAGGCATTTTCCTCACTTCCTAGATTGATGGCGTGCTCCAATGAATTTTTAGATGTTATGCACATGTTGGTGTTTCGTTGTGCTCCTTGTGAGTGATGATTGCCAAGACATTCTCCTCCTAGTATTGGCCACACTTGGTTGCCAATATTTGGTGACTTGAAATTTTTGCTAACCTTGGCAAACAAGATTAGATAAGAGAATGTGCTTGCTGTAGCTTTCTCACAACAACATACCTCAAAAGCCATAATATATATAGGGTTGGGACCAACGTTCGGTGGCCCTATTGGAGTATCACATTGTGTAATTTTTGTGCGCTTGGCCAACAAATCGAGATTCTCTTTAGTTAGCATCTGGCGATTGGCATCGTGCAAACGTCGGCGCAATATGTTGCAAAGAAGCAACCTTAGTATGGAGTGGAGTGACCCACATGAGGGTAGAGGGTGTGTATCAACAAGATAGGAAGGCATATGGGAAGATACGGGGGCACTGCTTTTGAAAGATCTGTGTAGCATTTTAGTATGAAAAGGGGAGAGAGAGTGTGCACCCGCCCCAGAAGGAGCCGGCCCTAGATGGGCGCGAGTGGGTAGGTGTGTACGGGGGGAGTGCACTGCCGTACTACCTGTTCCTGCTAGCGTGGCGAAGGGCAAGTCAAGGATACCGTATACGGTTGTACGTGAGGCGGGCTTGTGTTTTACTTGCTCCTTGCTCGAACCTTCAAGTTCAGTCCCTCGGGCCTCGGCTGAGAAGTTTCTCTCTCCTCTCTCTCCCCCACACACTCACGGCAAACCAGACTGCAGAGTGTGAGTTACTGTGTGACCACACTCTCCTCTCTCTCTCCATCTCTATCTTTTTGTCTCACGCGCGCTCACGATAACCTGCAGATCGCCCTCACGCACCCCATTAAATCGCAACACCAACCCATTCTTTCTCTCACACATATAATTCATACACTCACAGATAGGCACCCAGATGCACAGAAAACCTACAGATCGCAAGACACACGCACACCCCCTCGCAGCCCTAACGAGCCAAATTCTTTCGCTGCCTGCATCATCGGCTCAATCTTTGTTTCTGCTGCATGAAGACATGTTGCTTCACCTACCCCAGGTCCCGGCGGCAATTATGCTGCTCTCAAGGTCCTTGGGTAAGGAGACAAGCTGTAGACATTTGATTGCACTGAAAGTAGCGTTCTATTGTGCCGCCATAGCTGCCGGCTGCAACAAGGAAGAAACAGAGGTTCTTTCTTCCCATTCTTTTAAGTGCAACCGTTAAGTCATCTGCGTCATCCGAAGAGGGGACAGACGACATGTAATTGTGTTTTCCTCCATAAATCAAAGGAAGGTAGAAACTCTGTGTGTGTGCGCGTGTGCATGTGCATGAAGCAGCTATGGCAAGCTTCCTCAGAACAGAGACCGTACACGTAGCTCACCCGAAAGTGAAGGTTTTTTGCCGTTACGTGCCAGAAATCTGCTGCAGAAGCATCAAATCCATGAGCATCTTGGACATTTTGCATGATAGCATACTCCTAAATATACAGGAAAGGCTTTCTCATCCATTAGACCTGCAATCATGGGCTCTCTCCTGCAAGAGGTTTTATGCACTCGAAGCTGGCAGCAGAAGGCATCTCTCCTTACTAAGGCTGCACACATTTCCTGTGCTTGCGCAAAGGTACCCATCTCTGCAACATCTTGATCTGTCCTCTTGTACTTTTGTGTCGGATGAGGGTCTCGGGTATGTGGCCCTCTCCGTAGGCAAGCGTCTTCTCTCACTCAACCTCTCCAGCGTGTGCACATTCACTTATTTGGGGCTCATTCTACTTGCCAAAGAGTGTATATCGCTTCTCCATCTGGACCTCAGCAAGTGCTTGCAAGTTGGGGAGCTTGGCATCATGGCCCTTGCTCACATCCACACCTTGCAATCTCTCAAGCTTAACGGCTGTGTGGAAGTGTCTGACTCCAGTTTGGCTTTCTTAGCCTTCCATTGCAGGAGATTGCGGTCGCTTTGCCTCAAGTGGTGCATTCGGATAACTGATGGTGCTCTTTTTACCATTGGAGCTTATTGCCTCAGCCTTCAGGAGCTCGACGTCTCGTATACAGAGGTAAGCCTACCGGTTTTCCTTGTCTACCTGCTACCTTTTTCAGTTATTTGATCTGCACTTGTCAACACCTACATCTTGGTTTTTTGTAAAAGGGAAGGCTGCGGTGAACAGATTTAAGATTGTTACTTTTAGCTTTTGTTGTAGGTCTTATCTCTTTAATGACCTACGTCAGACTCATGTTTTTTGAAACACTTTTTCTAGGATTTTCTGGTCTGTAGTTCTCCTTTTTTCAATGTCACTTCAAGAGTTTGAGATGGGGTTAGGGCATTGCAAGGTGCTTGACATTGCAAGCTAGCATATGTACCAGTGGTTTTTACTGCAGCACTTCCTTAAGGAACACCCTTTGCAAAGGCAAATAAGTGAAAAGGTCATTGTGAGGCTTGTCTGGTGAATAATATCGTGGGGAGAGACCATCATCATAGTGAATCATGTTTAGCTCATGGAGATTGTGTCGAAAGGGTTCATTCTTTTGCAAGGGTTACATTGCAAGTGCATTTTCCATGAGGTGAAATGAGTGCATCGAGTTGAAGAACATAACCGAGGGTACAAGTGAAATGCCCCTTGTAAGTTGTACAATGTTAGATTGTTCAATAGAATGCACAAAAACAATGGCACATAAGTGAGAAGACGGGAAGAAAGAAGTCCAATTTTCTATGTAGTAGATGCATCATGAATAATGATATTCAAATAGTGAGCAGTGAGGGAAGGAATTTGTCAACAAGGGCATGATGAAATATTTCCCACATGGAAGTTGCAAGTTAGCAAGGGCTCTAAAGAGTGGATGCAAGGATGGGTGTTGGACTATCATAAATAGACTTGCTACACCTACATGCGGCAAAGACTTCCCTTGCAACAATTATGAAACATCTATTTGACCATAATAGTGGTTGTCAGCCTGAAAAGGTGGGGCATGTTCACAACCGGGGCCCTCTTGCAAGATCTAACCCAGGAATTTAGGGCATACACAGATTGAATAATTGATAACTGATTGCCCATGGATTGTAATGTTTTTATTTTTTATTTTTTTACCAAGTGATTGCCCATGGATTGTAATGTTTTTATTTTTTATTTTTTTACCAAGTTATATTTTTACATGTGAAAATGTGATGGTAGGGCCTATAACACAAGCTATGGCGCATTCAATAAATTTTTTTGCTAGCCATATTTTTCTCTTGGAAACTTTCTCTGTGAGTTTAAGATTTCTTGTTTTATTTTTTTGTGAGAGTTAAATAATGCCAATTTAGTTTTTCTTCTTTGTTCTTGTGTGCTTTGCGTTTTTGTATTTGTGTGTGTTTTAGCCTCTTTTATAACTCATAAATTACAAACTTTTTTGACCTTACGAAGATGTATAGAAACTTTTTGAAAAGGTTCAAGAGTCTATTGGTTCGGAAGTAGATTTTTGACGAGCCTTGATACTAGTCTAGTTATCATCATTTTCATTTCGTGCCTCTCTCTTTTTGATTTTTTGTTCTCAACTTTTTGGTATCTTCCATTATGTATCCCATGATATAAAAAAATTAAGAGCCGGGGAGGCAGGGCCCATGGGGAACCAACTTTCTCTCTCTCTCTCTCTCTGATTTGTGTCGTGCGAGGAAGCCAATATGTGGGATTAGGAGAGGGTGAGTGAAGAGGAGTCGCAACGGAGATGTGATGTAGACTTTTGAAGGAAGGGAGGAGAATCTCGCTAATTTCTGGTTTTAATTTGATGTGAGCCATAATGTGAGTATACGAGTTATAATTTTTTGTTATTCAATCTTGCCATCTTTTCCATCACTTGTTAACATTAAATTGTAATTTTAGCTACAACTTAGCATCTATTAGTAAATGAAGTTTCTTGTGTTGCCCTTGTGATCGCATGTAAGAGGAGAGATTAAGTATGATTCTAGCAAGGGACCATGGACTGTGGATGTGCACGCTATTGTCGATCATTTTCTAAATGCAACAAGTATGCTTATCGAAGTCACTCATTGCTTGTTGGCAACAACCTTGTTAAACAACTTAGGTTTTTAGTCCCTTGGGGTGGATGTTGATCTTAAATGTTGCCCAACCTATAAGAATGCATAGTTGTTTACTTCTACCTTAGCTTTGATCAATAATGCTATGTAATGCTTAATTGTTTACTTCTTCTTCAGCTTTGATCAATAATGTTATGTCCCTAGGTATGCTAGAAATAGTCATGGTTGCTAGAAACTCAATTTATTGGTTTTATAGAGTACATTCAAAAGGATGAATGAACTCTATATTGACGTGCACCTACTTGGGTATTGATGACGTGTGTAGGGATGTCATAGGATTGTTGAGGCTATGCATGATTAAGGTGATAATCTTATTCTTCCAGTTTGGACAAACAACGAAGTTGAGGTTGCATAATGTCAAGTTTTGAACTATGTGCTACTTTGGTTATGTTTGTCCCTTCTAGGTGGGTTTGTAGTAGTATTCATTTCTAGTATATAGCTTACAGTAGGTGGAGTTTGATTTCTACGATTAAGTCCTGGACATGACTTATCCTTGTTAATTTTAAGTTGAGTACTTGTTTCAAGCTTTAGTTAAGTAAGCTTCTTCAACTTATTTTGCTTATGTCTTTTCTAAGTGAATAATTGGTTGTTTTATTAGTTTTGTTTTGTAACAAATTATTTTTAACCTTTTCTAGTTTTTGGGTTCCTTGCTTTTGTATTTTTGTGAGTGTTTTATTCCCTCTTATAGCTCGTAAGTTCAGACTATGATGACCTTATGAAGGTATATATTGTTAAAGTTTAGGCATCTCAAGTGAACTGCTCAATGTGATCCCATTATTTAGTTTGGCTTTTAGATATTTATTTTACTTATTTGTCAAAGTCTTGGGTAGGGCAATTTACTGGGATTGCTATATAAGCAACCCCTTGTCTCCATTGTATACACATTTAGTTATTCATTGCCAAGGTTGATTGGTTCAGGAGACTTTCTCTCTCTCTCTCTCTCTCTCTCTCTCTCTCTCGTGCTCACTCCCCTTAGTCTTTATGCTTCCGCATTGTCGACTTTGACATGGTATCATAGCGTGTGGCTTGAAGCCCTTGGTGGAGAAGCAGCCCTGTGAAGAGAGGAACCCATTGGTCGCCGGCCTCCAATCTTCCCATCTTTGCTGTAGTGTTTTAAAACGTAGCCCAAAAGGCGGCTCTCTACACCTCCCCCCTTGCAATGGCACGTTGTGCGTTTTCAAAACGCTGACACCGTTGTCCGTTTCCACCTCCCCTCCCAACAACGTTCTAAAACGCCGCGCCTGGTAGTGCCTCCCCTCCTCTGCCCGTTTTGAAACGCCGGCCAACCTGCGACAGCCACACCCGCTCCTCCTGTCCCCAGCGTATTGAAGCGTTGCCGTAAGCAAGGCCCAGTCCCCCCTCCCGATTTGCGTTTTGAAACGTCGACTGGCGACCCATCCTTCCCTCCCTTCACTCATTGTCCACCCCTCCCTTCTCCTTGGTGAGGCAACGTTTCAAAACGTTGTCCCCTAGGAGGCCCTCGGGGCTTTTGAGCAGCAGGGACAATTCAAACGACTGCCTCACCTAGACGATTGGAGCGAGGAGATTGAAGCCTAGAGAGGGGACAAACCGAGCCTTCGGAGCAGCTTGGTGGAGAGATTTATCACACGACTTGGAGGAGTGCAGAGTGCTAGGCTTTGAGTGGCCAATTGGTGGGAGTTTCGAGCGGTTTCAAGTTCGGGAGGGATAGCAAAGGGTTTGGAGTTGTTTGACATAATGCCGTGGAGCGGATTGGCATCATCTTGGATGGAATTCTTAGCCATTGCTATGCACAATTTATTGTGGAGCTTTGGATTTGTTCGAGGCCTACCACATGGCAAACGTGCGGAGCGGATATCGGCGACGGAGTTTTGGATTTCAGAGAGGGATAGCAGATTGTGCGGAGCCCATTGCATGTAAAGTTCCTTTTGCGGTGGAGTTGAAGCGGCTTGGATCTTTTTTGGCGTGCTTTGTACGGCCATTTTTTGGAGTGCAAGAAGGTACTCGATTACCGGATCTTGCATCTTAAAAATGGCCTCCCCTTGCTCGAGCATGCTCGACAACAACGACCAAAAGCAACAAGTGGCTATGGATAACGGATCGTCAACCATCCATTTAGCGGCGTGTACACCGGCAAAGATATCAAGGAACCCGGAAATTTGTTTGGCTCGAGTTTACGAAGTCAAAAGCAAATGGAGGAGTTCGTTAGAGGACAACGGCAAAGGTCAGTTGGACATGGATGATAGTACGAGTACTTAGTCGATACTCGGGAGGTACGACCACAATTGTCATGATTGTGATTTGACGCTTTGTTTGGCTCGGGAGTTTGAAGCGAAAGGCAAAAGCATGAACTCACAGATAGACAACGACAAAGGCAAGCTGGACAGAGATTACGGTAATAAAGATTTGACAGAGGAGATCGGCATGGCACTCGTAGCGATGGCCACAATGGCCTTGATGTTAGATTTCTAGTCAAATGATAGGTGTCACCACTAGCTTCAGCTAAAGAGAGGCTTGTGAGTGGTAGAGAGACAAAGGCAACCGAAGCTCAAGATGGCATTACTTTCAGGTACGAAGTTGAGGAGAGCAACACCGAGGTGTATCCAGTAGTACAAGGCCTTCTATTGGGGTGTCCATGGTAGCTTCTTCATCGACTTGGTCTCACCATTGATGTCCACTATGAGTTGCACAGAGGGTGTTAAAGTTTAGGCATTCCAAGTGAACTGCCCAATGGATCCCATTATTTAGTTTGGCTTTTAGTGTTAGGTGCAGCGGAATGAATGTTGTATTTTCTCAAGATTAGTGATCTTTACTGCTCAAGGTTCCTTTTAGTTCTTAGGGAAAGAGAGAGCTTTCCCTCTTATAGAGAGTGTGGCGATCACGAACAAAGTGAGTGGATCTAGTGCGTGCAAATGAATGAGACTGAGAGGAGGAGAGAGAAGAGATACGACACCGAGGGGTTGTAAAACCCTCCTCCGAAGGCCCCACTCGTCGGCGAGAGTGGTCTACTTTGATTGCACGAAAGAGTACAATGCGAATGCAAAGGACTGATGCTGTTGGACTATGCCGATGACGACGATGGTGATGATGTCGACGGCTTCATGGTTGAAAAGGGGACTGTTTTTCTTTGCTGAAAATGGACGGAATCTTGGGGGCTTATGGCTGAATCTGAGTGCTGGACAAAACACTAGGTTCCGGGTCTCTTTTGGCTGCGTTTTTGGGGGATAAGGCTGGCTGAAAAACGCTGTTACAGCAGAGCTTTGATTGCTGAATATTGACTGTTTTGCAAGGCCCAATTCACCCTTATGGCATGTGGATCTTCTGCTGCGATCGGGGATGAAAAACGCTGCTGCTGTAGACACTTCCTCTTGCGTTTATGGTGCTGATTTGCTGCAGTTCTTCCTTGCTTCCTAGCGTTGGTAATTGCAGGTTTACTGCTGCCAAGGGAAGAGCAAAACGCTGGATAGGCTGAGATTGAAACGCTGAATTTTCTGTGGCTGCTGGCGTTAGTAACTTGGGAAGAAAACGCTGACTGTGCGGAGGTTCCTGGCGATGTCTCCAAGAGGGAAGCGCTAGGCTCTGCAAGGGGAGAAGGTGACACCAAGGTTGAAGATGCGGGGGGGATTGGACTCACCGAAGTTGGAGAGGTTCTTGCTGAGAGGGAAGGAACACCTGCTGCTTTGGAAAAGCCTGTTGTGCTCTCTGCTCATCTGCCAATTAGTGCTAACTTGGATCTGCTTATAAATTAACTTACCCAATTTGCCCTACTGACTACCCAACAAAAGTCACTTAATAAATAAGTGAAAAATGTCAAAAATAGGGAAAAATGGGATAAAGTCATCTGAAAAATCCCCAAACGCACTCTGATGGAATCTGATGGAAATGCTTATGCTTGTGCAAGGTGCAACCAGAGGATATGCATCTATACTGAGTGACTGGGCATGCACGGTCTACGAATAGACTCACAAAAGTGCCAGATCACTCCTAATCTAACTTGACTCGACTTTAACAGAAACCTTGCTATGGTGTAGCTTGTCCACGGACACATAGGGTTGGGATGTGTCACGTGACATCCCCTCCTTTTTAAAGTGAGGTACTGGTACCGAGCTGCATGGCTTCCTTGTAGTCTACCAACAACTCTGGATAATCCTTGAAGAACTCTTCGTCTACCCACACCCCTTCATGGGTTTCTCGATCTTTGAACTTCAAAAAATACTGTCGTACTTGTTTCTTCGAACCATGGCGAAACCGATGCAACAAGACTTACTTTGGCTCCATGACCTCTGCTTCATCGATGATCTTTGGCTCTTCTTCTTCCGAAACGTCCTTTGGAGGTGTCTCCTGAAACACTTTCAACCAAGAAACATGGAAAACGTTGTGCATTGACCATAAGTTAGGCAACTTTAATTTCATTGAAACCTCATTAATCTTTTTGATGATTGGAAATGGACCATACATACGAAAAGATAATTTAGGACATTTCTTTCCAACTTGCTTAAGACGCTGTTTCATAATCCGTAGATACACCCAATCTCCTTTCTTGATCGAGACCTCCTGACGATGCTTGTTAGCGTGTCGAGAATAAGATTCCTGAGCGTTGCTTAGGCGAAGCTTCACACTCTCAGAAATCTCATCCAATGACTGACTCTCAGCACTAGCATCAGGCATTTGACTGACCGATCGAGTCAACAATGACTTGGAATCGGCAGCCAAAAGCTACCTCATACGGAGTTCGACCAATAGCAGAATCATTGAGAATAGCCTGTACCAATGGGAGATAGAGCTCCCATTGAGACTGTTGATCATGAACATAAGACTTCAACACATCAAAAGCTAACTGATTATAAATTTCCGTTTGACCATCTGACTGTGGATGAGAAGTGGATGAAAAATTCAACTTTGTGCCAAAATTTTCAAAGAGTGCACGCCAAAAGTTGGACGTAAACTTAACATCCCTATCTGAAACAATGGACTTTGGCAAACCACAGAGGGGGTACCAATGCTTTATGAACAATCGTGCAACATCCTGTGCAGTAACTGTGGCCTTACAAGGAATCAACATGCAGAATTTGTTGAAACGATCAACAATAGTTAAACATTGAGTGTTTCTTGAATGCTGACTTGGTGGTAAGTTAGTCACAAAATCCATAGAGATATCTTGGAAAGGTCCCTCGGGAATAGGCAGCGGAAGCAAGAGGCCTTGCTGCTTACCCCGAGGAGCTTTCACTTTTTGACAAATAGTGCAATGTGTGACATAACTAAACACATCCTTTTGCATTTTAGGCCAATAGAAAAATCGTTCAATCTTTTCCAATGTGGTGTTCAAACTTCATACCCCTGTGCCCACCTGTGAGAGAGTCATGTGCATCATGCAATATGGCTGGCCTAAGAGAGGGCAACACACATAGACGCTGACGAAAAAATAACAATCCATCACGAATGAAATAGTTGCTGGGCCCTTGGGAAGCAAGAGCCTGCAACCAATACTTACCAAACTCCGAATCTACATATTGATTCTTCATGCTGTCGAAAGACTCACCCTGTATAGAAAATGTGGATCTTGACTCAAGAGCCAAAATCTGTTCTTTGCGACTCAACGCATCTGCAATAGGGTTAGCTTTTCCAGGCACATACTCAATCAAACCACCAAATTGCTCAAAAAATTGTGACCACCACGCTTGGCGATCACTCCAATGTGCACCAGGCATAGACTAGAGCCACTTGAGGGCTTGATGATCTGTGCGCACTGTAAACTCTCTACCATACAAAAAATGCTTTCAATGTAAGAGAGTGAATGACAGACAAAAGTTCTTTATCATAAACTGAATAATTCTTTTCCGCACTATTGAGCTTTCGGCTAAGGAAAGCTACTGGGCGACCATGCTACTGGAGCACAGCGCCTATGGCGACATTGCTCGCATCCGTCCATACCTCAAAGGGGTCATCCCAAGAAGCAAGGATAAGACACGGTGCTTCTGTCACCGCAACCTTAAGAGCTGCGAAAGCCTCAATGGCTGCTTCGGGCAAGTCTACGTGCTGAGGGCGAGTCTTTACCCCTTTCAAAACATCAGTCATAGGTGCAGCAATGCGTGCAAAATTCTCTATGTGCGAACTATATGCTTGACATAAACCAAGAAAAGAACGCACATCATATGCAGTTTTGGGCAAATCCCAATTACGAACCTGTTCCACCTTCGCGAGGTCTAGCTTGATGTCTTTTGCAGAAATGATATAACCCAGATAAGTGACTTCAGTAAGAAAAAATTCAGACTTCTTAGCTGCAATGTACAACTGACACTCATCCAAACGAGTTAGTACCCTTTCAACATCTCTTTCATGTTGCTCCCACGATGTAGAAAAAATGAGAATATCATCTAAAAAGATGAACACACATACACCTACCATGTCGTCGAAACGACCTACCATGAGACGGTTGAATGTACCCACGGCTCCTGTCAATCCAAAAGGCATAACAATATACTCCCATTGCCCTCGCTCGGTGCGAAAGGCGGTCTTGAAAATGTCGCCTTTGAATACCCGTACCTGATGGTATCCACTTTTGAGATCGACCTTGCCGAAAACTTTTGTCCCATTGAGCCTATCCAAGATATACTCAATGCGGGGCATCGGAAACTTGTTCTTGACGGTCATCTTGTTCAATGTCCTGTAATCAACACACAAACGAGACGAACCATCCTTCTTGCGAACGAACAAAATGGGGGCAGCAAAAGGACTTACACTCGGACGTATGAATCCTCTAGCCATAAACTCCGTCAGTTGTCGCTCTAACTCTTCCTCCTATGACTTGTTCAAATGGTAGGGAGCCTTATTGACAGGCTGCGCTCCCTCCACAAGCTCGATGCGATGGTCCTCCGGCCGCTCGGATGGAAGATGAGGTGGAAGATCATCTTGCAAAAAGAGATGTTTAAATTTCGTAAACAACTCCGAATACTTACCTGGAGCCTGAATGCTCTGGGAAACCGGGGCAGCATATATGAATGCCGCTTTTGCTCCTCGTCGTAATTCACGCTTTACCTGCACATGCGAGATGAGAGGTAAAGAATGCAAGCCCTCCTCAGCACGAATGATGAGGGGGGAATTTGTTTTGGCATGCAAAGTGAGAGTTAGAGCCTCCCAATCAACGAGAGGGTTCAGTTCACAAAACCACTTCATGCCCAAAATCATATCACATCCTGAGAGAGGAGACACAAGAAATTTCCTACTAAAAGAAGCTTGTTGGACGGTAAACATCACACCAAGGCACTCCGTCGTGATGAGAGAGTCCATACCAGGAGCGAAGCCAGAAACCTCGATAGGAGATTTCTGACTAACCTCTAGGCGGGCTCTCTCAACAAGAGGGGGACTAATCACATCATGCATACTACCTGGATCAAACAATATGATAGAACGCTGTCCTTTTACATGACCATAACACTTCATGAGAGATTCATCAACGTGAGTGTCAGAGTCATGAGAAGATGAAGGTTGTGTTGTGACAGAGTTTGTGGTAGTTGCAGGTGCCTTTGGTTCTTTAGGTGCGACTGTCTTAGGACAATTTTTTTTAATGTGACCTTTAATGTGACATTGAAAACATCTACCTTCTTTAGCATAAACCACTTGTTCTTCAGCTGTGATGTATCCTCCTACAATTCCTTGAGAAGCTTTTTCATCAGGGGTTAGCTTAGGTTTTGCAGGTGCTTTAGCTTTACCCTTAGATTCATTGTGAGAGTTCTTTTCCGAGGAATTAGAGGAAGAAGCGCTAGAAGAATTACCATTCTTACCGTTCTTACTGTTCTGTGTGTTCTGAGAATTCTGAGATGTCCCTTGAGAAGACTTGTTCTCCTTAGGCTTTCCCTTGTTATGCTTCATCCCTTGGGCGAGAGCGACTGCTACCGCCTTGTTGAGATCCGCGGGGTCAAAGACTTCAACATCAAACTTGATGTATTCGTCTAACCCAAAGAGAAAAGCCTCTTTGCGTTCATCATCCGACTTGCGTAGTTGAGTGCCTAGCTGCAAAACACGGTTAGAAAAAGACATGACTGGCATACCATGTTGCTTGAGATTACGCCAATCCTCTTTCAAGCGTGCAAGATACTGAGGTGGCATAAACCGTGTCTTGAGCTTGTCTTGGAAATCAGCCCAACTAAAAGAGAGGGGCGTGAAATCGTCGGTTGCCTCTAGGTGCGCGGCTAGCTGTGCCTCTTGCCATGCATGGTACCAATTGATGGCATCACTAGAAAGGTACATAGCTGCCGTCAAAACTTTGCTATTTCCTGTTTTCTTAGTTGTTGCAAAATAAGCATTAAATTGATGCAACCAAGAATGAATAACTGTAGCATCCATCTTACCGTCATACTTACTGAAAATTAACTTTTCTGTGACTAGATGATTGGAATCCGCGTCGTGGCTTGCGCCACTTGACGAACTTCCCCGATCTTTGGGTGGATCGATCTTCGAGGCTAGGACTTGGGCAAGAAATTCTTGATTGCGAAGCTCCCTTTGAGCTTCACGATCGACCTCCATGGCCAATCTATGCGTAGCACGATCGGCCTCCAATTCTGCGTTTCTTGCTGCGGCTTCTTCCTTCCTTAGTTTTTTTCTTTCTTTTCTTGCGTCGCGCTCGCGTTCCAAAGCAAGGCGCTTGTCGTCCTGTCGATCCATCATGGCCATCATTTGCCTCATCATTGTCTCCATAAGGTTTGGCGTAGATGGCGAAGGGGGAGGGTTGGAAAAACCTCCTGGTGGGGAGAATCCTTCGTCGCCTCTCTCATGCTCATCACTTGAAGGCAAAGTATCCATGCCGCTTCGGGTGACGGCCATGCACTATGATCTTGGGGTCTTAAGCTCGCAAGGAACTTGGTTCTTGAGGGTCTTGAGGTTCTTGAGGTCCTTGATTCGTGAGAATTTTGGGTTCTTGAGGTTCTTGAGGGTTTCTTTTGCTTGCAAATCGCGTTGGAGAAGGATCTTCTCTTCACCCGAGTTCTACCCTTTTCTGCGGGCGCACCCCTTGGCGGCCTTGCGCTCACACCAAGGTTGCTTTTTTCCACCTCACGTCGATTGGCCGGCCGCTAAGTGCACGGTCCGCTCTCAATGAGTGAAAAGAGACACAAGGGGAGGTTGGACAAGCCCTTCTTTCTTGGGATTCTTGTCACTCTTCAACAAAACACGATTAGGAATCGCCATGCCCAAGTAAACTTGGGTTCATGCCATCGCAACAAGCAAAAAAAAAATCTTGCGGTTCTTGTGGTTCTTTCCTTGAGTAATGTAGAACACTTCCAAAGCTATGATACCAATGTTAGGTGCAACGGAATGAATGTTGTATTTTCTCAAGATTAGTGATCTTTACTGCTCAAGGTTCCTTTTAGTTCTTAGGGAAAGAGAGAGCTTTCCGTCTTATAGAGAGTGTGGCGATCACGAACAAAGTGAGTGGATCTAGTGTGTGCAAATGAATGAGACTGAGAGGAGGAGAGAGAAGAGATACGACACCGAGGGGTTGTAAAACCCTCCTCCGAAGGCCCCACTCTCGTCGGCGAGAGTGGTTTACTTTGATTGCACGAAAGAGTACAATGCGAATGCAAAGGACTGATGCTGTTGGACTATGCCGATGACGACGAAGGTGACGATGTCGATGGCTTCGTGGTTGAAAAGGGGACTGTTTTTCTTTGCTGAAAATGGACAGAATCTTGGGGGCTTATGGCTGAATCTGAGTGCTGGACAAAACACTAGGTTCCGGGTCTCTTTTGGCTGCGTTTTTGGGGGATAAGGCTGGCTGAAAAACGCTATTACAGCAGAGCTTTGATTGCTGAATATTGACTGTTTTGCAAGGCCCAATTCACCCTTATGGCATGTGGATCTTCTGCTGCGATCGGGGATGAAAAACGCTGCTGCTGTAGACACTTCCTCTTGCGTTTATGGTGCTGATTTGCTGCAGTTCTTCCTTGCTTCCTAGCGTTAGTAATTGCAGGTTTACTGCTGCCAAGGGAAGAGCAAAACGCTGGATAGGCTGAGACTGAAACGCTGAATTTGCTGTGGCTGCTGGCGTTAGTGACTTGGGAAGAAAACGCTGATTGTGCCGAGGTTCCTGGCGATGTCTCCAAGAGGGAAGCGCTAGGCTTTGCAAGGGGAGAAGTTGACACCAAGGCTGAAGATGCGGGGGGGAATGGTCTCATCGAAGTTGGAGAGGTTCTTGCTGAGAGGGAAGGAACACCTGCTGCTTTGGAAAAGCCTGTTGTGCTCTCTGCTCATCTGCCAATTAGTGCTAACTTGGGTCTGCTTATAAATTAACTTACCCAATTTGCCCTACTGACTACCCAACAAAAGTCACTTAATAAATAAGTGAAAAATGTCAAAAGGGAAAAATGGGATAAAGTCATCTGAAAAATCCCCAAACTGACTCTTATGGAATCTGATGGAAATGCTTATGCTTGTGCAAGGTGCAACCAGAGGATATGCATCTATACTGAGTGACTGGGCATCCACGGTCTACGAATAGACTCACAAAAGTGCGAGATCACTCCTAATCTAACTTGACTGGACTTTGACGGAAACCCTACTATGGTGTAGCTTGTCCACGGACACAATAGGGTTGGGATGTGTCACGTGACATTTAGGTATTTATTTTACTTATTTGTCAAAGTTTTGGGTAGAGCAATTTACTGGGATTGCTATATAAGCAACCCCTTGCCTCCATTGTATACATATTCAGTTATTCATTGCCAAGGTTGATTGGTTCAGGAGACTCTCTCTCTCTCTCTCTCTCTCTCTCTCTCTCTCTCTCGTGCTCACTCCTCTTGGTCTCTATGCTTTCGCATCGTTGACTTTGACATATATAGTTGCTAGAAAGGTTTAGGTTTTACCTAGGTTTACTTTTGCAAGGACCAATCTTAGTTAGCGCTCATTGCATTGATACTTCCTTAAAAGCTCTGAAATATTATCATGTTAAAGAAAGAAGCACCTCTTTGTATATCTTTATTGAGTCAAGTTTGATTTTATTCTTGATAGGTGTTTGATATATGTGACCAACATTCTAGAATTGCGATTGATTATAGTTAAGAACGTGCTGAGAGAAGCTAAAGCGCTTTACTTGAATGCATGACACCCCTTTATATGACGATGGCCATCATGGCTTGGAGTCTTTTGTTGTTTCCTATTGAACACAAAGAAGGTAAGTTTGAAGACTCAACAAGGTTACATAAATTAACACGGCCTCTCATTTGCTTGTCAATGAGAACTTTACATACTTTTTTTTTCATGTTTTAACTAGAAATGAAGTTTTTTTTGTACGAGCGTTGGTAGCTCTTTCTGCCTTGTTCGAAAATCGAGTCATCAGAAGAGGTAATTTTAAAAGCTGAGCATTGGCAGCCCTTTTTGTTTTGTTTGGATCTGCTCTTTTCATATCGGCTTTCTTGACTCCTGTTACAAAGTGATGACGTGGCATGACCAACCTGAAGGACTTGTCGAGAGAACTTAATCGAGAGGAGGAGTTAAGAGTTATAAACTCTTAACCTAGAAGATCTAAACTCAGAGTCCAAGCCCGTTACAGTGGTATCGGAGCTCAGAAGATTCTTCTTTTATGGAGGATCCGGTCCTTTTTGCAACACACACAGGTTTTTGTGAGAGAAATTTTATTTAAAGAATCTTTGCTCTCGTCTTCATCGAGCGCGCTCTTGTCTTCATCGCTCCGTCTTATAGGGCATAAGCCATAAAGAACCCCAAATTGCACATGGGTTTTTGAGAAGAATTTGACAGAGATAACACCTCTCGATGGGCAGGCGAAGAAAAGTTGAAATCAGGCACGAGAACTGAAGAAAAGAACGAAGATTTGGACAAATTCTTGGCAGAAAAGTTTGTTAGAGCAGAGTACAAACGTCAACTGTAAGTTGATACATGTGTGAAAAGATTGATCAAGTACTCTAGAGACCCGAGATTTGGAAATGCGTGAAGAATTATCCGATTGATGAGATTTACTTGATGGCCAATTGAAAGGACAGACGAGTGCAAAAAAAAAAGAGCGAAATCTATACTCATAGAAACAATTGGATAGAACTCTCGAAAAGAAGATGAACCAAAGGTCCACCAAAAGATAAGCCAGAGAGTTATAGAGTAGCAGCTGAGCGCAGAAGAAAAGGAAAGACGAAAGTAGAACTGGTACCAGATTTTGGTGGGGACCTCCAACCCTGACCAACTGAACGAAAGTATTGAACTTTGCAAATCATGGGGCAAAGTGATGAGGAAGTCCTTATCTTCTTTGATGGAGAAGCCAAGGCTAACTTCATTTCAATCGAATTGGTGGCTTGACTTGGAATTACGTAAGAGGAAATGGGGCCATCGATCGAGGTTGTTCTAGAGGCATGACGGGATGTTGCCACTACATGTCATTAGCAAACTACATTTGCATTGTCAGGGGTATTTAGGGCCCAAGTACTTTTACATCATGCCTTTGGAAGGGTGTGACGTCCTCCGAGGAATCCCTTGGTTCCTCAAGAACACTGCCATGGTCAATTGAACAAACTTGGACACCCCAAGTCGAGATTCTACCGTGACAGAGCAGAGATTCACTTCAAAATAGTTCACAAGAGACAACACGGCCCGTCGTAGTTCTATGCCAAGAGGTATGGCCCCAAAGATTAGCGCCCGTTTCGGTATTTATTTTTATATTAATTTGTGTGCAAAGTACAATTGAGCCCGTGGGTGCTCACTCTCAGACTCTGCGTCCAGATGCCCTGAGAAGTGAGCTCTGAAGGCCACTTATAAAGATTACATGGGATGCCAAAAGCAGAGTCCCAAAAACTCAAACTCAAAAGCTTGTAAATTTTAAAAGCAGCTGGTCTTCAAAACTGCCAAAAGCAGTCATCTCCAAAAGCTTGTAGCGTAAAACATGGAGCGACCGTACTATTGTCCGTACGGCCTGCCACGTCGGCATGTCAACGCGTTCTGCAGGATTTCGTACATTGCCACGTCAGCATGTCGGCCTGTTTTGTGGAACGTTCGTACGTTGTTGCCACGTCAGTCTATCGACGCATTTCTCGGGATTCCGTACAGTCAGCCGTATCCGGGGGTCTGCCACGTCACCAGTTTGTGACATACCCCCCTCTTGAAAGAGCCCTCTATTATGCCTGCAAAACAGACAGAGGCCATAAACTGTCTTAGTAGACATTGACTGTTAGTACCGACACACTAGACATGACACATCTAGCACTTGTACAAAATGATAGTCACATCAGCGGACATCACTAGACATCACATCACAAATCACAGACAAATTCATTCTAAATCTCAGACCATGACCATCGACAACGTATCTAGTAATCGCATCTAGATCCATTCCTTACCTCACAGATGCTCGATTAACTAATCCTTATTGCATTTATGTCTATAGAGATTTATGAGACCAAAATGCTGCACTCATTTCGTCTTGCAGTTCCTGCACTCAAACAAGTCAAGTATAAATCAATCATTTTCATTTTCGGGAATTCCTGTCATAAAGTTATACAACAGAATCCTACTCAGCCCATTAGTATCCCTGAAACCCAAAGGGGACATCAATGACTATTCAAAATCAGGGTAATCCGTTGACAAAGGAACGGAGTGACTCCCCTCTTGTGCAAACCCGTTGCACGAGATTCACCCTCGTTGAATTCGGGGTTCTATCAGAGTAGACTATGCTAAACCGAATGCTTTAAGGTAAAGTTCCAAAATATGAGGAGTATCTGCTAGTTCCTCCTCCTCCATCCACTTCGCATCCAATGCAGGATAGTTCTTGAGTTTAACCAAGAACCGTGTAATCACTGTACCTTTTATCTTTGTGTCTTCGTGTGTCAAAATCTGTCTTGGAACAAGTATCTCCTCGCTTTCCTCCACTTTTGGTTGCTCATCAGGCCCCACATCATCGGGCACATAACCTTTAAAGGGCTTCAATAGACTCGCATGAAATGCATTGTGAATCTTCCAAGTATTGGGCAGCGCTTGAGTCTAGAGGAGACATCATTTATCTTTTCTTTGATCTGGAAAGGACCATAATACCTCATGCTAAGCTTTGGAAAAAGCCGCTCCTTTCCCTTTTTCTTTCTAAGGCGTGCCTTCTCAAAACGTAAGAGCACCCAATCATTTTCCTTTAATTTCAAATCTCGTCAATGTCGATCTGCTGCCTTCTTATGTCGTTCTTGAGATTTCGCTAAAGCCTCCCGGACCTTGACAAATGCAGTGTCTGAGTCCCTCGTGTACTGGTTACCTTCAAGGTTACCTTCAAAAATCTGATCTTTAGTGCTAAGAAAGGGTAGAACCTTAGGAGCACCTGCACTCTGTGTCTTTATCCAAAACAATCGAGGCTCACTCTTAAAGGAAAAAGTGATTGATGTCGCGGCAACAGAACCATGAAACCGGCCTGCGGGGCGGTAGTCGTTGGCTTTCACTCGAAATTCTTTACTTTAGATACACAGAGCACTTTGCAAAGGTAACCTGTAACGGGGATTAATAGCTAAGTACACACGGCTCGGAAGCTAGAATGCTTGAGCAGACGCCGACAATCTGTAGGCCCCAAAATTGGGGCCCCTTTCGGTATTTTTTTATTCTTTAACGGAGGGAATAAAACCTGTGATCTCCTACAAGCTGCTCCGCACAATCCAAGCTAAGAAACACCTGTTCTGGCTCGATTTCGGCAGCATAACTGTACTAGGACGCTTCACAGTGAGTATCCCCACGCAATAGATGACTTTCCCGACGCATACGGACACTTTGCAAAACCTGGCGAGAATCTGCAGCACGCTGAATTCTCTGTTTTCTGCCCCGAAAATGCGCCGGATCACCTATATAGCGGTTCCCTCCCGTCCCCGAACCTCTTGGGGGTATTAGGGACCGTTTAGGGCCGAAACCCTAAACCTGCAAAAATACACAGCTGGCTGTAATTCCCTGTTTTAGGCTCCGTTTCGTGTGCAAGTCGCATCTGTAGCAAGACCTCGAGCTCCTGCAGCTGTAGGGCTACTTGCCCTTTGAATCGGACGAGATTTCTCACGTGAAACCTCTCCGAATTCACCTGTACCTGCGGCGGATTAGCCACTAGCTAACCTAGTACCTGTGTAAGAGGCTCTTGCCTCGGCAATCGTGCATGAATCCACACAACTGTACATCAGTCAAATGAAAAGCCCTCTTGTGGGGCATCACATAACTGCACGTAAGGGAGAGAGAGAGAGCAGTGTGTAGCGTGCAGGGCATCACTCTTGGAACCACACTGTACATAGAGGGAAAGGAAGCACTCCATAGCTCTTAACTTGTGGCAGGAAACTAAAAAATGAGCCTCCCAGCTATAAATTCAGCGCCACTTCTTGATGCATGAGGCAAGTGCACAGAAATGTGCCACTTGGCGCATTTACAAGCATTTTTCCGTTTCGGGTTTGCCGCCTAAAAATCTCCCGACTAGTTGCTCAGTTGACTTCGCGGCAGAGTTGTAAAGTGTTTCCCTAGTCATATCGGAGGTAATGACACGAACACATTTCGTGGCCCAAAATAGCAGTTTCCTAAATTTTAGGAATGATTCCGTCGGGCTCCCAATGGTCTTCTGACCATCTATCCTCATTGGGACCACATCCAAAAGTGCAATGTGGCCCAACTGTCGGATAATTTCTGTTGGTAGTCACACCTTCACTTTAGGCCTTTATTGAGTTCACTTCTTAGTATCCACCAACTTGCTAAGTGCGACGGGGGGACCTATATGATCTTGCTCTGAGCCTAGACATCCTCTTACTGTACGAATTCCAGTGCCGACCACTTCCCGTCTGGGGGTGAAACTACCGTTCACATTGGCCATACAATGTCCGACCGTTGCTACTTCAAAAGGAGGGTCTCAAAAATAAAACAAGACCCATAGGAAAGAAACCAACAACTAAAGTTAGCAGTCGCCACGTCCTCGTGACATAGTTAACAACTCACTTCTTAGTATCCACCAACTTGCTAAGTGCGACGGGGGGACCTAGACATCCTCTTACTGTACGAATTCCAATGCCGACCACTTCCCGTCTATGGGTGAAACTACCGTTCACATTGGCCATACAATGTCCGACCGTTTGCTACTTCAAAAAGAGGGTCTCAAAAATAAAACAAAACCCATAGGAAAGAAACCAACAACTAAAGTTAGCAGTTGCCACGTTCTCGTGACATAGTTAACAACTGCCACGTCCCCGTGACAGAAGGCTATGTCAAACTCTTGGATGAAGGCCAAAGCCCTCGGAGCATCTCGGAATCCAGAAAAGGATTCAATTTTTATCGACTGTCCACCTTCTTTAATTTTTTTTGCTTACTTGCTCTTGTCTTCGAGGAAGTCATATTGGTTGGCTTTGTAGAAATGCTTCTTCTTTGCATAAAACATATGGTCATCGGAGTCCGGATTGTCAGAGAATGACTCCTCCGTAGAGCTATCAGAAACTGGGCGAAGTTTGAATTTCTTTGCCTTTTTCTTGTCCTTTCCGAAGCTTTACTTTTTGCTTCGCTTTTTGCTCTTTTTGTCCTCCTCGCTCGAGTCCGAAGAGCTAGAAGAAGTGTCTAAAGAAGAGGAAGAAGAAGAATTGGGTAGTCCTTCAAATCGTATACGCTTCTTCTGCTTTCTTATAGGTGCAAACGAAGATTGACTACCCACATAACCAAGATAGTCAGTCCTGTTCTTGTGCTTATTCATTTGCTTTTTGGATTGATTTTGGGTGTCCAAAAGCTGACTAATCTGAGTCTGAACCACCTCCCGAAGTTCTTGCTCTGTAAACATCCTCGAAGGAGGAGGTTTCTTGAGTGCCAGTTTGATGGGTGGTTCGGAGGCTTTCTGCCACTGAGTGTACACTTCAACGATGGATTGCTGAGACAAAAAATTTGCGAACTGAGGATCTTTCGCAAATCTAATCATTTGCTTGTGCACTCGTCAACTTGCTGTCGACGCTCCATCTCTTGAAGTTCGTACCGAGTAGGCAGAGGTGGCCCGTACTCTTCCTTTGTTAAGTCGTTTAAAGCAAATGCAGAAGAAGTCGATTGATTCTTTTTGGAATCCATAAGTGTCGCGAATTAAGGGATCCAATTTCTCGGTAGAAGAGAAATCGGTCGTGCTCTTATACAACTGTAACAAACTTGGACACCCTAAGTTGAGATTCTACTGCGACACAGCAGAGATTCACTTCAAAACAATTCACAAGAGACGAAACGACCCGACGTAGTTCCGTGCCAAGAGGTATTGGCCCCAAAGGTTGGCGCTCCTTTCGGTATTTATTTTTATATTGATATGTGTGCAAAGTACAACTGAGCCCGCGGGTGCTCACTCTCAGACTCTGCGTCCCGATGCCCTGAGAAGTGAGCCCCTAAGGCCACTTATAAAGATTACATGGGATGCCAAAAGCAGAGCCCCAAAATGTCAAACTCAAAAGCTTCTAAATTTTAAAAGCAATCAGTCTTCAAAACTGCCAAAAGCAATCATTTCCAAAAGCTGGTAGCGCAAAACGTGGAGCGTCCGTACTGTTGTCCGTACGGCCTACCATGTCAGCATGTCAGTGCGTTTTGTAGGATTCCGTACGTTGCCATGTCAGCGCGTTTTGCGATACGTCCGTATGCTGTTGCCACGTCAGCCTGTCGGTGCATTTCTCCAGATTTCGTACAGTTAGCCGTGTGTTCGGGGGTCTGCCACATCACCAGCTTGTGACATCGATTATAGGGCAAGGAAGGACATCTTGAAGAATAAGAAGGGCAAGAGATTGTACTTGATATAAAACTGAAAGGTGAGTCCGCTTGACTTAATGAAATCCAGTTTTTTTTGTTTATTTGATTTTCTTGAAAGAACTGAATGATAATCAAAGGCTGAAAATGTCAATCCTCGAAAAAAAGAACGACAAGATTTTTTGCAAGCTCAGACTAACTGTTTCTCTGAGGGCTTATCAAGCGAGTTGCCTCCTTCACGTCGTGAAGATTACACGATTGATTTGATTCCCGATAGTATATCACTGAACCGGCCACCTTACAGAGTTAGCTAAGCCCAAAATGAAGAAATAATGAACCAGAAAAGATTCCCTATTCCGAAGATCGATTATAAACTCGACAAACTTAAGGGTTCTACTTACTTTAGCCAAATTGATTCGGAGTGATTATCGTCAGAGCCAAATTGCTACTGGAGACGATTCCCCATTCCGAGGATCGATTATAAACTCGACAAACTTAAGGGTTCTACTTACTTTAGCCAAATTGATTCGGAGTGATTATCGCCATATCCAAATTGCTATTGGAGACGTCTATAAGACAGCTTTCAAGACGACTTTCTTTTACGACATTATCGTCTTCTCCAAGAATGAAGCAAAACACAGACACCACCACATGTTGTAGGTTTTCTAGGCAGTGTGGAAAGCCTAAATTGGTCATAGATGCGAAAAGAGCGAGTTTTTTTTCTTGCCTGAGATAAATTTCTTGGGACATGTCGTCTGAGCAGAAGGGGTAAAGAAATTGATTCGTGCTTGGCTTGATTTGAAGAATGTTCATGAAGTTCGAAGCTTTCTGGGCTTGTGCTCATATTATCGACGGTTCATTCAAAAATTTGCACAGATAGCTTCTCCTTTACATATACTGACTTAGAAAGAGGTTCCTTTTACTTGGGGCTCGACAGAGATTGCAACCTTTTAGACTCTTAAGGAAAAGTTGACTACAGGACCAGTGTTGGCCTTGCTAGACTTGCAAAAGCCATTCGAAGTTTATTGTGAAGCTTGTGGTTGCAGGTTGGGAGCAGTCTTGATACAAAAAAGCCATGTCATAGCTTATGAGAGCAGGATGCCTAAATAGGTTGCACAAATTTATGAGAGCTTTTGGCAATTATCCACGCTCTTACGTAGTGGCGACAATATCTACTCGGAGCTGACTTTATCGTCTTCACAGATCATCAGAGTTTACGCTACTTCTTGTCGTAGAAGCAGTTTTCGAAAAAGTAGACGCGATGGGCTAATATCTTGTCACATTTTCATTTCCAGATAGTCCATGTTCAAGGTCAAAAGAATTTAGTGGCAAATGCATGTCACAAGATGAGCACCATGTGCCAATATAAAAGAACAGATTGAATAGACTTTTAGCACTTCAATATCTACTGAACTGAAAGAGAGATGACAGGTGACACGGAGTGGCGGAATTCCATCCCAGAGAGTATTGGCCCCAAACCTTGGCGCCCCTTTTGGTATTTCTTTATATTACTTGAACTTAGTACAATGCTGGTACTCGCGCTTTGCACCTTCTCACTGAAGCGTGCCAGAGATTGAGCCCTCTGCACTTATTTAATGGCCCTTTGCCTATGAGAAGCAATTTACATGAAAAGCCTTCAAACTCAAAAGCATTTAGTCCAAAAGCAGATGCCCAAAAGTTGCAAGCGTGATTTATGGAAATCTGTACAACTCCCACGTCAACAATGCAAATCGCGCAAATCTGTACAGATTGCTACGTGAGCATGTCAACGCAATTTGCGGAGCATTCGCATTGCTGCCACGTCAGTAGCTGCTTTATTTTAATGTCTTTGGGTTACTTGGGCTCCATTGGACGGGGTCCCATAAGTTGGCGGGAACTTCTCTTTAAAAAATAGTCCACTCAGCAAGACTTTGCAAGTTGGTAAAACTTCTTCTGTTGCTTTTGTTTCTCCACTTAGGGTTTAGGCCCCTCGGTTGGGATCTGCAAGTCGGCTCCGTTCTTCAGTGACTTGATACGTTAGCAGTTTGTGACAGATGCGTGTCTAGAAAGCCCTTGGTTCTAGTTAGTTTCACGATAGATGTAAGGTGCAGCGGAAGTGAATGTTGAACTTTGCTCAAGATGAGTGCTCCGAACTGTGCTCAAGGTTTCTTTTTCTTACGTAAGGGAGAGCCTTCCTTTCTTTTAGTGAGAGAGTGCAAATGATCACAAAGTGGCAAACACTGTGAATGAAGGTCTTGAGATTGAGAGATAGAGAGAGAAGAATACGACACCAGAATGTTGTCAAACCCTCCTTCGAAGGCCCCACTCTCTATAGCGAGAGCGGTCTATTGCTATTGATTGCACAAATCTCTACAATGCTTTGGACTTGTCGACGATGTCGACGATGGTGAGGACGACAACGAGGCAGGCTGAGATCTGAAAACGCTAATGGTTGAAATCTGCAAATCTTTATCTGCTGAATTCTGACTCTTATGTCGATGACGACGGCGATGACGAAGACACTCTGAAAAAGCAGATGCTGAATTTGCGTTTTCCGGTCTGCCGTGCGGCGAAGATCTGCTACGGAAAGGTGAGATTTGCGAGGTTTGGGGGCTATTCAGCGGTGTCTATTTGCTGAAAATGCAAAACGTTGATACAAAGGTTGAATCTGTTGCAGAGGATCTGCAAAACGTTAGGTGTTTTGTTGGTCCAAACAGGCTAGGACTGATCTGTTATTTCTGATGCAAAAACGCTATGGATGTCTATATGCTACTGCCGGTTGATCTGCTACTGCAAAATGCTGGGCTGATCTTGATGAAAACGCTAGCGTTTGCTGCAAAAACGCTATGTGGTCTTGTTGGGGTCTTGCTGAGAAGATGCGTGTCAGACGCTAGGTCTCTGCTACCAAATTGCCCTACCGAGTTTTCTTATATACTTGCTTGTCAAATTGCCCTACCCAGTTTCCCGACAAAAGTCATTTATTAATAGTAAGTGAAAAATGGCTAAAATAGGAAAAATAAGTCTGTGCACTGTAAAAATGCTTCTGATGGGTTCTGACTGTAATCTGATGATCATGCTGTGTGCAACCAGAGGATATGCATCTACTCTAAGTGCCCAGAGATACACGGTCTGCAAAAAAACTCATGAAAGTGCCAGAACACTTCCTAATCTAACTGAACTGAACCCATGTCATGAAGTAGCTTGTCCACGTACACATAGGGTTAGATGTGCACGTGACATCCCCTCCTTTTCAAAGTGAGATATTGGTACCGAACTGTATGGCATTGAGGGAGATTGCCAACAGCGTCTGGAATCCTTGAAAGGACTCTTCGCCGGCCCACTCTGATGCGTGGGTCATGTGATACTTGAACTTCATAAAGGTTTGCAACGCTTGCTTCTTTGGGTCGCGCCGAAAGCGACAAAGTCATCTGTGGTTCCTTCAATGCTTAACTTCGTCTAGAGTCATGCGTCTACCTTCTTCAAGAATCTCTGAGGATGAAAATTCCTGAAACCACTTCCAACACAAACACATGAACATATCCATTCCATGTAAAGTGATTGGAAAAATTCTAGTCTTTCTAAAAAATTGTGCATGCAATGTAGATGAACATATCGACGGAGTGCCAAACGGTTCATCAAACACACGCAAACAACGGAATCGAACCTTGACTTTCTGACCTAAATCAATCAACTGTGGCAAATCACAATGGAAATGCCGATGCTTGATGCTCAATCCTTCTTGTGCTCTTTCGGATACTGTGTCATGCCAAGGAAGAGATATGAAATGTGAATTCCTTGGGTGCGAACATTTCATCTTTCCATGAGTAATCCGAATTCATCCGTGCTCATTCATGAGTGAATCATGTTCATCGTGCAATATGGCATGCATGTGAAAAGGGATCACATAAGGACGGTGATTAAAATACAGGAAAGCATCACGAATGAAACACTCGAACAATGTGTGTTGACTAATCATTCAAACACAAAATACTTCCTGTGGGGGTTCTTTGGATCCCGACTCGAGAGCCAAGATCGGCTCTTCGTTATGGATCGAATCTGCAATGAGGTTAGCTTCACTAGACAAAGTATCAACGAAACCATCATCCTTGTGAACAATCACATCTTTGTCCTGCAAATCATCATGCTTATCATTATCATGCAATTTATCATGCTCGTGAATAATCACATCTTGATCATGCAAATCATGTGTGTCGTGCTTTGAAGAAGAAACGACTGAGAGAGTCTCCTTCTCTTGATTCTTTTCAATCTTTGCCTGCACATTATAAATGAGAGATGAAGAATGAACAACTTGCTCTCCTTGAATGACAATGGGAGAGTCACTCTTGGCATTGAAAGTGAAAGTATTAGCTGCGCAATCAATGAGAGGGTTATGTTGACGAAACCATCGAATGCCTAAAAGCATATCACATCCTGAAAGAGGAGAGACTACAAATTTTCTACGGAAGGACGTTTGTTGAACGATGAACAAAACATCAAGGCACTCTTGCGTGATGAGAGAGTCCATACCGGGAGCGAAGCCCGACACCTCGAAAGGAGACGTCTTGCTAACCTCCAAGCTGGCTCTTTCGACAAGAGAGTTACTAATCACATCATGCATACTGCCTGGGTCAAACAATATGACAAAACGTTGACCCTTCACATGACCATAACATTCAGTGAGAGACTCTTAAATAAGAGGATCATGAGAAACTTGGGTCACACTTGTGTTTTCATTTATTGCATTGACAGAGGAAGTGGGTTCTGTGGGTTTTTTTAGATTCATTAGATTCAAGCTTAGGACATGTTCTTTTTATGTGACCCTTGATGTGACAATGATAACAACGACCTTCCTTAGAATAAATGCTTCGTTCTTCCGACGTGATGTATCCTCCTAAAATTCCTTTTTTTGCCTTTTCATTTGGAGTGAGCTTAGGTTTAGCAATTGTGTTAGCTTTAGCCTTAGGTTCATTTTGTGAGTTCTTTCCTGAGAGACTAGAGGAAGATTGGTTAGAAGAGTTACCATTCTTACCGTTATTACCATTCTGAGAGTTCTGAGAAGTTTGGGAGGTACTTTGAGAAGTCTTGTTCTCCTTAGGCTTTCCCTTGTTGTGCTTCATCTCTAGGGAGAGAGCAATGGCTACCGCCTTGTTGAGATCCGCGGGGTCGAAGACTTTTACATCAAACTTGATATATTCGTCTAACCCAAAAAGAAAAGCCTCTTTGTGCTCATCATCCGATTTGAGTAATTGGGTGCCGAGCTGCAAAACATGGTTAGAAAAGGACACGATTGGCATACCATTCTGTTTGAGGGTGCACCAATCCTCTTTCAACCGCGCTAGGTACTGTGGTGGCCTAAACCGCGCCTTGAGGTTGTCTTGGAAGTCGGCCCAATTGAAGGAAAGGGACGCGTGTTGTCGATTGTCTCTAGGTGTGCGGCCAACCATGCGTGGTACCAATTAATGGTATCACCGACAAGGTACATGGTTGTCGTAAGAACCTTGCTATTCCCTGTCTTCTTAGTTGTCGCAAAATAAGTAAATTGATGCAACCAAGAATGAATAACACTAGCATCTATCTTACTGTCATACTTATTGAACGTGATCTTCTCTGTGACGGGGTTGTTGGAGTCCGAATCTCGGCTTGTGCCACTTGATGAACCACCAACATCTTTGGCCGGCTTGGGTTTCAAGGTGAGAACCTGGCACCAACTCTTGCATGCGTTGGTCTCTCTGCGCCTCACGCTCTGACTCCAAGGCCGCTCGTCTCTCTTCGACCGCCTCCTTTCTTGCTTCGACTGCCAAGCACACTTGCTCACGCTCCTGCTCAATAGCTGCCTTTCTTTCTTCGGCCGCCAGCCAAGCGCGCTTGCTCACGCTCACGCTCACGCTCAATAGTTGCCTTTCTTTCTGCTTTTCTTTCTTTTTGTTCCTCGGCCGCCAAGCGTGCTTGTTCACGCTCGCGATCCAAGGATGCACGTCTTTCTTGGCACTCCCGATCCATGGATTCCCGTCTTTCTTGGCTCTTACGCTCCAAGGATTCCTTTCTTTCTTGGCGCTATTTGATGTGGAAAACGATGTTGTGTGTTACACAACCTTTGAGGGAAAAGATTTTGACAGAGTGCCATTGCTCACCTTTATCGGGCCACCCCTGAGTCCATTGCTTCGGATAGAAATCTGCGGTTTACTAGTTTGTTTTGGAGTTCAATCTGGGAGAACATTGGCACACTGTTGAAGTTCTCGTCCTCGTTCCACCCGTAAACAGATGGGCAATTTGAGATAGCCATTTTAGTGGTTTTGGATTTGTGGAAGTCTTATATTTTGGATTAGAGACTCAATGGGCAAAGTATTTGCCCTTGGTGGAGTTTGCCTGCAACAACACACTTCATTCATCGACGGGGAAGGTGCCATTTGAGGTAGTTGAGGGTGCTAAGAAGGTCCCACCATTTCTGAGCACGGAAGACAAGATTTTTGAAGCGGAGAAAAAGCAAGAAAAGTAGATTTTTGAGAAAGTCTAGACGACAAGGAAGGCCATCTAGTAGTTCAGAGGAGCACCTGCGACGTGGTTAAAATTCAAGAAAAATTTTCACGTCAACTTGGATAATAGATGAGTATGAAAGAGATGTCATCATGGCTTGGCATCACTTGAGAATGACTAACAAAGATACATTGGATGACTATTGCCGGAGGTTTTGGGATACTTATGTGCCAGAGAAACCAGATTGAGCAGTTTTGTTTTGGTTTGTCAAAAGAGATTTGAGACTATTGTCTGAACCAGAAGTTTGACTCCATTCAAAGACTCATAGGACATGATAAGCAACGATTCGAAACGCATGTCAGCTCATTGACTTATCCTATGGACAAGATAGTATCCACCTCAACAGGGCAAGAGTCTGCTAGTGAAAAGCCGTTCCTTTCCCTTTCGTTTCCTTAGGCGTGCCTTCTCAAGCCGTAAGATCACCCAATCATCTTCCTTCAACTGCAAGTCACGTCAGTGTCTATCAACTGGCCTCTTATGCCGTGCTTGAGACTTCTCAAGAGCCTCGCGAACCTTGGCAAAAGCAATGTTCAAATCTCTCATATATTGATCCGCTTCAAAAATCTTATCCTAGGTCTAGGGAATTCCTTGATCTACCAGCTGAAAGATGAGTAGGAGGAGATTATTCGATTGTTGCTTGGAGAGTCGGAGAGTGTGGACCTTGTGTTACGAGGTTGCGAGCATGGGCTTACAACAATCCTTTGCGCGAGCAAATCGCAGATTCGGAGACGGCACAGTGAGAGAGCATTCATAGAGGGAAGCTTCCTTTCCGTAGTTCTGGGAAACGGGCAACTGAGATTGAGCTAGAGTACGACGACGAGGGCAACCACTCTACAAAAAGGCCATCTAGTAGTATTGTGGCTAGTTTTTGTTTTTGAGTCTAGCCATCACAAACATTACCTAACATTCGTATGCTTATTGATCTATGTTGAGCCCGTCACCTGTCTATTGTTGCTTTCATTTCAGTTCATGTTATGTCATCTGATGTTTGGAGTATTGTTGTAGTGATTGTTTATTGGTATATTGACAATATTGAGGAGTGTGTCGTTTAAAATTCTGACTTTAGATGCTTAGTGGTGTAAATAGTCTCTAAATGTAACTTGTGTTATGTCTTTGAAGATGTTGGCTGTAAATATCGTAAAAATCTCATTACATTAAGTATTTTTGCGAAAGGTACGTATTTTTATGTACCTCAAAATTTTTGTTGTACGGAACTATGTACATTACGTATGGTTCCACCACGTACATTACATATTCATCAACCTTGTGATGTACTTGCCCTCAAAATCAACACCATTTGGGGGTTTGAGGGACTTTTCAAGTAATAGAACTCACCCTCCTTTGTTGGAGAGAGAGAGAGAGAGAGAGAGAGAGAGAGAGAGAGAGAGAGCTTCCCAATGTAAGCAACCACAATACTTAGATGGTGGCCACCTAAGGTTTAGAGAACCGTAGGTGTTCTACTTGGCCGTCTTCACTAGATATCTAATGTCATGTATGCTACTTACGACGGTTTCTTTCCTTAACGTTTTGTTTGTTGTTCTTACATAGGTATTTGTCTTTGTTTCTCCGAGTTTCTGTTTGTTTAGCTTGCTTGCTTGTATGTGCCTTATTTCTTTTGTGTGTGATGCTTGTGCTTGTGGATTTGCATGTGCTTGGGTGAGTGCGTTCTGCATGATTGCTTGTGGTTCAGTGTGTGTGCATATATACATGCATGTTCGTCTTGTTTACTGCTTTTTCCTTTTTCTCATGTTTTGATGGGTGATTTAGGTTTAGGATTGGTTTGGTGAGTGTGGGTTGCCGGGTGTGTTAAGTGGTTTCTGCCTCGCCTTCAGATTTGCACCATATACTAGGTTGAAGAATGTCATAGCCCTATTGATCATTGCCAAGGATGGGTAGAGGCTATCTTTCTCCCCAGTTTTTGGTGCAGTCTTTTTGCAGTGGTGATGTCTCTTCTGCTGGGATGTGCTATTGTATACGGCCTTGGAGAAGTGGAGTTGGCTATTAGAGATTCTTTGGTGGAGTTTGTGGTTGCCTCTCGGGGTCAGAGTGGCTTGTTTCCACTTTAGCTCTTTGCTACTTTCATCCCTCACTCCCTTGCTCCTAGCTGTTGTTGTATTCACTATCAGGTCCGTTATCCTTGTAAACCTACGGACTGGCTGCTGATGTAATGCCATCGGGCTCGTAATTTTCATTACATAATACAAAAGGGTACCAAGCCCCACTTATTTTGCCACACAAAGATAGAGAGAAGAAGAAGAAGAAAAGTATTTTAACGTCGTGGGAAACTATCCCAAGAGACCTTAAAGATCTATCCGGAGAGAGAGAGAGAGAGAGAGAGAGAGAGAGAGAGAGAGAGAGAGAGAGAGAGAGAGAGAGAGAGAGAGAGCCTGCAGTAGACATTATATCTTGACTTATTTCAGATAACAAATGCAAGCCTCTCGGCTATTTGCAAGCTTCGCTCTTTGGAAAAATTACGCATGGTAGCATGCAGTCAGCCGGATGATGAGGGTCTTCTTTGCTTAAGAAATGGAAGCAGATCACTGCAGGTCTTTTCAGCTGTATTATTGTTCAGTCTGCCAACTGACATGCATTTGAAGAGCAATCTAAACAGCCCCCCCTCCCCCAACAAATAGGAAAAACCTCCCTCTTTGTGTGTGTGTTTGCTTTACGACCTTGGTACATCTGCTGACTATGTATATTTGCAGACTTTGGATGTATCAAGATGTCGAAACATTAGTTATGGAGGAATCATGGAGCTCGCAAATGGGGAGTTCCCCTTGAAGCACATAATGATGTCATATTGTTATCCGGTAAGCAGGAGCTTTTGCATGTATTTTCTGGCTTGGCATTCATCATTTGAATTTCTTTTCTCCTGTGATCTGCAGGTAGCGGACCCCTTGCTACAAAGTTTTGCAAATCTCAAGGCCCTACACTCCATACGCTTTGATGGGTGTGATATGAATGCTGTGGACTTAGGAATGATAGGAAAATGGTGCAAAAATTTGGAGGGCATTAGCTTAAGCAAATGCAAAGGTGTAACAGATTTGGGCTTATCAGCAGCAGTGGCGGGTTGTCCCAACCTTAAAAGCATTGATTTGACCTGTTGTCGTGAAGTCACAGACATAGGGCTGTCATCTATAGCATCCTCTTGCAAGGGTCTTGTCAGCCTGAAGCTGGAGTCCTGTGGCAATTTTACAGAGCATGGCTTGCAAATGCTTTGCAGTTCTTGTGAACTGTTGGAGGAGCTGGACGTCACAGATAGCGGTCTCAATGATGCAGGCAAAGCCCTAGACAAGTTTTTGTTACCCATGTACATCATCCTCTTGTGTTTGCTACTAACCATGCACTACGCCTGCAGGTCTTAAGGGGATAGCCAGATGCAATCGCCTGAAGGCGTTGAAGTTAGGCGTTTGTGAGGAAATTCATGATACAGGCCTTTCATACATCGCATCAAATTGTTTAGATCTGAGAGAGCTAGATCTCTACAGGTAGCTCTCCGAACTTCATATTGCCTGCTAAGAGTTGAGACCCATGTAAGAAAAGAATGCTGTGTGTGCGCGTGTTGTGATCATGATGGTTTCAGTGTGTCCTGAGATGGTTCTCCTTGGGTTCTTTGTTGATTGTCTCTTAGAGCATAGATGAGAGTATCATCATCCCCCGGCTCCCAGAAGTCAGTATTTGACTGTTGTTTGTGTAGTCTGGCAGTCGGGAGCGTGATTGGGCTTCATCCTGTTGATCAAAGTTTGTTGCGACTCATACATGCACACACCCATAATGTGCATGTGTACATGCGTGCACGCGTGTGGCGACCCTCTTTGTAGTGCTACACACATGTGCACATGCATGCACACCCTTGCATGCGTGTAAATGGATATATTACACACACACACACACACACAGAGAGAGAGAGAGAGAGAGAGAGAGAGAGAGAGAGAGAGAGAGAGAGAGAGAGAGAGAGAGAGAGAGAGAGAGAGAGAGAGAGAGAGAGAGAGATTGATTTTGTGGCAGGTCTGTGGAGATCAGTGATGCAGGCATCAGCGAAATCTGCAGCCAATGCACCAAGTTGACCTCTCTCAATATGTCGTACTGTACCAAAGTCACGGATGCTGGTCTTTCTGCTCTTGCCAGGCTGCAAGATCTGAGGGTGTTGGAGCTTCGTGGGTGCACAAAATTGTCATCAATTGGGTTGTTTGCTGTTGCTAAAAATTGCCGAAACTTACTTCAATTGGACTTAAAGAGATGCACATCAATAGAAGAATATGTGCCGCTGGTTTTAGCTCAGTATTGCCAAAATCTCAGACAGGTGAATCTTAAGCCATCTCTTAAAATGATTGCTTTAAAACTCAGCCTTCTAGGTGTTTGTTCTTCATAGTCAGCTGTCCATGAACATAAGGAGGTTGAGCTTTGAGATAAAACAGCACATTTAAGAAGAGCGGACTCAAGAGAAATCCATTTTAAGAGCGGACTTGCATGAGGGGAAGCGGATGATAAACGTGACACAGAATCGGATATCAAACTAATCCAGCCACTAATGTGCCACTAAGTTTTTTGGTTCCTTGCTCAGGAAGAGCTCCTTAACACACACACACACACACACACACACACACACACACACACACACACAGAGAGAGAGAGAGAGAGAGAGAGAGAGAGAGAGAGAGAGAGAGAGAGAGAGAGAGAGAGAAATGAAATGAAATGAAATGTTATATTAACGTCTTCAAAAGGCCAAAGTGACCTATGAGACCAGAAAGTTACAATGTGGTGGATCTGATACAAAGTCAGAGTATGACAAAAATGAAATGACAAATGTCAGTTAAGTTACTGAAATCAGGGATTGGAAGTTAAGTTGGTTGGAAGATTAGGATTTTGGGGCTTTTTGCATACATGAGCTCTTGTGTGTGTGTGTGTGTGTGTGTGTGTGTGTGTGTGGTTTACTCAAAATCAAGTTGTTGCCCAGTTTCACCTGCTGTTTGGAAGGCCAACCAGCTTGGGGGTGAAAGAAACTGAATGGGGACATTATTTTGAATTGCGCAGGTGACCTTGTCGTACTGCTCGGCGACGGACGAAGGGGTCGTGGCCCTTGCGAAAGGGAGGTGCATGCAGAAGATGAGCCTTGTTCATGTGAGGAATGTGAGTGTCCTAGGGTTTTCCAAGTTGCTTGTGGCTGGAGAGAGCCTGAAAAAGGTGAAGCTTCCTGTGCACTTGGGAAATTCTCTGCCACAGCAGCTCATAGAGCAGGTGGAGAATCGTGGTTGCAAATTTCAGTGGATGGAAAAATTGTAAAACCATTGCTTTTTTATTGTTAAATGACATGTTGAAGGGTCTCTCTCTCTCTCTCTCTCTCTCTCTCTCTCTCTCTCTCTCTCTTTTAACATTTTAGAACAATACTAAGAGGCCAAAGATCTATCCAATAGTTTTGAACTCAAGACTTGTTACTTGCAAGCGGTCCTAAATGTGTTCACACATCACTACCTTAAGTTAGTAACATGATAAGGGATGCTAAACCGAAGCACGTCATGTAGGATAACATTTGCACCAGTGCTGATGAAAAACTGATCTTAAGTGTATTTTACCGGCTAAAATCCCAAAATACCGGCTAGATTTCAAGCTTGTCTTTAAGAAAATCAACCAAATTTGACACATTTTAGTGTAAAAACCAGAATCTTTAATATATTGACACAAACCAGCAGGTTTTTAGGTTTCCTCTTTCTCAGTCATTGGGAAAGTTTTTGGTGAGCAATAATTTGCATGGTACCAAAGAGCTCATTCTCATCAATGCAGGAGGAAGCAAATTGTTACTATTGTTGTTCCATTTGAAGGAAAAGTTTTTGGTTTTTTGTTGTCTTTTGTGGCAAGGTGCATTTTTGTGTTTTTGTTTGGTTTATGGTTTATGCTGGGGACCAGATCAATGTCACATTACAGGTCTTGAGTTCAAAATTGTTGGGTAGATCTAAGAGGTGTCTTGGGATTGTGCCAAGATGGTAAAGGTTATCTCTTCGTCTTCTGCAGATCTACGAGGTCTCTTTGGATTGTGCTAAGATGGTAAAAGTTCTCTCTCTCTCTCTCTCTCTCTCTCTCTCTTAAATTTTAACACATTTCCTTAAATGCCCCTACACTTAAATTTTAACACATTTCCTTAAATGCCCCTACACTTCTTACTTAGGAATCCTCAATATATTCAAAGCTTTGACTCTATTGTGCTGAGAGATTGCGAGAGCAAACTTTAGGTACATGTTTAATTAGCAATTGGGGACTTTGCAAGTACTATTGTTGTGGCCCAATTTTCCACGGATATCTAAGGAAATGATGTGAGAAGAAACGAACTTTTCGGTGTTGATTCACTTAAATCTAGGAGGGATTAATGACATTGTCAATAGGCCCACTAGTAAAAGCTTGTTTTTTTTTCTTGTCTCTAGCATTTGAAGTATGCATAGTAGGCTTCATACATAAATAGGCTTCTTAGATTGGGCTTGATGGCACATTTTGGACAAGCAAATACTTTGGGAGCTTTGTTGATAGCCATGGGAATTGATATATTGGGCAGTTGCATTTGGTCTTGTTGATGCAAATATCGAGGACCCTTGGGTGTTGTGTTTGCAAAATATCCACAATTGTATTATGAATGTGAATGGTCCTACTTATAAGCTAGATGGGCGGAAATGTCTTCTCCTCGTTGTGCTTGTTTTTTGGGGTGTAAGCAAGCATACTGTAGGGCCACAAACCTTGGTAATTGTAACATCAAAAAGTTCATTTGGTTTTTTTTTGGGTGGCTGCTCATGTTGTCACTACCAAAAGAATCAAAGCCATAAATAGTGAGGTAGCAAACTACTTGTTGACCACTTCATTCTCATCCCGTTGGGCAACAACTCACTTTTAAGGAAACATGTTACATCAAACATTGTTGAGTCTTTGAATGAATGGTTGCTTGAAGCTAGGGAACACCAACTCATTGGTTGGTGGGATGGAGGACTCTCCAATTTGGATTGGTGGCAAATGTAGAGAGGAATCTTTGAGAGGTCATCAATGTTGCTCAACAATTACCAAAATTTTGCTTTTGACTTGATAGCTAAGGTTAGCCCATTTTAGATGCGAGTGTAGTGGCATATGATGGGTTGTTTCCGCCTACAACATATTGTCCTCTTGGATGTCCAAGAATAAATAGAGAATTGCATCAAGGTAATGTGCCTTTCTACATGCTCCCCTTGTGGTGGTCTTGGTGACAACATGTATTCTTACACATCTCAAACTATTGATCAAAGTTGTACCAAATATTTGAAAAAACGAGGGGGATATTGGGAATTTCAAAATACTAGAGAAAAATCTTGATAGAAAACAAGACAAAAGCTATTCATTATTATTTTGTGCAAGTTGATTATGGTGGACATTTGTGATTGTCAGTCAAATTCAAACTGTGACCATGAACAATTGATAACGTGGTATGAAGTGCCATTAGCAATTGCTTCCCTAGATGACAAGCCAACAAGATAGACGAATTATGCAATAGTGGCGCAATGACCTAGTGACTTACCAGGTCATTTCCAGTATCAATTGCAAAACAACAACGCAATAAAGAACAAATGTTGAGTTTTGAAGTTTCATTGGCACTCAATCTTATTAGCTTTATTAAGAACTTGATTACTATGTAGGACAAGTGTGTGATTTCACGAAGTAAGATGCCAAATATTAATGGAATGCTAAAGAAAAATGTAGCCATCTTAAAAATCAAGTGAAATAATGTCATATATTTTCATTCTTCCTTGAAAACTCACAAAGCCAATTCAAATACATTAGGATGCATGTGTTGACTACTTAGGACTAGTCCCTTTAAAAGAAGGATATATGATGGAACCATTTCTATCGAAAAAAGTATATTTCTAAATGCCTATGCAAAATATTTCCCATGGTGATGCATGCTCTAGATCCTAGAATTCCCTTCATTCACTTAGATAGAACATCAGGTACTTCAGGATGCAATTCAACATATGAATGGGGTGGGCAATCATTTATCGCTATTCCATTTTCACAATGCTCACATTTCAAACAAGCCGTTTTGGCCTCTGATCCACTGCTATAATACTACACGAGCACTTTAAACTTTTGGTAGTGGTTGTGTGCAAATTTTCCTCTATTTTGGCAACTTCTGCATCAGGCACATTCATTGGCCATGGTTGACAACAATGACCATTTTTGCAAGTCTCCTAAAGAAAAATTAAATGGGGATAATTATCCACTTTGGGTATACATGATGCAACACATACTTATTGTAAAGGGAATTTAGAACACTGTGCAAGTTTCTTATAGAGACCAATCTCCATGGATATAGGTTTTGTGGATGATGGTATATGATGGAAAGTTCTACTGTCAGAGTCATTTTGCCTAACTATTGATCAAGCACATTAAGATGCTAAAGATTGCAAGCTTGTGAATTGATTTCACTTTTTGTTGAGCATTTGATCACTCCACATATTTTCTCAAGAAAAGAAAAGCAAATCAAGCATGGGATGTATTCAAGAGGGGAAATTTTCTTATCTACATAAGGCATAAGATCAAAGGCTACGAGGGAAGAGAATGATACCTGTGTAATTTTTATAGATTTGAAAGATCTCGGGAGAAATCAACTGCCATTGGCGAGGTCATTCTTGATAGTTTCCTAATGAAGGCAATTCTTGATGCATTGCATATTCTTATCATGAATTTGATGACGTGAAGTTTGATGTCCTTGTCTTTGTATTGCTACAAGTGGCCCAATAAAACAAAGGGACTAGGCAACGTAACTACACAACAAAAGAAGAATACTATTGCTATCACTCCTAATGCTTGTTTCAAGTGACATCTTGTAATCACAATTGCTTCTTCTTTCAATAGTCATAAGTCTCAGAAGTCTGGTGATAAAGACAAGATGAAAATGAAATGCCATTGTTGTAAGGCAACTGATTATCTCATCAATCAATGTCCTAAGCTTAAGGCTAAGGAGGCTCATAAGCAAGAGGTAAATGGGATCAAGAAGAATATTTTCTCTGTATTTGCACTTACAAAAGTTGATCTTGTAGCCGAGTTTGTTGATGATTGATGCACTAAGCATGATCTTGGATTTGATGATACTATTGTAGCAGCTGGTAATTTGTTTTATGAGATTGCTAAAAAGAAATGTGTGGATGCAAAGATTTTCATTCTAAGGCTATTTTAATTTGGTAGACAGGTTTTGGTACTCTGAATTTTTCTAGTTTATTATGTTTGTAGAAATCTGATATGGTTGCTTCATAGCCCCCCTTTTGAGGCACCATTGAACCATGTATGTGAAGGTAATATTTTTGACAAAAGGCAACATTCTAATGATGATTTTGTGTGGTCCACTCTCAGATTATAAATTTTCCTTAGTGATTGCATGCTTTATCTTTTGAAAACCAATTTTCACTTATTGACTTTTATTGATGGTTACTCTAAACATGCATGGATATATCCACTTAAGACGTTCAAAGTGTTTATGTGCTTTAATTCCTTCGTATGGGTAGTAAAGTATTTGGTTGTACTATGGGCCCTATCTATCGGGTCTCTATCATGATTAAGGGGAGAACTATATGTTTCAAGAATTCCACGCACCTCTAGCAAGTCGTGAGATAAAACACGAATATATAGTGTCATATACCTCTTAATAAAATAGCGTTGATAAGAAAAATAGAGACCACAGGATGTATGGTGGAATGCCAAGCTTATTGGAGATGGCACAATGTATGGTGACAAGCTAAGCTTTGCTACACGTTGTCAGGATTTTTTTGGAAGAAGTGATTGTGCATATGTACATACACATGCATGGTGCATCAAATAAAGGATTTCCCATTTTCTTGAGCCAGGTGGTTACGTGGGGCCCACATGTGAACAGGTAGGACAACATGTACATAGTGCATCGATTTTCACTATCACCAGTACCAGTGTGTTTTTTCTATAATAATGAGGAGTTTGTAGCGCGTAAAACTTCTCGAGAAAGCTATCGGCGGGCCGATGACATGAGGTAAGCAGGTGCATCAGATGGCATCCAGTGGCGTCAGGAGGTTGAATGGGGTCAATACTTGCACGTGGATAAGTACGGACACAACGTGGGTGTTTTCTTGCGATAATTATGCAAAAAGATCATCATGAGGACTATCTTTTGGGGCCACTTCACGTGGTTGTGGGATGCATTATTGCAAAAAGTTGAGTGCCAGGTGTGCGGATGGATGCAGCAGGGTGACAACTATGCACTGTGAGGCCACTTTTTGGCCTGTTCGGGGTCCATTTGAGGTCAACTAAAAGGCCAAAGGTGCCCAAGTAATAAAGCTAAGTGTGGAAACTGAAAAACCTGAGAGAAGACAAAAAAAAACGTGGAGAGAAGAGGAGGAATAGCCGCAACTGAGTTTTTGGAGCCTGTTTTGGCCATAAACTGCTCAACCGAGGTCGGTATTTGAGCACTTTGACATTGTAGACTGGGGTTTTGGGCTGTTCCAGACGCGATGGTGCTGTCCATTTTGCCAAATTCCGCAGTGATTTTTTGTTGTTTCGGCTATGTAAGTTTCTCCTATGAGCAAAGCTTCTGCTCCAATTTGTGATTGTATCTGACATATTTTACCCATATTGTGTGAACTATGTGCCCCATTGGTGTTGGCCCAAGCTCAATTGTATCTTCTCCTCTTTTGAGCTGAGTTTTTTGGGTGTGTGTGTGTATGTGTCTCTCTGTGTGGAGTGGGCAAATAGATAATCTCTCTTCTCTCACTACATCTGTGTGTTTCCTATCTCGGCCAGGCGGGTTGTGTAAGCCGAGTGGTGTCCCATAGTGTGTATGTGTATCATCCCAAGAGTGTGTGTCCGGTCATTATAGAGGCATTGTGTGTGTTTCCATCCCGCTCACATTCTTTTGGTGCCCCCATGAAGGAATCTTCTTCGAGTACCTTCAACTTCGGGATTACAGGTTGCACATCATAGATTACTGATTACAGGTTTCAGGTTACAGATACAGGTACATGTATAGTTGATTTACATAGGTACATGTAGCTAGAGTAGAGTGATACATTGCAAGTGGAAGTCACTTGTAGTTGCCGTGGGTATGCATCATTTGGCGCGTGTTTGAGCGCATTGTCTGGTATTGTACGTTACTTGTGGATACTACCATTGTACGCCATTGTCATTTCTGAGACTTGACTATACGAGATTTGCATAAGCTTTCGTGGGAGGGTCGATAGCGTGAGATTTTATTGAGCTGGGGGATTCTCAAATGGGAGATCCTTTTGGTGATACAGGTGGCTGGAGCACCCTTTTTTTGTGACCTCACCATAGGCTATGTACTAGTGATTCCTACTTGATGCTCGGGTTCTATTGTTGGCAGGTTATGCATACATATATAGTCTATATTTTGGGTTCTTACTGCTCTACTTCTGGGGAAACTCTGCCAAAATTTTTCCAAGTTGTGATGGCTGGTTTTTTGGTCTTTTGAGCCATTTATGCTGTTATGCTACTGAAATTCTGGGAAAATCAGAGGATAAGTCAGATGTGCCTTCTTGGGAGCTGTATGGTTGGCTTTAATGGATGATAAAAACGGACCTCAATTCACTCCTTTTCATTTAACACAAAGAATCCAAATAAATGTTCATGTGTCCAGGAAGATTTTTTTCCAGCAGGGCATAGTCTTTATGTTCGGGCCAAGAAGATTAAGAGAGATACTGGAATGCCCTTTGCCTGTTGTAATTCCGATGATTAATTATGAAAACTCATTTGATGTGCATGTGTTTATCCTTATCTAAAGACGACGAGCTCCATTGATGTTTCTGGGGATTGAGTCAGTCAAAAGTTTTGGGTTCTTGCACGTGTGTTCGAAGGGGTTCTCAAAGCATCGAAACTTGGGTAGCCATGGCTTTCTCTTATCCGGAATTTCATGGAAGAAGTGATGAAGATGTGGAAGACTTTTTGGAAAAGATGGAGGTTGCCTGCATTAGCAACCAGATTCATGACCCGACAGAGATGTTACGTCTTCTCCAGATTTGTTTGAAGAGTGATGCACGAGTTTGGTCCAAAGCATTTGAAGAGGAGTTGCGTGTGGTTGATCCACCTGTAAGATTGAGTTGGGACAATCTAAGGCATACATTGGAAGTGGAGTTTGTGAAGACAGAATATCTTGACAAAGTGTGGCAAGAAGTACAAGGTTTGGTGCAAAAGGAAGGTGAGCCAGTAGATGCTTACATATGTAAGTTTTCATTGGCATGGGAGTGAATGTGCAAGGCCTTAGCACCACAAGTACCTTCACCTGCCATGATGAAGAAGGACAGATTCTTGGCTGGTCTTTGGGAGAATATACGTTGGAGAGTGGAGCTAAAGAAGCCTAGAACATATGAAGATGCATTGGAGGTGGTAAGGAACAAAGAGTGGAAGCTGAGGAAAATGAGCCAGTTAGGGGTGGAGTCTTCGCCCAGGAGGTTCGAGTTTCAACCTATGGACTCTTTACAAGGTCGCATGCTAGGGGTTCATCATGAACTAGTGGTTTTTGTTACTCCTCAGGTTATGCCAGCAGTGGTCACTACAACAGTGCAAGATGATGGGCTAAGGCAAGACATGAGGCAAGTGGTATATTTAATGAAGAATCTCAGCCTAAACATGCTAGGTAATGTGGGAAATAATCGAGGTCGGGGGAGGTTTACAAATCAGCCAGGAGGTGAAGAAAGACCCAGGATTGGTGTTGGACAAAGCAATGGTAGAGTCTGGAGGCAGACACCCACATGTTATAATTGTGGAGAGTTGGGACACATCAACCCGCAATGTGATAAGCCACCAAGGATGGGGGGAGACATGTATCCATTGCCAAGACATGTGCTAACTAGGTCAAATGATTATGGCATTGAAATTAAGGGAGAAGAAGGAACCAGTGGATTAACGCAAGAGGAAAAGGGAAAGACAAAAGTGATAAGTGTAGTCACCTTGGAGAAGGCATCAAAGCTAGAGGATACATTAGTGATGCCTATTGGGAAGAGGACCACAGAGGACAAGGAAGGAAGAAGTGCCCCAGGTCCTAGTAAGAAGAAGGGAAAGATCCATGAAGGCGAGGATGTCAAGGCAAAGAGGAAAAGGAGGGCTCATCGCAAGTTTCACGTTTTAGATTTTCCACTAGGGGATGGGCAATTAAGCTATGACTTGAAGCAGGATCTGACAAGCAGTAAGACAGATGTTACTTTTATGCAGCTTATAGAGATGGTGCCTAAGCTAAAGTGACAGTGGAAGAGGATGGTTAACCCAATGGAGAAAGAGCCAGAGAGAGGTTCAGTAAAGGTGTTGGCAATGGATGAGCTACCAGACATTTGCCCAAGAGTAGATGTGTGGCATAAAAGAAAAAATCTAGGATAAGGTTATGTTGATGGTGGAGACCAAATATGTGTCATAACACACTCATGCGTTGAGAAGATGGGTCTTACAGTGACTAGGGTGTCAGGCTTTTGGATCAGATTGGCAAACCATCAGAAAGTAAAATGTTTGGGTGTTGTAAAGAGCTTAGAAGTGCAGGCGTATGATGCAAAGGCGGTGGTTGATTTTCATGTGATGCCAGCAGGGTTGGGAGCATATCCTATTATACTGGGCAGACAATGGTTGCGTGCAGTGGGAGCTGTTCAAGATTGGGGATGTGGTACAATTAGCCTCTATGGAAGACAGGTGCCAAGAAGATATATATATGGACACAACGAAAGTATTGGAAAAGATTTATGAAGATGAGGATGAGTCTAGTGATCAAGACTATTCCACAGTGACTGATGAGGACAGTGATAGTACTACCAACAATCATGAGGGTGCTGATGTTGCATTTCTTTTGATGGACAAAGGAATCCAGGAGTTTGGTTTAGTTGCATTTGCAAATGAGGTTGAAGATGAAAGTGAAGGGCCTTATGAAGTGATTGAAGGGCTGATGCAAACCAAGGTTGAATTGTCAAAGAAGTAGGAATCGATGACATAAATGATCAGTGGAGACCTCTCAGCTATGGAGAAGGAGATATATTTGCACATGCTGGCTAGTTTTCCTAATTTGTTCATTACTTTGTATGAAGAGATTAGAGGGTTCAAAGGAGAAGAGATGCATATAGAGCTGAAAGAAGGTGCTAAGCCAGTGCGACAAAAGCTAAGAAGGATGGGTCAAGTGCAAATGGAAGACTTGCGGGAAGAGGTGGACAAGTTATTGAAGGCAGGGTTCATAGTCCCAGTGGAAACCACAGAATGGGTGAGTCAAGTAGTAGTCAACCCAAAGAAGGATGGAAAGTAGAGGATTTGTGTAGATTTTAAACCCTTAAATGCAGCCACTAAGAAGAACCCATATCCTCTTCCGTTCATCGATCAGATCTTAGATTAATTGGCATGTAATGAGAGGTACAATGTGTGTGATGGTTTTTCAGGCTATTTTCAATTGAAGATTGCTCTTAAAGACCGAATAAAGACTACTTTCATTATGCCATGGGGCTGCTATTACTACACGGTATTGCCATTTGGGTTGTCAAATGGACCATCCTTCTATCAAGAGAGAGCAAATTGGGTATTGACACCATTCATTGGTAGTTGTGTTAAATCTTTTATGGACAACTTCTGTGTCTACAACAGTAGGGATGAACACCATGAGAAGCTGCAGATGGTATTGGCTCGATATGATGAATGTGGAGGACAACTAAATCCAAATAAATGTCATCTAGCACAGCCAAGGGTGAAGTTATTGGGCCACATGGTGTCAGAAAATGGCATTGAGGCTGATCCAGACAAGGTTAAGTCTATTATTCTTCTTCCATCACCTACGAGTATGAAGCAATTGGCAACCTTTATACACAAAGTGAAGTACATGGCATGGTTTAATCCATTGTCTTCACAGCTCCTTTATCCATTACAACAAGTGGCAAAGCATGATCCATTGCAATGGGATGACAAGTGTGAAGAAGTGTTTCAAGAGGTGTTAGGGGGGTTGTCAGCCACGCAGGCTCCTGATTGGGAGAAAGTGTTTTATGTCAATCCATCAGTAGGGGATGATGCCATTGGAGCCATGCTATTGCAAAAGGGGAAGGGCAACCATTGTATGAGGCCGATGTATTGTGCAAGCCGAGTGAAGTTGGTAGCAGAGAGAAAATTCTCGGAAGTAGAGCTAGTGATGGCTAGTGTAATATTTGCTTGTCGACGATTTTGTCATTACTTGCTACCACGACCTTTTGTTCTCTTGACGAGTTATGCCTTTAATATGTCAAATGTGGTGAAGAAATGGGTAATTGAGCTGCAAGAGTTTGAGTTCTCTTTTCTAGTGGAAGATAGTACAAGAGCTACCCTAGCCGATTTGTTGACCTATAAGGAGAATCCCCTTATTGTTAAGGAAGAGGCAGTGAAAAAGGTAGTCGAAGAAGTTCCATAGATTAGTAATGCACATGTGTTGTTCTTTGATGGTTCATACAGAAAGAGCCATGATGCAGCTTCAGGGGGTATAGCACTTTATGGTCCAGAGGGGAAGCTAGTATGCAAGAGAGGGTTCAAATTGGATGCTCATAGTAACAATGAGGCTGAATATGCTACTCTGGAAGCCGGATTACACATTTGTTTGAAGCATGGGGTTCGAAGGTTGAGCATAAAAGGTGATGCCTTGTTAGTTGTGAAGCAAGTGTTGGGTGTGTGGAAGAGCAAGAACACCTCATTGAAGGAAATGTGCTTCAGAATTAAAGGCTTGTTAAAAAAGTTTGAAGCATGGAGCATCAGACACATTGAACGTGCTCTAAATGGAGAAGCACATGAAGCAGCTCAAGGCATGATTGGGGAGCTATTTGTGTTGAGGACCACTTTACCTCTTTATCATGGCCGGGAAAGTTTGGCTCAAGAAGAGGAGTTTTTGTTAACAGGAATCATTCCAAAGGAGATTCAGAAGTCTAAGAAGTATCGTTTTGTGCGTAGAGCATCCAGGTACAAATTGATTGGTGATGTCTTATACATGAAAGGGGCTGATCTCGTGTTGAGACGTGTACCTTGGGGAGGAGCTTTACAAAGTGTTGGAAGAGAATCATGAAGGCACATGTGGCGGCCATTTTGCTTTAAAGATCACCTTGCATAAGATCTTGCAAGAGGGGTATGTATGACCTAGTTTACACAAGGATGTTCACCATTGGTGTAGGTCTTGCAATAGGTGTCAAGAATTTGGGAAGAGAGTGTTGAAGCCAGAGCTACGAAAAACCATTATGGCGTTTGATGTGTTTGAGAAGTGGGGGATTGATGCAATCGGCTCGTTACCTATCACAAGCAGGGGCAAAAGCTATATCTTGACTACAGTGGACTATCTCTCTAGATGGGCAGAGGCTATAGCAATAAAACAAATCACTGCAAAGGATGTGGCAAAATTTGTGTATGATGAAATATGTTGCAAGTTTGAGTGCCATTGGAGCTACTTTCAGATAAGGGGCCAGGATTTAGAGCTGAACTATTAGACTTCTTATGTGAGAAGATGAAGATTAGGCACCAGCATACCACTCCTTATTATCCCCAATGTAATGGCTTAAATGAAAGATTCAATGGTGAGTTGGTACAAATTCTTTCGAAAGTGACAGAGCACCAAGGAAAGAATTGGGACTTGGAATTGCCTAGTGCATTATGGGCTTATCGTACTTCGGTGAAGACAGGTACATGGTTTACTCCATTTCATCTGATATATGGAAAGGAAGCACTATTGCCTATGGAGGTAGAGTTGCTTGCAGTAAAGATGCTAGAGAAGTTGCTTGGGCCGCCTAGTGATGCATTCAAAGAGAGGCTCTTACGGTTACAAGAGGTTCAACTGGATAGGATGAGTGCATTGGAACATTATGGGCAGATACAGGATAAGGCTTTGGCAAAGCTAAATGAAAAGGTAAAAAATAAGGGTATCAAGAAGCATGACTTGGTTTTGTGCTACAACAGTAAGCTGGAAAACACCTTCCAAAAGAAGTTTCAAATTAAGTGGGAAGGCCCTTTCAAGGTAGTGGAGTGTTTTCCGAATGGTACATATCAGCTGGCTAACTTGGATGAGATTTTACATAAGTCAAGGGTAAATGGATTTCATCTTAAATTGTATCATGCTAGACTGATGATGGTGGAGCAAGATGAGCTGTCTGCAAAACAAGTAATGTATGTGAGGGATGAGGAGAGCTATGATGTGGCGAGTCTCATATCTCTTTTTGCTCCTGTTGATCACAAATGATCTAGAAGGCTAGGGGATGGGCAAATTATGTCAGGAGTTTTTTGAAAGAAGTGATTGCACATATGTACATACACATGCATGGTGCATCGAATAAAGGATTGCCCATTTTCCTGAGCCAGGTGGTTACGTGGGGCCCACATGTGTACAGGTAGGACAACATGTACATAGTGCATCGATTTTCACTATCACCAGTACCACTGTGTTTTTTCTATAATAATGAGGAGTTCGTAGCGCATAAAACTTCTCGAGGAAGCCATTGGCGGGCTGACGACATGAGGTAAGCAGGTGTGTCAGATGGCATCCAGTGGCGTCAAGAGGTCGAATGGGGCCAATACTTGCACGTGGATAAGTACGGACACAACGTGGGTGTTTTCTTGTGATAATTATGCAGAAAGTTCATCATGAGGACCATATTTTGGGGCCACTTCACGTGGTTGCGAGATGCATTATTGCAAAAAGTTGAGTGCCAGGTGTGCGGATGGATGCAGCAGGGTGACAACTACGCATTGCGAGGCCACTTTTTGGCATGTTTGGGGTCCGTTTGAGGTCAACTAAAAGGCCAAAGGTGCCCAAGTAATAAAGCTAAGTGTGGGAACTGAAAAACCTGAGATAAGAAAAAAGAAAAAAACGTGAAGAAGAGAAACAGCTGCAACTAAGTTTTTGCTATTTTTGGAGCCTGTTTTGGCCATAAACTGCTCACCTGAGCTCGGGATTTGAGCACTTTGACATTGTAGACTGGGGTTAAGGAACTTATAAAAGATAATTAAAGATTGAAGAAAGGATGTGCTATAATCAAGAAAAATGTACAAATAAAATAATTTAATAATTTTAAAGTGTAGGTAGTGAGGATTTGGGGCTTTTAAATCCTTAGTTGGGAAATAGCTCACACCGACCAGGGTATATCATGGATTCACGAGATCGCTGCCAACGCGGACGACCACGAAAAATTAACTTCACAAATATGAACAATGTGACTGTGGATAACTCAGCTAGATTGCAGGAAACTTTTATCGAAGAACAAGGACCAACTTACAATGAAAGTACAAAATATCATAGCATTGGTAATAAAGATGGTGATGGTGGTGGTGTGGACAGTGCATCTCAAATTTTGGAAGAGGATATACACAAGTCAATGTGGGCCCTTAGGCGCATGCCAATTCATTGTCGTAGAGAATGCTTTGGAAGAGAAAAAGGAAAAAAATGTATGAATGTAATTGAGAGTCGAAGTCCTGGGTTGGTCACACCATCATTTTGGTCAGAGCGCACATACGATGGAAATTTTTTTTCTCAATGGATGTGGTTTTGTAACCACAATGTTGAACACACTTGGAATGTTGACAAACAAGTCAATCACAAGCCAGATACACCTACAACATGGCCAATTCAACTTGGTACCATGATTTCAAAGGAGGAGTATGCAGGCCTTTCAAAGGCAGGTTTTCAACTACGGTGTGTAATAGTGCCAAGAGAGGGTGAATGTATAACCACTCCTTCATCATGTAAGAGGAGTAAAAAATGGAGGCATGGAATCTCAAAAGAAGCTGAAAAGCGCTTGACTGCAGCAGCTGAGAGTCTAAGTGCAACATTGATAGAGGAAAAAGAAATGGTGGCACACAATCATGTGGTTTTTCGTCTTCTTACTAGTGAATGCTATGATGTCCATATACGAGAAGATCCTACATGCACTTGTTTAGATTTTCAAAAGAGGGAGAAAGATAAGAAGGCATTTCTAGCCTGTAAGCATATTTACTATGTTTATATATACGCCTGGGTTTGGAGCGCAATCAACACATGGAAATGCATCAACCACTGCTCTCTAAGCAAGATTTAGCCTTCATACTTGCTCAGCCTCGTCTTCTAAGTCCAGTTTCAATATAGTGAATAGCTATGCGATCTCAAATAGATGCTCAAAGTTATCCATCGAAAAGTATTTTGGCAACTTGGATTCCCCTACTAATTACCAAACTGCATTGTAAATTCTATTTTGTTGTAACTTTTTTGTGAAACCCATTATGGTATCCGGTGAAAATTCAACAAGAAAGATTATTTTGAGCTCTACCTTTCTAGGAGAAATGAAGTATTAAATTAAGGTACCGTGTCCACATTGGCAGGTCCATGTGTTGGGCACATGGTTTAGTGGTGGTTTATTTCACTACAAAGTGTTTTGGCATTTTAGTTTGTCTCTACTAATTATGGGATCACATTTATAAAGCATGTTTTATTCTTATTACTAATTAAAATAATTTTAATAAATGTATTGAAGGATTCTTTATATTTGTGGGCTTACTAGCAACAACGGTTCTATCTTGAGCCATTAATGTTGGGTATTATATCCATATTTTGTGGTTAGTTTTTTTTTAAATAGCTTACACTAAGTGGTGAAAAGATCATTATATATGATGAAATATGCAAAAGCTCTAACTAAGAATTATAAGGCTCTAAATCACAAGCTCGCAAGTTTATAACTTCCATTGAGATGCAACCATTTCTCCTTTTGGTCCCCTGTTGAGATAGGTCTAGAAGCACATATCTATATCCTAACTCTTGTTCCCCTTTTATCTTTCCATATTAAATGATCAATTTAATACGAGAAAATCATTTGGTAAAGTTAGATATTATATTTTATGACATTACCTCTCTCTTGAAATCATAGTCGTCCTCGACTATGAGGTAGAGAAGATAAAGCCTAGTCATTGGTCCATGTTTCTTAGTGGATAGAGGATCCCTTTTTATCCTATGACATCATTCCAGAATGGATGACTAATCCATTTGGTGCTCGAGAGACTTAACTGCTGCAAGCATGTCTGATCTTTAGTCCATATCATACTTTCAAAGTAGAGCGACAAGTTCTACTTGGTGTTTCAGAGACGTCGTCACCACAAACATGATCCTAAGCATGCATACTTCTTAAATTTTGTGCACAATGAAAGAAAGATAATGAGTCTTATAAGACAAAAACATTGTTCATTTAAAATACATTTTCAGTTGCTTACTCTAGTGTAGCATTGTAAGCATTGAAACGGTTCATATTATCCTTAAGCTAGGTTCCTTGCATCCATCTAGCTTTTTTAAAAGGATAGTTCTTAAACTTAACAAGATATAATTGGATAGTGTTACCGTTTCTTAGTACCTTGTCTTTGTGTCAAAGAATTGATTCGATCCGCAACACCTCTTCTTGATCTTCGATCTCTGGCGGGTCCTCCATTACTGGTTCTTTTGGTGGCTCTCGTTTGTGAGGCTTGAGTAGGCTCACATGGTTAGCATTGTGAATGAGCCAATAGTTGGGCAACTTTAACTAATAAGCCATCTCATTGATTGGCTTAAGAATTTTAAAAGAAAGGACCATAGTATCTTTTTGCTAGTTTATCATAATACTCTTGGTGGCTCATAGGATTCTTGCCCGTAGTATGCCTTATATGAGCCTTGAGAAACTTTAGCAAGATCCAATCATTTTTCTTAAAGGCTAAGGCTCTTCTATGCTTATTAGCAGTAGCCATTTTTGCCATTGCTGTGAGATGGATATAACCTTTTTAATCTTTGGAAAAGATTCTTGTAAGTCTCGGCTATATTCATCAGCAACAGTGAAGATCTTCCCATATACTTTAAGTAGTAAGGGACTTTTGGATCCTCCCTCTTTAAACTCAAAAGGTGCTTTCCCACTAGAAGTATGTACAATGTCATTGGACGCATACTCTATAAGAGGTAGGTACTTCTCTCATTGAGAATGTTTATCTACGTCCATGATCCAAGAATCGTTAGATTAGTTATTTCACTTTGGTCATCCATTTGTGGTTGATAGGCCAAAAGAGAAATTGAATCTACTTCCTAGATTCTCAAAGAGACCCTTCTAGAAATTAATGGCCATTCTAGGATCTTTGTTCGACACTATGGGTGTTGGCAAGCCATGATACTTGAAAATTTGAGATCTAAGAGGGTTGCCGTTTGATGTGCCTTAATAGTCTTTTTGAAAGGCATAGAGTGTGTTTTCTTGCTAAGCCTGTTTACTGCAACAATCCAAGTTGCTTCCCTCAATCAAATTTCAATTTTTGGTATACCACGCATTTTGAAACATACTCTTGTATGTTTACTTTTCATGGTAGACCAACAAAAATACATTTCTACTTCTCGAAGATTAGATTATGGAATCCCTCTTTGCCCCGCATAAGGAGAAGCATGGGATTCATACATGACTTTCTTATTGTATTGGTGAGTAGCACATAGCCTATTGCCGTTTGGAAGATAACCATCCTTCAAAGTGAATGGTTCTTTTTTTCTTCCCTAATGCAAAGGCTGTAATTACCTACTTAAAGTCTTGGTCAGTAGCATACTCATCTATCATAAAAGATAGATCATTGTGAGTTGGTATAGACACCACATTTACCCTTGGCCGTTGTGAAAGTGCATCGACCACTTGATTGTGCTTGCCAGCAATGTGAGCAATGTGAAATTTGAATTGCGAAAGAAAATTTATCCACCTCATTTGTTTGTCGGAGAGCTTGGTTTGCGTCATGAATTTCTTGAGGCTTTGTGATCCATTCGTAGGATGAAGGGAGCTCCCAAGAGATAGTGCTTCCATGTGTCTAGGGCATGTAGAACAACTAGAAGCTCTTTTACATATATGCCCAAGACCCATTCATCGGCATTGAGCCTTCGCCTCTCATATGCTATAGCATGCCCTTCTTGAAGCAAAACTACTCCAAGGTGATCACGACAAGCATCACATTGCACATCAAATGGCTTTGAGAGATCTGGAAGCATAAGGATTGGTTGGGAGGTAAGCTTCTCTTTGAGCTTGTCAAAAGCATTTTGTTCTTTAGGGGTGCTTTTTTTTTGCGAGCTTTCCATTTCGAGCTTTTCATGAAATGTAAAACTATATTGAGCTTTTTTCTTTATTTAAAGCATTTTTTCATTTTGTTTCAACATCTTTTACATTCTTGCAATTCACGTAGAAATATTGAATAGGACAACATCACCTCACATTGAATAATTAAACGCCTCAAACTTACTCTCTTTAAATATGCTAGGCTATAGAAAGGGGAGGGGAGAGAGAGAGAGAGAGAGAGAGAGAGAGAGAGAGAGAGAGAGAGAGAGAGAGAGAGAGAGCATTCAAACAAATCCTTATTAAGACTTACTCTCTTTAAATATGCTAGTCTAGAGAGAGAGAGAGAGAGAGAGAGAGAGAGAGAGAGAGAGAGAGAGAGAGAGAGAGAGAGAGAGCATTCAAAGAAATTTGTATTCAAAACAAAGCTTAACAAGGTGTCTGCTTTAGTGTTTGATATGGATGTTAGAAAGAGTAGATAGTTCACAAAAGCAATGCAATTAAAATCACTTCAAGAACATGCACAATAAAACCCTAGATGTCCTATGTCAACATTCTTGAAACAAAAAATAGAGAGTGTGTTCAATAATTGTTTCAAAAAACTATGGATGTGATACTAAACTCTCTTTTCCACATATGGACCACAAACCACCTTTTTGAGATACTCCTCATAGACTATGTCATCCCCCTCCAAGCACAAACAATATTGATAAACCTCACCACATGCCTTGCCAAGACCTCCACATCCTGAAAACACATCTAGTATATAATCTGAGTCATCCGTGAAGGTTGCTAGGAGCCATCTACACATGCAAATTTAAAATATGTAAGTCATTTTTCAACTATAAATTAAAGCTCAATTTACATTAAAATGATTATATTCTCACCTGTAGAAGTCGGGTGACCTCTCTGCTCCACCTCTGATAGGTATATCAAGAACAGTGGTGCGTTCTTGATGCTCCTCCATTAAAAAGCTTCGTGATGCAAGAAACATGCGAGGAGAGAATTTCTCTCCTGCCTCCCTATTGTATGTGGGTATAGCAACATCCGCTCGACAAAAAACTCCCACCGTGAGATCAATTACCTACATATAAGCATACATTGTACAGACTTGAATCAAAATCAAGTTAATAATGCAATCTTTCACAACAACATGGTATTTTGATTCACCTCCTCTAGGGTATCTGGGTGTCTATATCCCCCATTACACATGAGAGTCCATGTGCGATGAAGTCGTAACCTAGCCTTTATAGCATGGGTAATAATCTCTCCAATATGTTGTGCAAGACAAAGAGTCATGAAAAAGCATTCATTTAAAGGTTCTTCTACATCCATCACACCTTGCACAAGAGAAGGCAAAAATATATTCCATTGTGGAATTTTTTTGCTTAATCCACCTTTGAAAAGATGTTTAGAATGAGTTTTTTAAGTGATATGGATCAAAACAAAAGGCATAAACAAAAACTTTGAGTAACCTGCTCGAATTGGGCCTAAACCATCCACCAACAAAGAAGTAGGGAAATCCGCAAAGATAAGACGAAACACCTCACGACAAGGTGCTCCACAATGGTGATACAAGCCAAGACTTTGAGTGCTCAATTTTTTTTTAATGCTACACACAAAACTTTTGTTGCTTAGTACACCATCCACCTTGAACATTCTATTGATGTTGATAACACAAGCCACAAAACCTTTCTTTTACCTTTGAATGGAAAAATCATCAACATTAGCCATATCAACTAGAAGAGCATCTACCACAGTCAAAAATTGAAAGCCTACAGTTTTTCATTAAAAAATTATCTTAATTACAAGTAATATAGAATTGTTTTGCACTATCAAAAAATAAATATTTAACAAGTAGAAACTTACCGGTATTCCATGAGGTTAGTCGCCTTGATGAAGTTGGTCGCTCCATGAATGACTCAACCACGATTGAAACTGTTATAGAATTGATATTTTATTATCTATTACAGCTGACAGGTGGAAAAAGCATCAACAGATAATGGATTATGCAGAAGGATGTTACAATTTATGTATATTTGATTATTCAAGTGCTCTTTATGAGCTTTGGCCAATTATGTCCAGCCTGCCAGTTTGTACTCACAATTGACCATTTAAGAAATCTATAAAACAAATATGTGCAAGAGGGAAATGGTCACTCTTGCACGGGGAGAGATTGCACCCAACGTTGTATTATTCTTCTCTTCCCTCCTCTCTTCTTTCTCTTCGTGCTAGGCGTAGCACTCCGCTCTAGGAGGTGCGCCTGCACACGCTCTTTTGCTCTCTCCCGCTCTCTTTCCCTCTCTATTTGTGTTGTGCTCGATTATGGATTTTCTTGAGTCGACGGGTACGTAGATTTATCCATTTTTGTCTTGCTATGTGCTATTTTGAGTATTTTGCAGGGCAGCCAAGCTTCCGGTTGTAGTAGTGGTATCAGAGCTGTGGTTATGCTCTTGGACTTGTAGCGATGATGATGACTATAAGGATTATGATGAACGAAGATAAGTCATGCTTAATTACACTTAACTTCTCCTATTTAAAATTAGAGGTACGTGATTATTACAAACCTCCTCGTATCATAAGTATTTCAAATTGTTTAAAGATATTGGACTTTTTAAAGATTAATTGAATATCTATACAGGTAAGGATAAATTAGTATACTTTAGAGCATAATATTCGTTAATATGATGCATGCGTTCGAATTCGAGTACGGAAAGAAAGAGATTAAGCTCTCATATTGTTTATATACTTTAAGCCTAGGATGGTCGATTTATAAGTACTGGAAGTTTGATTAGTTTTGTCCGAGCTACGAGAAGAAGAAGAATTCACGGTCGCTTGTTGTAGGAATAAACTCGAGAGACCTTGGGAGTGTCCGAGTGAAGGAGTAAAAGGGACGAGACCACCATCTCTTAGCTTAGTGGGAACGACCCTCAATTCAATTTTGTGAGACTCACTGAAAGCCATAATAATGTGTGATTTTAATTAAAGACCACAGGAGAAGCATACTCCATAGAAGGTGGCGCAAGAGGGAGAAGTAAAACACACACAGTGTGGGGATGTGCATGTAAGGTGCCACCCAGCTTCGCCAACCACCTCCAAAACTTTTCCCACTGCAGCTGCACACGTCAACAGAGGCAAAGCAGCGTGAACTCCTTCGTAGCTTAGTCCAGACAAGCCAATTCGATCAATTTAACGTACAGTCAAAGGAGAAAGGTAATGGAGTAAGCAACGACAACAGCCGTCAGTGCATGCCTCGCCCACTAGGACTCAATCATCACCGTGGATGATGTGCCGCCCCCATTTCCCCAAATGTCTCACACCCCCCCTTTGGAATGCAATTAGTGTCGCCCACCTCAGGCTTGGATGGTAGCCACCCACCCGCCCCCAGTTATCTCGTAGTCATCTTTGGCATGCAAACTGCCACCCACACACAAAAAAATAAAATAATAATTATAGAAATTTAAAAAAAAACTCTTGAGCCACTGCTGCCATGCAGGCCCTCATCACTTAGCTGCGGTAGTAAATCACTCACTTTCTCTCTCCACTTCATCAGTTGGCATGCAATTGAAGCCGCCAGAACAATGTCTCGCCCCCACTCACTTGTGGCTGTAGCAGTTTTTCTCTGCCACCAAAAGGGGAAAGGGGGACACATGTCAGAAGGCTATCACTTATGCTGCTTAATTGTCATTGGCTAGCTCTAGGGAGGTCCAATGGGAGGACAGCAAGAGCAAATAGCAAGGGGGCTCGCCCAAGAGAGAGAGGGGGCTGATTTTTGCAAGGAATTATCACACACACACACACACAATTTATGTGAGAAGAAAGAGAATACTATCTCTTCCCAAGCTTTAATGGAGAGCTCATCACCTACTCCAAGCTTGTGAGATAGAAGCCTACATCGACACACTCTTGGCATGTGGATGCAAATCCAACCAAGAGCCAAGCTTCAATGCATGCTCATATCCTCTACCATGCTAGTTACTAAGCTAAGCTATGCTAATATGAGTGATTATGTGAGGAGATGTACATCTTTCTCGTAAGATACTCCTTCTTCCTCTCAATCTACTCTCATACCTTGCTAGCTCTCACCATCTTCGAAGGTGTGTGAGGTCTTGGGTCTGAGACCGGGGATAATTAATGTTGTGTTTGCTAAGTGTTTTTCTTAGTGCATGAAGCTTTCATCTTCATTGCACTAGCTAGTCTTGAAGGAACACAAAGAATTGTATTGTACAATGTCTCTCTTGATGGGAGAAACCATAATACAAAGCCTTTTGGAGGGGGTACTGGCTCCATGCAAATCCGGTCCTCAACTGTTGTCAATAGCTTAATTTCTCTCTCTTTTGAAAGTATTGTTCATGCTATCTAACTAGGTGTTATGTTTTTTGGTGCTCTCTCCACCCAAGCACTCTTGTAATTCTCATTAGGAATCTATTCTAATGAAATGCCCACTATGTTCATGCTAATTTTCGCTACACACAAGTTTTTAGGCGATTAAATGTTACATTGGTATCAGAGCACAAGGTTTCTCTTTTCTTGCTCAAGAAGGGAGGTCCTCAAGCTAGCTATAAATGGTTGGTATTATTAATTGCCTATGAGTAAGTAGAATTTTCAGCCTTGCAATGCGCCTGCCTTCGTGTAGTTAATGGGGCATCACCATTGAGAGCTATGGTCTTAATAGTGGAGTCCTATGGGGCTTGCCTATGGCTTAACCACTATTGAGCTTTTAGAAGCTTGACAGGAGCCGGTGCTGTTTTGGTGTTGAAAGACCCTCTCTTCTATTCCTTGAAAAATTAATGGTATTCGAGCCACGGGTACAGTAGCTTGAGTGCTTTTTCTAAAGGGGTAAAGAGGAGTAGCAACTAGGGCTTGAAGTGCCAAAGTACACCTAAAAAGTTTACACCTAAAAGTTGTTAGAATGGCTCACAATAGTAAAGAGAGTGAAATTAATGTTGATAACTTTGATTTTGCTAATGAGCAAGCTACTAATGATGCTCCGATGCTTGTTAACTATCTTGTTTCTAGGCTTCAACAAGCCATGGGCAATCCATCTCTCCAAACTGAAGTGCAATGGCAACTCCGTGCTCACGGGATTCTCCAAGCTCATCACCACGACGAGAGAACACCTAGGAAGCCTCCTTGTGAGACTCCCAAAAGAGGTCTCTCTCCGATTCGGGAAGAAGAAGAGAATCCATACGACGGGCTCAAGAATTTACTTCTTGATGATGCATCTCCTTCCCAAAGGAGAACTCAAGAGCCTCCATCGAAGGAACGAGAAAGAAGTGAGTCTCCCGCCACCTCGACAGAGATGGCTCCACGAAGACGGCGGGCTAAACGCTCTCCATCACCACCAAAGCGGAGAAGACCATCGCACTCTTCCCCACACCATAATTCAAAGAGGGATGATAAAAATCAAGAGAAGAAAAAGGCGAGAAAGAGGACACCCTCTTCTCCATCCTCTTCCTCTTATGAAAGTGATTGGTGAAGACGACAAAGATCAAGACAAGAAAAAGGCGAGAAAGAGGTCACCCTCTTCTCCACCTTCTTCAAATTCTTCACCTTCTGAAGAAAGTGATGGTGCAACCTTTGAACCATCAAAAAGAAGAGGCCATAGGAAATCCTATGCCGCATGGAAGAGGTCATCCAAGCTGAAGAAGTTCAAAGAGGGAGGGAAGAGCATCTCTTTCCTTACCTATGATGGCACCTTTGGTGCTACGGACAAAGTCTTGGCCTTTATCCAACAGTTCTACGCGGTGTTTGGAGATGAGGGCTTCATGGAGTCCTCTAAGCTACGCCATGTAGCTATGCACTTTCAAAAGTCCGCCAGGCAATGGTGGTCTAGCCTACGAGCCAACGGTGAAGCTCCACGAACATGGAAAGCTTTAAGAGCTTCCATTATGAAGCAATTTTTGGCCACCGATGCCAAAGACAAAGTACTCACCGAATGGCGAAGCTTAAAGCTCTCTCCCTATGAATCCATCCACAAATATGTAGACAAGTTTTGGGACCTACAACTCAAAGCCACTATCTTCAAAAAGTTGGATTTTGGAGAGCAAAATAACCAATTTTGTGCAGGCTTAACCAAAGAAATGGCGGAGTATGTCAACTCCCAAAGGCGGTAATACACCATACTATGGTGGCCTCTCGAATCAATTTCCAAACGGGGGCTAAAAGAAATAATAAGCCCACGGAAAACAAGGTTTCCAATGAGCCTAAGGGGAAGGATAATGTCCAAAAGTCTCCTAAGGGCAAATCCAACAAAGCTAAAGAGAAGGGAGTTTACAAAGGTAAAAACAAACTCTCTCCTGAAGAGCTTGAGCGTTATCGCAAGGATAACCGGTGTTTCAAGTGCGGCGAACAAGGGCATGCGTACCGCGCTTGTCCCCAAAAGAACAACTGCCAAGATCCTCCTAGAGCTTCCTTGGTTGAAATCCAAGAGGAGGAGACTCACCAAACTCACCACAAAGGATCTCCTCTATGCCATGCTTGGGGAAAGGTAAGAGAACATGATGCTTTTATTCTCTTTGACCCTGGTTCTACTCACAATTTTATATCTATAGAGTTGGCCACCAAGCTAGGCATACAAGCTTACGAGATGGGAGATGTCCTACCCGCAGACAGTGCTTTCAAGGAGCAAGAAGCTTCAGTCACTCCCTTAATTGGGAAAGTGAGGCTTCATGTTCAAAGCTATGTGGACAAAGAGGACTTCTTTATCTCTCCTCTCAAGCATGAGGATGTAATCCTAGGGGCACCATGGTTTGACCGCCTGGCTGCCAATGTTAAATTCCCTGAAAGGAGAATCTCCTTTACGTTTAGGGAAAAAGACATGTATATAGATGCTAAGGAAATGGGTAACACTATTCCCATTGTACATACACCAGCTTTCAACAAGTCAATAAAGAGCTCTATTTTCGTGTACATGATTTTTGTTAAAGATTCTCAAAATGAACCTAATGCTTTAGCAAAAGAAAATAAAATCAACCAAAAGGAATTAGAGTTATCCAATTTTCTCAAGGGGTTTCAAGATGTTTTTATTGACGACATCCCTTGTGAGCTACCTCCTAAACGAGGTAATGATGACCATGCAATTGAACTTCTTCCAGGAAGTTCACCGCCTAACAAACCTCCTTATAGAGTTTCTCAAGCTCAACAAGAGGAGATTATGCGGCAAGTGCATGATAGTTGAGAAGGGCATGGTTAGGCCTAGCTCATCTCCATTTTGCTCACATGTGCTATTAGTGCAAAAGAAAGAAGGCACATATCGTATGTGTGTCAACTATAGAGCACTAAATAGGATCACTATCAAAAATAGGTTTCCCGTTCCACGGGTAGAAGACCTATTTGATAAGCTACAAGGGTTGACATACTTCAGTAGGATTGACCTAAAAAGTGGCTATCATCAAATAAGGATAGTTGATCAAGACATTGTAAAGACCGCATTTCGCACCACATTTGGTCTTTATGAATACATTGTCATGCCTTTTGGCTTGACCAATGCACCAGCCACATTCAACCGCTTGATGGAGAAGCTGTTCAGGCCTCATCGAACCTTCACTAGAGTGTTCTTTGATGATATTATCATCTACTCTAATTCATTAGACGAACACAAACAACACCTCCAGGTAATATTTCAAGTTTTAAGAGAGAATAAACTTTATATTAATCGAAAGAAAAGTGAATTTTTCTTGCAAGAGATTCAGTATTTAGGTCACATTATCTCTCAAGATGGCATCTAAATGGATCCATCAAAGTTAGAGGTAATAAAAGGATGGCCTAAACCAAGGAATCTTCATGAACTAAGAAGCTTTATAGGTATGTGTGCATACTATAGACGCTTCATAGAAAAGTTCTCACAAATTGCGGGACCATTACATGACCTAACAAAGAAAAGTGTTAGGTATACATGGTCTGCTAAGGAGAACAATGCTTTCGAAAAGCTTATCTCTCAACCTGTGCTTACACTACCGGATCTCTCAAAACCATTTGAGGTCCAATGTGATGCTTGTGGTGATTGCCTTGGAGCTGTTTTGCTCCAAGAAGGGCATGCCATAGGCTATGAGAGTCGAAGGCTCGACCCTGTTGAGCAAGCTTTAGGCATATATGAAAAGGAACTCCTTGCAGTTCTACATGCCTTAGACTCATGGAAGCACTATTTATTGGGGACTCCTTTCATTCTGCGAACGGATCACCAAAGTCTTAAGTACTTCATGACGCAGACCAAGCTCTCCAACAAACAAATGAGGTGGGAAAATTTCCTTTCGCAATTTCATTTTCATATTGCTCACATTGCTGGCAAGCATAATCAAGTAGCTGATGCACTCTCAAGACGACCGAGAGTGAATGCGGTTTCCATAGCAACTCACAATGATCTATCTTCAATGATATATGAGTATGCCATTGATCCCGATTTTAGAGATGTGATTTCAGCCCTTGCATTAGGGAAGAAAGAAGAACCATTTACTTTACAAGATGGTTATCTTCTCTATGGCAATAGACTATGTGTTACTAACTCACTACGTGAGAAAGTAATGTATGAATCTCATGCTCCACCTTATGCGGGTCATAGAGGGATTCAGTCTACCTTAAAGGGAATTGAAACATATTTCTATTGGCCTACCATGAAACTGAACATACAAGAGTATGTTTCTAAATGTGTGGTATGCCAAAATACAAAATTTGATAGAGGGAAGCAACTTGGATTGCTTCAACCCTTGCCAATCCCTAATTCACCATGGGAGAGCATATCCATGGATTTTATCTTTGGATTGCCTAAGTCTATCCATGGGAATACAGGAATATGGGTTCAGTAAACAAGCTTATTTTATACCTGTCAAAAAGACTATCAAAGCCCATCAAATGGCAACCCTCTTCATTTCACAAATTTTCAAGTACCATGGCTTGCCAATGTCCATAGTGTCGGATAGAGATCCTAGAATGACTAGTAATTTCTGGAAGTGTCTCTTTGAGAATTTAGGGACAAGTCTCAACTTCTCTTCGGCCTATCATCCACAAACGAATGGACAAAGTGAAATAGCTAACCTAACAATTCTCGATCTACTAAAAGCCTATGTAACGGAATTAGATCAAAGATCCCAATGGGAGAAGTACTTACCCTTAGTGGAGTATGCTTACAATAACACTATACATACTTCCACGGGAAAATCACCTTTCGAGGTAATTGAGGGAAGATCAAAAAGTCCCTTGCTACTTAAGGTACATGGGAAGATCGTCTCTGCAGATGAGTATAGCGGAGACCTACAAGAATCTTTTCAAAAGATTAAGGATTCTATCTCTATCTCACAGCAAAGGCAAAAGGATGCTGCTGCTGACAAGCACAGAAGAGCCCAAGCCTTTAAAGAAAATGATTGGGTATTATTAAAGTTTCCCAAGGCTCGATTAAGGCACACAACGGGCAAGAATCCTACGGGACACCAAAAGTACTATGCTAAACTAGCAAAAAGGTACTATGGTCCCTTCCAAATTCTTAGGCCAATCAATGAGATGGCCTATCAACTCAAGTTGCCCAATCATTGGCTCATACACAATGCTTTCCATGTGAGCCTATTAAAGCCTTACAAAGGAGAGCCACCTCAAGAACCAACTATTGAAGACCCACCGGAGATCGAGGACCAAGAGGAGGTGCTGCAGCCCGAGTCCATTCTCCGACATGAAGACAAGGTATTAAGAGGCGGTAAGACTATCCGACGATATCATATTAAGTTTAAGAATTATCCTTTTGAAGATGCTAGATGGATGCAAGGCATACAATTAAAGGATAACCTAAACCTTGTCAATGCTTACAATGCTTCCCAAGAGTAAGAAAATGTACAAAATGTTAAAAATGAACAAAGTTTTTGTCTTATAAGACTCTCTTTTTCTTTATTGTGCACAAAAATGAAGTAGTATGCATGCTTAGATCAAGTTTGCGGAGACGACGTCTCCCAAACACCAAGTAGAGCTTGTCACTCTACTATGGAAGATTGATAGGACTAATGTGCAGACATGCTTGCAGCAGCCTCAGGCTCTCAAGCGCCAAATGGACTAGTCATCCATTGTGGAATGATGTCGTAGGGTAACATAGGGATCCTCTACCCGCTAAGAAAAGGACTCATGAATATGCTTTATCTTCTCTAAACCATAGTCGAGGACGACTATGATTTCAAGACAGAGGTAATGTCATAATAATCAATATCTAATTCTCCTAAATGATTTTCTCATGTTAAACTGATCATTTAATATGGGGAAGTGCGAGGGGAGAAAAAGATAGAATATTGGTTAAGCTAGCAAACCGGCCACAATAGGGATCCAAAGGAGGGAAAATAGGGATCCAAAGGGGGGGCCATCTGCAAAAGATCCATGTGCAACAATGGGCTAAAAAGACCCTAAGGTTTAGCCCATTAAGACTTCCAAAATGCTAAGGTTCCAAAATTCAAAGGTTGTGTCCAAAGGTCAGCCATGGGGGGGAATTGGATGCTTTGTGTGTGACCCAAAAAGTCTTTACAAATCCCTACATAGGAGGGGGCGAGCCTTGGGAGTAGGGGATGAGAGAGAAAGTCACACACACACAAGCTCCCTTTACACAAAGGGAATGAGGGACACATGTCAGCTCCCTAGCCCAGATGCCCACAAGGTGTACCCAATTCCTATTGGATGGCCTTGGAGGTGGACCAATGAGAATTAGGCTAGAGTAAATCTAGTTTAATTAATTTAAAAAAACTTAATAAAAGAACCAATGAGAATTAAGTCCTCTAGAAGACTATTGGACAGTCTCCCAAGTGGTCCAATGAGCATTCAGTAGCCCAATGGCTTTCTTGAATCCTATTGGCCAGGAGGCAAAGGGGTCCAATGAGAGTTTAGTTGAATTATTAAATTACATTAAGCTCTCACAAAAGGGTAAATGGGGACACATGTCAGAAGGCTATCACTTATGCTGCTTAATTGTGATAGGCTAGCCCTTGAGAGCTCCAATGGGATTAGAGCAAGAGCAAATAGCAAGGGGGCTCGCCCAAGAGAGAGAAGGGGCTGATTTTTGCAAGGCATTATCACACACACACAAACACACACACACACACACACACACACACTCTCACATAGTCTATGTGAGAAGAAAAGAAGACTATCTCTTCCCAAGCTTTAATGGAGAGCTGATCACCTACTCCAAGCTTGTGAGATAGAAGCCTACATCGACACACTCTTGGCATGTGGATGCAAATCCAACCAAGAGCCAAGCTTCAATGCATGCTCATCTCCTCTACCATGCTAATTACTAAGGTAAGCTATGCTAATATGAGTGATTATGTGAGGAGATGTACATCTTTCTCGTAAGATACTCCTTCCTCTCAATCTACTCTCATACCCTGCTAGCTCTCACCATCTTCAAAGGTGTGTGAGGTCTTGGATATGAGACCGGGGATAATTAATGTTTTGTTTGCTAAGTCTTTTGATTAGTGCATGAAGCTTTCATCTTCATTGCACTAGCTAGTCTTGAAGGAACACAAAGAATTGTATTGTACAATGTCTCTCTTGATGGGAGAAACCATAATACAAAGCCTTTTGGAGGGGGGACTGGCTCCATGCAAATCCGGTCCTCAACTGTTGTCAATAGCTTAATTTCTCTCTCTTTTGAAAGTATTGTTCATGCTATCTAACTAGGTGTTATGCTTTTTGTTGCTCTCTCCACCCAAGCACTCTTGTAATTCTCGTTAGGAATCTATTCTAATGAAATGCCCACTATGTTCATGCTAATTTCCGCTACACAAAAGTTTTTAGGCCATTAAATGTTACACTACCAATCCCAAATTAGGGTCAAATTCTACCCCATTACATCTAGGCTCTAGGAAATTTAAGTTTCTATTCGTAGGGATTATTTTACTTTTCTTTCTCTTAATTGTTGTTTAATCTCGACATAACCAATGCACATTTAATGATAACATATTGTCATTGATTCTTTTCATTGAGTAGTTGAGTGCAAAGCTTTTGTAGTAGTGTGGTGGAAAATACATAAACAAACCAACTATTTTTCTTTTAAGTGAGGTTGAACTATCTCTTTGGTATCAATTATCTTGCAATACTTCAACTTTCGTATCATTTTGGGGCTGTTAAAACAAAACCAGTTGTTTGAAATTTTCCCTTCCATTGTATTGTGTCTACATTTAAAGGACATGGGTATCCAAGGAGTTCATTCATGGACGCACTAATAAGCACGACCTTGCAAGCACTTACTGTTGAGAAATATTACTTTGTGTGATGACTAACTTTCATAACCCTCATTATCATGTGTTTTTTCGCGATTCATATTTTGATTCTAGTGATTTTAAACTCACCCCTACCTTCAAAGGATTTGTTTGAATGTGCCTACGATCCTCTCTAATTTTGATATAGATACTCCCCCCCATGTGTAATAGTTTTCAATTTTTGTACACACGTTTGTACCAGTTTAGATGTTAAGTCACTGTTTATTACCAAACATTAATCAGGATGGCACCTTCTTTTATTTCATGGCCAATTCTTAACACAAAATTAACACATTTTGAATTTGTCAACTATACTTTGGTTAAGTTTGACAGTTGCAGCTTTTTCTTACTTGTGCCTATCCCACCCCCCCACACACAATGGTATATACATCAAATATGTCATTCCTCTTTTCGTATTTCATTTTCTCTGCATTGTGTTCTAAGCTGAATACTCAAACACTACTAAGGTCATGACTCCTAATGGTATTGAAAGGGAATTTTTACTGAACTAACTTGTCCATAAGCTATGCAGCTACTTATGCGAGCTAAGGTCGTTTGGGATACTAGAAAAATTGTTTGTAAGTACTTTGTCACATAAGCATACTCCAATTTTGTGTCAAACAGGTAGTAGATGTTTCTTCTGTTATGCCTAGCCTAGTCCATTGGTCACGGACACACATATTCGCCGATTTAGGCAGTGTGTAGATACTCATCTTGGTGCATATCGGTGGATTTAGGCAGCACATTGATAAATTGTAGATTCATGATTTTTTTAAAACTTATACCAAATGCAGATTCGCTGATTTAGGCAGCATTAGTGCAGATTCGCCGATTTAGGCAGCACATCTTATTGGTGTAGATTCGCCGATTTAGGCAACACCGATCACAAAATCATGCTGCAGTGGCTGGCCACCACTGCAACTAGTATGATTTTGTTACCCGGGTACATAATGAAAGTGACTTGGATTTGGACTTATATTGTGGAATTGGAATTGGATTGGGATTTGGTATCTGGTGATTATTTAGCAGTGTTTATGTGATGAGACTTGACATTATGAGATTGATGATGAGTGTGACCAATGATATCCTGATTCATCAGGGTATGACATATACTTCTTATTCTAGTGGTATGGGACACTAGAATAGGTAGTATGTGGATGACGACATGCATACGCAATGTTGTTTAATTTTTTTATGTATTTTTTTGGATTTTTCTTTCACTATGCGATAATTTTGTTACAAATTTCTAATCATTGTTTTTGACAAGTATTGTTTGCAGATTTTTATTTTCGCAACTAAGGACAATTGCTTTCCAACGGAGAGGTATGTTATAGAATTGATATTTTATTATCTATTGCAGCTGACATGTGGCAAAAGCATCAGCAGATAATGGATTATGCAGAAGGATGTTACAGTTTATGTATATTTGATTATTCAAGTGCTCTTTATGAGCTTTGGCCAATTATGTCCGGCCGGCCAGTTTGTACTCACAATTGACCATTTAAGAAATCTATAAAACAAATACGTGCAAGAGGGAAATGGTCACTCTTGCACGGGGAGAGATTGCACCCAGCGTCGTCTTATTCCTCTCTTCCCTCCTCTCTTCTCTCTCATCGTGCTAGGTGTAGCACTCCGCTCTAGGAGGTGCGCCTGCACACGCTCTCTTGCTCTCTCCCGCTCTCTTTCCCTCTCTATTTGTGTTGTGCTCGATTATGGATTTGCTTGAGTCGACAGGTACGTAGATTTATCCATTTTTGTCTTGCTATGTGCTATTTCGAGTATTTTGCAGGGCAGCCAAGCTTTCGGCTGTAGCAGAGTTAAGTGTAATTAAGCATGACTTATCTTTGTTCATCGTAATCCTTATAGTCATCATCGCTGCAAGTGGAAGAGCATAACCACAACTCTGATACCACTGCTACAGTCGGAAGCTTGGCTGCCCTGCAAAATACTCGAAATAGCACATAGCAAGACAAAAATGGATAAATCTATGTACCTATCGACTCGAGAAAATCCATAATCGAGCACAACACAAATAGAGAGGGAAAGAGAGCGGGAGAGAGCAAGAGAGCGTGTGCAGGCGCACCTCCTAGAGCGGAGTGCTACGCCTAGCACGATGAGAGAGAAGAGAGGAGGGAAGAGAAGAATAAGATGACGCTGGGTGAAATCTCTCCCCGTGCAAGAGTGACCATTTCCCTCTTGCACGTATTTGTTTTATAGATTTCTTAAATGGTCAATTGTGAGTACAAACTGGCCGGCCGGACATAATTGGCCAAAGCTCATAAAGAGCACTTGAATAATCAAATATACATAAACTGTAACATCCTTCTGCATAATCCATTATCTGCTGATGCTTTTGCCACCTGTCAGATGCAATAGATAAAAAAATATCAATTCTAAAACAGAAACGCTTTTTTCACTGCTTTCTTTAGGCATGTCAATCTTTAGCCCTCCTAATGGATAGGTTGTTTTGTTGTGGTCACCCATGTTTGACCCACTCGCATGATTATGGTGCTCTCTTTGAAGAGGTAGTGAGTGTTTTCTTTCTTGTGTTCTTTGTGAGCCCCCATCCATGGCCAAGTCATGATTGTGATCCATGTCTTCTAAGTGCTCTAAAGAAGCAGATTGGTTTTTATCTTTGTCTTTATTCTCTTCCTAAAACTCTACCACAAGAAAATTTTAATGATATAATGAAAATTAATTTAACATTTACAAACTCAAGTCATTTATAAAAAACTAGAACATACTTTCTTGTGCATTTTTTCATGCATGAGAGAGAGAGAGAGAGAGAGAGAGAGAGAGAGAGAGAGAGAGAGAGAGAGAGAGAGAGAGAGAGAGAGAGAGAGAGAGAGATCAAATGCTAACGAGTTCAAGACTGGTGGACTTGAATGATAATAGGAAAATTGAATATATTATAATAGAAGAATGTAATAATATGAGAATAAAGAAATTGAATATGAGAATTAACTTGATGTAAAAAGAAAAAGTGTTACATTTACTTGCATGTAAGTCTAGTTCTTGCTTTGGGATCACCCCCAAAGGGTAGTCCAACCACCATGGGCAAATTCTACACTCCCACATAGAAATACCCTTCTCTACCATAGAACCGGGATACATAGTATTTTCATCCTCTAGCTTTGACCAATCTTCAGTAACCATAGGCATATTAGCAAGTGTATCGTTTAAAACACATTCACACATCCATCTACACCATAACAACATTTAATCTCTTGAGCAAAATAATTTCAATAAGAGCCAAAGACATTGTTGGTTCATGAAATTTCACCTGTATAAAATCCTTTTACAAGACTCTTGTAGCTTAGGCATTTTGGAAGGGGATGTATAAAATCCTTTTACAAGACTCTTGTAGCTTAGGCATTTTGGAAGAGTCCCCTGCACTTTTAATATCTCCTAAAAGTTGAGAAAAAGCTTGCAAGCCATGATTTCTTAATTGCACCTATGGTAGTCATTCAAATCATAAAACAATGCAATAAAATCCACATTTATTAGAAAAAAGTGACCAATATAGAAAACAACCTTGAAAAAAGCTTCAAATCCATATGGCAATTTGAACTCTTCAACCTCCAACCTTCTTATTATCAACAAAGCTTCATCATGCATGTGAGCCCAATAAAATTCTTTTCTAATGTAAGCCCTAAAGTGCTTCACATCACCAAAGTGGGAAAAGATTGGATCTTTGGCCTTTGTAAGACTCATAATCTCCAATATATATCTTTTCCTTCATTAAAGACCAAAATATATCAAAAACTTAAACACCATCTTATATAAGTATATTCATATACTTATATAAGATTCCATTCATATAGAAATTTTTCGCTCTGAGAAATTGAACTCTCTTTTAATGTCTTTATTTTCTTTAGAATTTAAAAACATAAACAAAAAACTAGTTAAAAAGTATTGAAAAGTGTGATACCTTTCAGAAGGTAGTTTTGAGGAGCACAAAACATTTAACTTGTCTCGTGTGATTTTTACCATGGATGGATCATCCCACTTCACATCAAAGAGAAACTCAAAAAATTCCTCTCCATGAATTGGATTGGCAATTGTCAAAAACTTATAACCTCTATCCTTCAATCGAGCTTCTTCTTGTTTAGTTGCCTTTTGCAATCGCCTTTCAAACTCCACCTTATCTAATCCAAGAGCTTTCAATTTTGCAGTTTCCTTTGAAATAAATGCATTAAAATCATCCTACATAACCACAACTACATTCAATGAATGAATCGTAAACAATCTTAAAAAATGTATATAGTTAATACTCAATTCAATAATTCACCTTCCAAACTAGTTGAGAAATCAACACACAAGGAGAATTATACCAAGGAAGAACTCCTTGATATAATCTACTCTCAACTGCCATCTCTATCTCAACCCATTTTCTGTCCTCTTGAGTGAGACGTGCAAGAATGCTCTCTTTATTGGCGATACCAAATTTTTGGAACATGTATATCTCATGCCCAAGATTTGGTTTGACTGTTGATCGTGAAATGCTACAATAAATATATTAAAAAAATGAAAAATAATAGTTTAAAGCAAGATTAATTTAGAAATACAAAAAGACCACAAATTTATAACTTACACATTAGTGGTGTCAAGAGCAAGTAATAGTTCGGCCTCTTTTTTTTTTTCTACTTCCAAAAATTGGCATCTCACACTCACATGATATTCCTCATTATCATGCCATACTTGACAAAAGAACACCAAATTAGCCAAAAAAGAAGGTATAGCTAAATCTAACAAACAATAAGTGCATCGATGTTAATTACCTTCTTTTATGTGTCACATCCATGTTTTCAGCCGATGGTTTCCATCCCATACCAAAAACAAACGCCCTCGAAGCTCTTGCCACTCCTTATTGAGCTGATTTTCAAATGAAACACTCTTATCTTGCCAAATAGGATCCCAACTACCTTCCACAAGAGGAGTGACAGTCATGTAAGAGCCGAAGGAATCTTTCACCGACACCAAAAAAGATCCCATTGTATCCAAGTAAGCAACATTGTCAAAACTAGGAATCAACCAAGATGCAGAATCTGTAGCCACTCGAACAGCTTCATGAGCAACCAAACGACATAAAGGTATAAGTGGAGGGTTGCTTCTTCGTTTTAAGTAAAATTGACTTAACACATCCTTCATAATCCCCAACGGGATTTTTTTTCCCAAGTGTCGAGAATGTTGGGCCACATCATCCTCACCTATCCCATCAGACTCTGTTAAATCTTCATCTTCAACATCCTCACCTATTTCAACCTCCACTGTTGGATCTCGAGACTCGTCTCCTTTTACATCATCCCCACTCTCCTAATGATTAGAACCTTCCTCCACGGCAGCTTCATCATCAACAAAGATGCATTTTCTACGTCTCTTTCCCCCTCGTTTGAAATGAGGACTACGAGTAGCAACTGCATGAGAAGATGCCTCTTGATCGATTGGATGCCTTCTCTTGGAAGGACGAGATCTCAAGGTCATGCATGGAGAACCAAACGCTCTCTTGATTGACTTGCTGCCTCGTCTTTTGGGAGCCATAAATGTCTACATCAATAAAGATTTGAAAAAGCATTATACATCATCATCATGTTTGTAAAATTTTCACCACTTGTTAATGCCGCTACATTTCATGCCAAACACCATAATAAAACACATTTAAGTGAACTTCCATTGCATTTGAAAAGCTCCGGCTTAAATTTGTGTGAACTTGATAGAGTGTACCAAATTTGCTGCCCGCTCGTCGGATTTGTCCTCTGCAGTGCTCAATGTTGTATCCTCTAGCTGCAACCGCAAGTGAGGACGCTCCAGCTATATGAATCAAGTCCAAATTGCTAATATTATTACACAAAAAACCAACCACGTCGGACATGACCAACAATGAAGAAGTAGAAAGCAATAATCAGGAAAACAAGCCTTCAAACTGCTAACGTCATAGATGTGATAACACTAGCCTTACTAGGTTTGGATGCTCAGATGCTTATTTTAATGAGAGGGTTCATGGTAAAGTGATTTGCAGGTTGCCATGCAAGATAGGGAGTTGATGAAGGCAAGAATCCTAGGTGCAAATGAACAGGATGTAAAGAAACTAGGAGGAAGGCCAAGATTCATCAGACCTCAGAATAATATGAACACAGATAACACAAACAACACTAGCTTAAGCAACAATCCTTCCAACAACAACAACAATAACTACAGCAATACCAATACAAACAGCACCAGCACTAATCCCAATAACAATCAACCCCCTGCATTGAGGTGTCCGAGGTGCGACTCCGCAAACACGAAGTTCTTCCACTACAATAATTACAGCTTGTTACAGCGGCGGTACTTCTGCAAGAGCTGTTGGAGAAATTGGACAAAGGGGGGCGCATTGAGGAATGTTCCGGTCGGCGGGGGATGCAGGAAAAACAAGAGGATTACAAGCAAGCAAAGAGTAGGGGGTCCATGAGATTTGATAACCTCTTCCTCTTTTACTAGCTTTCTTTATCATCCCCACCTTGATCACCACCCTTCTCCCTTCTCTCCTTTTGGTGATCATGCCCTTAATACAAGGCCCCCTCCTCCCTTGAGCCTTCCGCAGAATCATCCTCATGATCATCACCCTCCTCCCCATAACCTTCTCTATTTTAACCTACCCCCCAATAACCCCCTCCCTAACCAGTCCCTTCTCCCCCCTCCTCCCATGCCTCATGGTCATCACGAGCTTCACCCCCGTCCCCATGGAGCTGCTACAAATTTGGTAAAGAGAGAGAGAGCCCACATTATGACTACCTTAATCTAACCCTGCACCTCCAGGTACTGAGCATCTTGCGCGCTGTCCATGTCATTCCCCAGTCTCCCCTGATGAGCCCTGCGGCCCTGCTCACTCACGAGCTCGAACTTGCTGCCTCGCCTACAGGTTGAACGGGGGCGTTAATAGCCCAGGTCTGCCATAGATGAACCCCGTAGCCATGTTCACGCACAAGCAGGATCCTGTTGCCGAGCCTGCAGATATGGAACGCACGCCTGTCAAATGCTTATCAAATGCCTCCTGCGCTGAGCGTAAATCTGTCCGGCTGCATAAAAAATTGACACCATAACTCAGAAGAAGCAAAAACTGAAGCTCCTCAACCGTCAGCGCCCGCTCTTACGATTGGGGAGCTCATGCAGGAGTAGTTTGCATTATTTTGGTATTCCTCCTCCTCCCCCGCACCCATGCTCCCACAGCTCGGTAATCGTCAGCGCGCACGCTGACGGTTACCGAGCTGTGGGAGCATGGGTGCGAGGAAGGAGGAGGAGAGTGTACCTTGCTTCACGGCTTCATGCAGGAGATGCAGCAAGTCCACCAAGTAGCAGAGCCAAGCAAAGCAATGCAAACAAAAGTTGCCCTAGGTAAAAATTACATCAATTATCCGGGCTAGAAACATACAAACATACAAAAATCCCTCCAAGACAAATCTGAGCCGGTAATTTTACATTACTAGCCAATGTTTTTGCAAAATTACACTATTTTCCATGTATTTCAAGCAGAATTTTCTCCTTCTTGCACTCCCCTCAAGGCTAAGCTGAGGCACACTTTTCCCGAACACTACACCTAATCGGTGAAAATCTACATTTTAAAATCTACATTTTCGGTGTTCAAAATCCAAGGGCAAATCATCGACATTTTAAAATCTAAAATTTTCGGCGTTCAAAATCCAAGGGGGATTTTTACAATTTCATACTCTTAAAATACACTGTCTTTTCACCTAACTACTCACAATGTTCGGGAAAATTCATTTTCACAAACATACAAAAATCTGAACCGGTAATATTACATCACTAGCCAGTAATATTACGTTATTTTCCATGTATTTTCCATGTAATCTGAACCAGTAATATTACACTATTTTCCATGTATTTCAAGCGAAATTTTCTCCTTCTTGCACTCCCCTCAACCGGCTAGTTTGATTTTGCAACTGGCTCAAGGCTAAGCTGAGGCACACTTTTTGCGAACACTTCCTACTCATAAGAAGATGAACTCATTAACTAAAAAACTTGAGATTTGTGCCAAATATTATCAAAAATTGTGGTTTCTTTATACACCACTCATAAGGAGGTGAGCTCTATAACCACCCACATATAAAAGGAAAAATATCTTGAAATGTTAATGTTTTTTTAAAATAAAAAATATAATAATGAACAATTATGCCACTTGCATAAAAACTTACTTAAAAACCATTTGTCCACTTCCGTCTCCATATATTGACCTCCTTACTAACTACTTATTTCTCTCTGTCTTCTCCACCTTGTTAGCATGGATGAAAGAGCATCCATCATCACCTGGACAATAGGTGATCAAGAACTTGAACGAGAGGTTCAACTTAGAGATGGAAAGCTCCTCCTTAGTGTATATTTCTTGCAAAGTTTTATACCACTTCACAGACAATTTCAAACATTGAATGCACTAATACAGTTTGGATATGAAGTGACCCTTGTTGAAACACCATCTCACTTTGATATGGAGGGCCATCAGCATTTCATTCTTGATGCTTCTTTATCAAAAAGATATGCTATGGTGCATACAGACAAGGAAACCAATGATGTGGAAGACTCAGAGGATACAAACTTACTGAATACAAGCACTTTCTATGCTGAATCTATCAAGCTACCAACCCAAGGAGACTTGCACACAAATTTGCAAAAAGAGCAGGAGAATTATATTGTCCTCGATAGCAGCAGCGGTGATGAGAAACTGTCAAAAAAGGTAAAAAGTGTGGTGGATTGGATATTATCCTTTTCAACATCTCACCGATTGAAATACCTAATGAAACAATCTCATGGGCCTGTGAAAGTGGAAGAACTACCTAGAGAATACAACGGGAATCTTGTGTTTGAACTTCCATCAACTTTTGGCAAATGTAAGTCAATGTGTGGCATGGAGCAGAAATTGATGCACATACATGGACGTGCCCCCAGACAACCAACATGTCCATTGGGTGTCAAATTCGGATGAGTTATTGTTTGGGCTCCTTGGAATGTCATAGAAATGTTTGTCAGTACTATTTAAACAATAAAGAATTCAATAATGCATATTTTCATGGATATTTAGATAAACCAATAGGAAAAGGTTACCTTGCTCAGGAAGACAAGACAAAGATTACATGTCATTATTGCAGCAAGGTTGTCACTTGTCAAGCTATATGTCCATGCATAATTTACTACGTTTTGCCAGGGGATTGCAACATGTCAAGATTGGTAGTGCATGTAGGCCACCATGAGCATGATGTGCAGAAAGGTACATCTCGTGGTGCCATAGAAAAAATCCGAGGATTAAAGATTGAAGAAAGGATGTGCTATAATCAAGAAAAATGTACAAATAAAATAATTTAATAATTTTAAAGTGTAGGTAGTGAGGATTTGGGGCTTTTAAATCCTTAGTTGGGAAATAGCTCACACCGACCAGGGTATATCATGGATTCACGAGATCGCTGCCAACGCGGATGACCACGAAAAATTAACTTCACAAATATGAACAATGTGACTGTGGATAACTCAGCTAGATTGCAGGAAACTTTTATCGAAGAACAAGGACCAACTTACAATGAAAGTACAAAATATCATAGCATTGGTAATAAAGATGGTGATGGTGGTGGTGTGGACAGTGCATCTCAAATTTTGGAAGAGGATATACACAAGTCAATGTGGGCCCTTAGGCGCATGCCAATTCATTGTCGTAGAGAATGCTTTGGAAGAGAAAAAGGAAAAAAATGTATGAATGTAATTGAGAGTCGAAGTCCTGGGTTGGTCACACCATCATTTTGGTCAGAGCGCACATACGATGGAAATTTTTTTTCTCAATGGATGTGGTTTTGTAACCACAATGTTGAACACACTTGGAATGTTGACAAACAAGTCAATCACAAGCCAGATACACCTACAACATGGCCAATTCAACTTGGTACCATGATTTCAAAGGAGGAGTATGCAGGCCTTTCAAAGGCAGGTTTTCAACTACGGTGTGTAATAGTGCCAAGAGAGGGTGAATGTATAACCACTCCTTCATCATGTAAGAGGAGTAAAAAATGGAGGCATGGAATCTCAAAAGAAGCTGAAAAGCGCTTGACTGCAGCAGCTGAGAGTCTAAGTGCAACATTGATAGAGGAAAAAGAAATGGTGGCACACAATCATGTGGTTTTTCGTCTTCTTACTAGTGAATGCTATGATGTCCATATACGAGAAGATCCTACATGCACTTGTTTAGATTTTCAAAAGAGGGAGAAAGATAAGAAGGCATTTCTAGCCTGTAAGCATATTTACTATGTTTATATATACGCCTGGGTTTGGAGCGCAATCAACACATGGAAATGCATCAACCACTGCTCTCTAAGCAAGATTTAGCCTTCATACTTGCTCAGCCTCGTCTTCTAAGTCCAGTTTCAATATAGTGAATAGCTATGCGATCTCAAATAGATGCTCAAAGTTATCCATCGAAAAGTATTTTGGCAACTTGGATTCCCCTACTAATTACCAAACTGCATTGTAAATTCTATTTTGTTGTAACTTTTTTGTGAAACCCATTATGGTATCCGGTGAAAATTCAACAAGAAAGATTATTTTGAGCTCTACCTTTCTAGGAGAAATGAAGTATTAAATTAAGGTACCGTGTCCACATTGGCAGGTCCATGTGTTGGGCACATGGTTTAGTGGTGGTTTATTTCACTACAAAGTGTTTTGGCATTTTAGTTTGTCCCTCCTAATTATCGGATCACATTTATAAAGCATGTTTTATTCTTATTACTAATTAAAATAATTTTAATAAATGTATTGAAGGATTCTTTGTATTTGTGGGCTTACTAGCAACAACAGTTCTATCTGGAGCCATTAATGTTGGGTATTATATCCATATTTTGTGGTTAGTTTTTTTTTAAATAGCTTACACTAAGTGGTGAAACGCTCATTATATATGATGAAATATGCAAAAGCTCTAACTAGGAATTATAAGGCTCGAAATTATAAGCTCGCAAGTTTATAACTTCCGTTCTTTAGTAGTCCATGAGTAATTAACGTTCTTCCTTGTTAATGGTCCTGCTATTTGAGAGAATTTTGCTATGAAGCGTCTATAATATACACACATACCAATAAAGCTTCTTAGCTCATATAAATTCCTTGGATTAGGCCATGCTTTTATTACCTCCAACTTTGATGGATTCATACACATACCATCTTGAGAGATAATGTGACCTAAATATTGAATCTCTTGTAGGAAAAATTGACTTTTGTTTTGATTAATGAAAAGCTTATTCTCTCTCACAACTTGAAAGATTACCTGGAGGTGTGACTTGTACTCCTCAAGAGAATTTGAGTGGCCTGAAGATTTTTGTCCATCGTGAGTTTGAATGCGGCTGGAGAATTTTCCAGGCCAAAACTTGTAATTTATCAAATAGATCTTCTACCCACGACATGGGAAATCTTTTTTTTTTTAATAGTGATCCTATTTAGTTCTCTATAGTTGGCACACATGTGATATGTGCCATCTTTCTTTTGCAGTAAAAGTACTGGTGAACAAAATAGAGAGGAGCTAGGCCTCACCGTCCCTTTTTCCATCAATTCATGCACTTGCCTCATGATCTCCTCTTGTTGAGCTTGTGAAACTCAATAAGGAGGTTTATTAGGCGGTGAGCTTCCTAGTAGAAGCTCTATTGCATGGTCATCATCCCCTTGTTTTGGAGGTAGCTCACTAGGGATGTCATCAATGAAAACATCTTGGAATCCATTTAGAAAATTAGACAACTCTAATTCCTCTTGATTCCCTTTCTTGCTACTTATAAAAACATTAGAATCATTTATAAATTCTCTAACAAAAATCATATACTAAAAAATAGAGCTTTTCATTGACTTATCAAAAGAAAGTGTATTTACTAGGGATATGGTGTTCCCCAAATAATTAGCATCTATGTACATGCTCTTTTTTCTGTATGTGAAATAGATTCTTCTTTCAGAGAACTTCATGTTGGTAACCATGCGGTTGAACCATGGTGCCCCTAGGATAACATCCTCATGCTGGAGAGGAGAGATAAAAAAGTCTTCTTTGTCGACGTAGCTTTGGACATGAAGCCTCAACTTCCCAATGAAGGGGGTAACGGAGGCTTGCTATCCCTTGAAAGCTCCATCGGCAATTACAGTATCTCCCATCTCAAAATCTTGAATGCCCAACTTAGTGGCCAACTCTGTTGATATAAAGTTGTGAGTAGAGCGCAGGGTCAAACAAGATGAAGGGATCATGCTCCCTTACTTTTCCCCAAGCATAGGAGAGGGATGAGCCTTTGCAATGAGTATCCTCTTTTGGAGCTTCAACCATGGAAGCTCTAGGAGTGTCATTGGGTACATTTCTTTTGGGGCAAGAACAATAATCATATCCTTGCTCCCCACACTTAAAGCATTTATGGTCTTTACAAAAGGCCTCTAATTCTTTAAAAAAAGAGCTTATTTTTACCTTTGTAAGATCCTTTCTCCTTGGCCTTGTTGTTGTTGGTGTTGGTGTTGCGTTGGGAAGAGTTTTGAGCAATTGCTCTTCCCTTTTAGCTTTATTTGATCTTTGTTTTCCATGGACTTGAAATTTCTTCTCGCCCCTTGTTGGAAATTGATCTTTGAAGCAACTATAGTGTGGTGGATGACCTCGGTGATAGTGCTAGGCCGTTGTGAGTTGACATACTCGGCCATTTCTTTAGGTAATACCACACAAAATTGTTGCTTTTGTTTAGCAAAGTCTATCCTTTGAAACACTGTAGCTTTGAGATGTAAATACCAAATTGAAGAGTAGCTTCAAGCTCCACCATTCAGTAATAATCACTTTGTCTTTTGCATCGCTTGCAAGGAATTGCTTCATGATGGAAACTCGTAGAGTTTTCCATGTCTTTGGGGCCTCACCGTTGCCACGAAGGCTAGCCCACCATTGACGAGCAGATTTCTGGAAGTGCATAGATACATGGCGTAGCTTGGAGGACTCCATGAAGCCCTCATCTCCAAAGGCCGCATCAAATTGTTGGATGAAGGCCAATACTTTGTTGATGGCACCAAAGAGGTGCCATCATAGGTGAGAAAAGAGATAGTATTTCCTCCCTCTTTGAATTTCTTGAGCTTTTGGAACCTTCGCCATGCAAGGTAAGTTTTGCGATGTCCTCTCCTCTTGTATTCTCTAGGAGAATAACTATTGATTTCATCGAAAGAGGAGGAAGGTGAAGAAGAAGGAGAAGAGGGTGACCCATTTCTTGCCTTCTTCTTTCTTTGTTTCCTCTCTTCCCTTTGAAATGACAAGGAGAAGGACTATGGGATGACCATTTTCTCTTGGGAAGAGTTGGCGGCAATTTAGACCACCATCTTCGTGGAGCCACATCTTCAAAGGAACTTAGGGATTTGCTTATTTCTTGTTCTTTGGATTCCTCCTCTCTTATGGGAGAGAGTCTTCTCTTGGGAGTAGCATAAAGAGACCTCCTAAGCTCTCTCTCTCCTCTTGGAGAGGAAGGGAAATCCCATAAGCACGAAGTTGTTGAGTAACTTCGTCTTGCAAAGGAGGGTTGCCCATAGCTTGATGCAACCTAGTAATAAGATAATTGATAAACATGGGGGCATCATCATTAGCACCTTTATGTGCAAATTCAAAGTTATGAATGTTCATTCTACTCTCTTGGTTATTGTCAGCCATGCTAATTATACTATGTGTTTACTTAGTGTATTCTTTGGCAATTCAAAACCTTAGTTGCTACTCCTCTTAGCCTTTGAAAATAAGCACATAAGTATCTACACCCACGGCTTGAATTTGTTAATTATAAAGAGTAGTGGGGTGGGTCTAACATAGCAAAATTGCTGAGGGATAGCTCCTTTTGGACTTCTTATGACTCAATAATGGTAAATCCGTAGCCAAGTGCATGAGAAGCTGCATGATTTTTCATGGACTTGTATGGGCATGCACCCCTCTCTCTTCCTCGCATGAGGCTATGGTGGTTTTGAGGGGAGGGAAACATGAAGGAAACACCTCCTACACACACAAGTCAAAGAGCTTGATCTACACAAAATAAGGTACCACTCTACACCTCCATTGAGCTTGGTCTCCTTGATGCTGCAAAGGTTTCTTGACACAGGACGACGCTCAACCAGGGGCCACAACACTTTCTTGGATCCTCTTTTTTTGTTGTGCAATGTGTTCTACAAAAGCCATGGCTCAATGTGCTTGGGTTCATACCCTATGAAGAAAAACTCAATTAAAAGGGGTGCCCTATTTTGGGCACCCTCTTCTTCTAGGACTAGAGTCCCATGATGTGGCTAGGCTTCAACTTGGGCAAGAGATATTTGGCTTGGATTGCCATGAAACTCTCATGGACAAGCCATCAGCAAAGGCAATTCCACTAGTAGGCACAAACTTGGTAGTGTACTTTATCTCCAATTTGTTGCATGGGTGCTTGAGGAAACTTGTCTGCAACATCAAGATCACAATGATGCTATGGTACAAAAGGCGAATATTTTTGCATCTATGTCCGAATGGACTTCTAGCAACTAGATTGATAGGACTCAATGTATTATGTGGGCTTTCTTGCTCTAGATATGAGTTTATCTTGCAAGAAGTCTTTCCAAAAGTCACATGGGACATGGTGGCTCAATCTAAGAGCGAGCACTACCTTATTTATGAAAATATTCATAAAATACGTTTAATCAAGACCAAATAACCCACATTGGCCACGCTTGGTAGGGCTATTGGTACAAATGTTAATTAATTTTTCCAAGGATCCAATTAGGAGACATTATGTCATCAAGGGTCTCTATGCACGTGACAATTTAAGCTACACTGTGTCAATGCAATAGTGCAATTATGACATGCATTAACTATAGTTATTTTTAAGCTTCCACTTTGGCATACAACTCGGAAAGCTTGAGTATTTTTTGATGATCGATAAGGTCAATTTTATTTTAACTTTGCAAGGCATGTGAATGTATGAAGAAGCCTTAGATGGCTCTGAGTATCTTGATAAGGTTTTTAGTTGGGATATGCTCTCAGCATATGCACTTGAAAATTCTTTGCCAGTGTATACAAATGGCTACCAAGTGGGTGCGGCATGAACCAAGCTAAGGGCCTCATAAGATACATAGTAAGGGCTCAAGGTATATTAGTCCATGACTATGAGTTGTGAATATGAGTCGGGGATATGAGCTGTAACATTTAATGCACTAGTAACTTGTGCGTAGCAGAAATTGATAACATAATGAGCATTTCATTAAGAACAAGTTCCAAATCAGCATAGAGAGAGTACTTAATTTGAGAAATCAACCTAGAAATTTACACCTAGCTCACATGGCGTTGAGAATACTTGAAAAGAGAGAGAAATAGAACAATTGACAACAGCTGAGGACCGGATTTACATGGAGCCGGTCCCCCCTCCATAAAGGCTTTGTATTATAGCTTCTACCATCAAAGGAGACTTTTGTACAGTACAATTCTTGTGTTCCTTTACAAAAATCATTGGTGCAAGGAAGATGGAAGCTTCATGCACCAAATTATGCTTGAAAAACACACCTAGTGTCCCTAGACTTAGTCCCAAGACCTCACACACCTTCAAAAATGGTGAGAGCTAGCAGGGAATGAGGATAGATTGAGACGAAGAAGAGGTACCTTGCGAGGAAGAAGTATTCTCCTCACATAATCACTCTAATAGCATAGCTTATAAGCTTAGTAATTAGCATGGTAGAGGAGATGAGCATGCCATTGAAGCTTGGCTCTTGGTTTGATTTGCATTCCATAGCCAAGAGTTGTTGGTGTAGGCCTTTACTTCTCAATGCTTGGAGAAGGAGATGGAGTTCTTCTTGCACACATGAGTTGTGTGTGTGTGTAGCAATGAGTTAGAGTAAAATGCAGCCTTCTCTCTCATCTTGGTCGACCCCTCTTGCTATTTGCTCAAGTGGCATCCCATTGGCCCCTGTAAAGCTTAGCCAATCACAAATTAGAAGCATAATGATAGCCTTTTGACAAGTGTCCCCCTTTCCCCTTTTGTGAAAGCTTTAGGTAATTAAATAATTCTCATTGGACCTCTTAGTATTTTGGCCTATAGGAATCACTGTTGAATGCTCATTGGACCCCTTGGTAGACTGTCCAATAGTCTTCTAAGGAGCTTAATTTCTATTGGTTCTTTTATCAAGCATTTTTTAAATTGATTAGACTAAATTTACTCTAGCCTAATTCTGATTGGTCCACCTCTATGGACATCCAATAGGATTTGAGGGGAGGTTGGGGGCAGCTGGCCTAGGAGCTTGACATGTGTCCAATATTTCCTTTGTGTAAAGGGGGAGCCTTAAAGTGTGTGAGTGTGTGTTTTTCTCTCATCCCCCACATATGGGCTTGCCTCCTCCCTCCTAGGGATGTGGGAAGACTTTTTAGTCTTCCCATGACCATTCAATTTCCCCTTGCCTTGGCCATTGGATAAAAGATTTAAATTTTGGAACCTTAGCCTATGAAAGTCTTAATGGAGATGAACCTTAGGTGTTTTAAGCCGCATTGAAGCACATTGCTCTTTTGCAGGCTGTCTCCCTTTGGATCCCTATTTTCCCTCCTTTGGATCCCTGACAGAGATCGGTATGGCAGCCTTACCAATATTCTAGCTTTTACTCCCCTGGTATTTCCTCATATTAAAATGCTCAGTTTAACAAAAGAAAATCATTTGGGAGTATTAGATATTAGTTTTTATGAAATTACCTCTCTGTTGAAACCATAGTCGTCCTCGAGTATGAGGTAGAGAAGATAAAGCCTAGTCATTAGTCCGTTTGCTAGCGGGTAGAGGAACCCTATTTTACCCTACAACATAGTCCCAGAATGGATGACTAGTCCATTTGGTGTTTAAGAGTGTCACAAGTAGCTTCCGCAAGCATGTCTGCACATTAGTCCGTATCATCTTCCATAGTAGAGTGACAAGATCTACCTAGTGTTCGGGAGACGTCGTCTCCACAAATATGATCCTAAGCATGCATACTCATTAACATGTGCGCACAATAAAGAAAAAGAGTCTTATAAAACAAAAACTTTGTTTATTTATACATATTTACATTTGCTGACTCTAGGGAATCATTGTAAGCATTGACAAGGTTTAGGTTATCCTTTAGTTGTATGCCTTGCATCCATCTAGCATCTTCAGAAGGATAGTTTTTAAACTTGATAAGATATTGTCGTATAGTCTTACCACCTTGTATTACCTTGTCTTCATGTTGGAGAATGGACTCGGGCTACAACACCTCTTCTTGGTCCTTGATCTCTGATGATTGCTTCTTGAGATGGCTCTCCTTTGTAAGGCTTTAATAGGCTCACGTTGAAAGCATTGTGCATGAGACAATGGTTGGGCAACTTGAGTTGATAGGTCATCTCATTGATTGGCCTAAGAATCTAAAAGGGACCATAGTACCTTTTTGCTAATCTGGCATAGTACTTTTGGTGTCCCGGTAGGATTCTTGCCCGCCGTGTGCCTTAATCGAGCCTTGGGAAACTTGAGCAAGACCCAATCATTTTGTTTAAAGGTTAGGGCTCTTCTGTGCTTATCAGCAAAACAGCCTTTTGCCTTTGCTGAGAGATGGATATATCATCTTTAATCGTTTGGAAAGATTCTTGCAAGTCTCGACTATATTCATCTGCAGCGAAGATCTTCCCATGTACCTTGAGTAGCACGGGACTTTTTTGATCTTCCCTCTATCACCTCAAAAGGTGCTTTTCCCGTGGAAGTATGTATAGTTTTATTGTAAGCATACTCCACGAAGGGTAAGTACTTCTCCCATTGGGACTTTTGGTCTACTTCTGTGACACAAGCTTTTAGTAGATCAAGAATTGTTAGGCTAGCTATTTCACTTTGGCCATCCGTTTGAAGATGATAGGCTGAAGAGAAGCTTAGCCTTGTACCTAAATTCTCAAAGAGACCTTTCCAAAAATTACTGGTCATTCTTGGATCTCTATTCCACAATATGGACATTGGCAAGCCGTGGTACTTAAAGATGTGTGATATAAAGAGGGTTGCCATTTGATGGGCTTTGATAGTCTTTTTGACAGGCATGAAATGTGCTTGTTTGCTAAAAATGTCTACTGTTGTCCATATTCATGTATTCCCATGGATAGACTTGGGAAATCCAAAGATAAAATCCATGGATATGCTATGCCACGGTGAATTAGGGATTGGAAAAGGTTGAAGCAATCCAGGTTGCTTCCATCTATCAAACTTCATCTTTTGGCATACCACACATTTTGAAACATACTCTTGTATATGCTTTCATGGAAGGACAATAGAAATATGTTTCTATCCCTTTTAGTGTAGACTGAATCCCTCTATGCCTTGCATAAGGAGGAGCATGAGACTCATACATTACTTTCTTACGTAGTGAGTTAGTAACACATAGTCTATTGCCATAGAGAAGATAAACATCTTGTAGGGTAAATGATTCTTCTTTTGTCCCTAGTACAAGGGATGAAATCACATATCTAAAATTGGGATCAATAGCGTATTCATCTATCATAGAAGATAGATCATTGTGAGTTGCTATGGAAACTACATTCACTCTCAGTTGTCTTCTTGAAAGTGCATCGGCTACTTGATTATGCTTGCCAGCAATGTGAGCAATATGAAAATGAAATTGCAAAAGGAAATTTTCCCACCTCATTTGTTTGTTGGAGATCTTGGTCTGCGTCATAAAGTATTTAAGGCTTTGGTGATCCGTTTGCAGAATGAAAGGAGTCCCCAGTAAATAGTGCATCCACGAATCTAAAGCATGTAGAACTGCTAAGAGTTCCTTCTCATATATGCCTAGAGCTTGCTCAACAGGGTCGAGGCTTTGACTTTCATAGGCTATGGCGTGCCCTTCTTGGAGCAAAACAGCTCCACGGCAATCACCACAAGTGTCGCATTGGACCTCAAATGGCTTTGAGAGATCCGGTAGTCTAAGCACAGGTTGAGAGATAAGCTTTTCTTTAAGCTTTTCAAAAACATTGTTCTCCTAATAGTCCCACAATTTGTGAGAACTTTTCAATGAAGCATCTATAATATGCACACATACCTATAAAGCTTCTTAGTTCATGCAGATTCCTTGGATTAGGCCATCCTTTTATTACCTCTAGCTTTGATGGATCCATTTGGATGCCATCTTGAGAGATAATATGACCTAAATACTGAATTTCTTGTAAGGAAAATTCACTTTTGTTTTGATTAATATAAAGTTTATTCTCTCATAAAACTTGAAATATTACCTAAAGGTGCTGCTTGTGTTCATCTACTGAATTAGAGTAGATGATTATATCATCAAAGAACACTCCAGTAAAGGTTCGGTGAGGCCTGCATAGCTTCTCCATTAAGCAATTAAATGTGGTTGGTGCATTGATCAAGCCAAAAGGCATGACAATGTACTCGTAAATACCAAATGTAGTGCAAAATGCGGTCTTACAATGTCTTGATCAACTATCCTTATTTGATGGTAGACACTTTTTAGGTCAATCCCACTGAAGTAGGTTGACCCTTGTAGCTTATCAAATAAGTCTTCTACTCGTGGAACGGGAAACCTTTTCTTGATAAATATCCTATTTAGTGCTCTATAGTCAACACACATACGATATGTGCCGTCTTTCTTTTGCACTAATAACAATGGTGAATAAAAAGGAGATGAGGTAGGCCTAACCATGAATTTCTCAACTAACTCATGCACTAGCCGCATAATCTCCTCTTGTTGAGCTTGGGAAACTCTATAAGGAGGTTTATTAGGTAGGCGGAGAACTTCCTGGAAGAAGTTCAATTGCATGGTCGTCATTGACTCGTTTGGGAGGTAGTTCACAAGGGATATCGCTAATAAAAACATCTTGGAATCCCTTGAGGAAATTGATAAGTCTAATTCCTTTTGATTGTTTATATTTCCTTTTGCTACAACATTAGGTTCACTTTGAGAATCTTTAACAAAAATCATGTACATGGAAATAGAGCAGTTTATTGACTTATTGAAAGCTTGCTTATGTACAAGAGGTATGGTACTACCCAACTCCTTAGCATCTATGTACATACCTTTTTCCTTGAACCTAAAATAGATTTACCTTTCAGGGAATTTAACATTGGTAGCCATGCAATCAAACCATGGTGCCCCTAGGATTACATCCTCATGCTTGAGAGGAGAGATAAAGAAATCCTCCTTGTCCACATAGCTTTGGACATGGAGCCTCAATTTCCCAATTAAGGGAGTGACTGAGGCTTCTTGCCCCTTGAAAGCACCATCGGCAGGTAGGACATCTCCCATCTCCTAGGCTTGGATGCCTAGCTTGGTGGCCAACTCTGTGGATATGAAATTGTGAGTAGAACCAAGGTCAAAGAGAATAAAAGCATCATGTTCTCTTACCTTTCTCCAAGCATGGCATAGAGGAGATCCTTGTGATGAGCATCCTCTTCTTGAATTTCAACCAAGGTAGCTCTAGGAGGCTCATTACGTGTATTCTTGTGGGGGCAAGCACGATAGGCATGCCCTTGCTCCCCGCACTTGAAACAAAGATTATCTTTATGAAAACGCTCAAGCTCTTCAGGAGAGAGTTTATTTTTGCCTTTGTAAACTCCCTTCTCCTTGTATTTGTTGTTGTTGGCATTGCCTTTGGGAGACTTTTGGACATTGTCCTTCCCCTTAGGCTCGTTACGGTCCTTTTTTTCCGTGGGCTTAAGATTTCTCTTAGCCCCTTGTTGGAAATTGATTTGTGAAGCCACCATAGTATGGTGTATGACCATAGATATGGTGCGTGGCCTGTGGGAGTTAACATACTCCTCCATATCCTTAGTTATACCCACACAAAATTTTTGTTTTTGCTCTACAAAATCCATCTTTTTGAAGACAGTGGCTTTGAGATATAACTCCCAAAACTTGTCTACATATTTGTGAATAGATTCATAGGGAGAGAGCTTCAAGCTTTTCCATTTGGTGAGTACTTTGTCTTTGGCATTGGTAGCCAAAAAATGCTTCATGCCTATGGAAGTATTAATGGAACTGAACCCTAGGTCTTTTAAGCCCCATTGAAGCACATTGATCTTTTGAAGGCTGTCCCCCTTTGGATCCCTATTTTGCCTCCTTTGAATCCCTGACAGAGACCGGTCTGGCAACCTTACCAATATTCTAGCTTTTACTCCCTGGTACTTCCCCATATTAAATGATCAGTTTAAGAGAAAATCATTTGGGAGTATTAGATATTAGTTTTTATGACATGAGTTGGCTTCCACTTAAGATATTTCTAAAGCCACTGCTATGAGTTGGATACGGATCTAAAACCCTTGACCTTAAAGGGCTCTCAAAGACATTTAAGGATCACTACCATGAAAAGAGCATGACTATGTAGATGGTCTAACCAATTGGACTTGGCACTTGTTCCTACATTGTAAGGATGGTTGACGAGGTTGGAAACTTTCACATTTTTACAAATTTTTAGGTGTTTAAACCTCTAATTTGGATCACATCGGGCTTTGCAAAGCAAGTTTCTTTGATGGACATGACTGGAAAGAAAGGCTTCTATCCAATACCCCAGTCTTGTTAGGAATCATGACAAGGTACCAGGGGGCTATAGAATTGGCATTTCTGAGATACAAGTTTGCAGTTTACATATAACAAGGTCAACGCTCGTCCTTGATAGTGCAAGGTACTTATGGAGATACTTAATTATGCTCAAGTGTTCATCCATTTATTTTGAGTAGCGTGAAAGGCTTGCATACACAATGGATTTATTTACAAGCAATTTTTACACTTTTTCTACACCATCAGAGATCATGTTTCCACCTAATGGTCAATAGTTTTCTTGATAGTCACCAAGATGGATTCAAATTTAGGTATCAAGGGTTCAAAAGAATACATAGAAAAGCCTATGGATACTTTTTGAAATATGGATACTTGTGGACGCATCCAAAACAAAGAAATGGGATGCCATTGAGGGTTGTGAATGATGAGGACACTAAAAGGGACCTTATCAAAAAGTTTCATGAGAGTCTTTATGCTAGACATAAAGGTGTGTGGGCCACCTTTACTAAAATCAAAGAGAGATATTGGTGGAAAGGTATGTATAAAGATGTATCGCATTTTGTGGAGTCTTATGAAACCTATTAAATGTATTCAAATGTACGTCATCATGATGGGTTACACCCTACATACCCACTGGCTATGCACTATAAGTGGGTAGTAGATTTGGTTACAATGCCATTGGGTTTATGGAAAATGAGATACATAGTGCTTGCATGAGAAGACTTGACTAATCAGGTTGAAGGTCGTGATTTAAGAACAAAAAGCATAGAAGGGATATGTAAGTTCCTCTTAGACCATGTGATTAGTCGTTATGGATGTGTTGGGAAAATAACAGTTGACAGGGGTGAGTTGGATGTCGATAAAGTCAGGTAGTTTTTCTCCAGGTTGGGCATTAAATTCGCTCTCTCTACTGCATACAATCCTAAAGGGAATGGTAAATCCGAGCGTGGGAATCCTCCTATCATTAAATATTTGGCTAAGGCTTGCATAAGAAAACTGAGAGAGTGGCCTAGGCTATTGCCTTATGCTTTATGGGCTGATCATACGATTCATAGCTTAGTTACTAGTTATATGCCTTTTGAGCTAATGTATGGTCAGAAACCTATAATGCCAATCAAGGATGTGATTCCCACATGGAATGTATTGTCTTGGGAAGCTGGAATGAATAGGGATGACCTTTTTGCTATGCGCATACAAAAATTTGAAAGAAGGACTCAAGATATTACGATTGCAGTAGCACGATTAAAAGATGCAAGGTTGAAGAATAAGGACAGATTTGATAAAAGGCACAAGCTAAGACCTAGAGCTATTGAGGAAGGTGATTGGGTGTTGGTGTATGATATTAGTCTTGATAAACAACATTCAACAATAAGAAAGCTTTGAAAAATATGGTTTGATACTTATGTGGTTAAGCATGTACACGGGAATGCAACTTATACCTTGCATGAGTTGGATGGCATAGAAATGAAAATTCCCATTGCAGGGAAAATAATCAAGCTATTCAAAATAAGAGGTGGTACAAATCCCTTTATTTCACAAGAAAGTCAAAATGAAGGCTTTGATGAACATGTTATGGATGAGGATGAAGAAAGAGATGATGATGCACTGGACTTCGTTGTAAGAGATGACAACATCGATATGTATGTTGACTTAAATGAAGACTGAACCTGCAAAAGATATGTGTGGCACATGCCAAAGGATGTGCAAGTTTAGAGGGGGTGGATGTCATGCCATGTTACGTGTGTAATGTGAAACTAAAGTATCTACCTCACCATTCTCAATGTTTTTGCTGTGTGGGACCAAATAATACAATGTACATAGTGTGATATATGGGAAAACGGATGCCATGGTTGTAGGCATGTACATACCTTGCCAATGAGTGGAATTGTTGCATGTTTTACCACATTAAATAATTCCTAATTTGCTTTAGAAATGTACAAATGTCAAGTGTTTCAAATGGCACGTTCGTTTTGCCTAGAAAGTTCAATGCAGGCGATCTCGATCGAAAATAGCAGGTTTCATGCACATGCATAAAAGATGCATCCAAAGTGCTTACCAAGTGGTAAAACGAGTTTCAAAATGAAACTTAAGCCCAATGGTATTTTTCCACATTTTTAGGGATTTTTCCCAACTTGCCTGGGCTTTATACACGCAAAAAAGGAAATTTTTGGGGTAAAAATGGTCATAAAATGATAAAAAATGACCCAAAATTGGTAAAAAATGGCTGAAAATTCCACATCAATCACGATAACATGACTATAAGGAGTTAAGGAACATTTTAGAACATCAATATCAGCACTTTGAGCTTCTCTGTGAAGGGATACAAAGCCTGTACATATGGTTTGCTAGTGTAGCCCATGTTGTTCCAACCCCATATTCAAGGTTGTGAGGCCTCCAATTAGGATTTCCCTCTTCAAATACCTACTTGGGAATGTATAATGAAGTTCTGAAGCTTCCATGATATGGCTATGACACGGAGAATTGAAGCGTTTATTTAGGGTTTTTATCAGGGCAAAAGAGCACTGCAACTGTGCAATTGGCATCGAGGCTACACCAAATCATCACTGGCGCTTTCTTAATTGCACTTCAAACTTCTTGATGACAGCGAGTTTGAAGCTACCAATAAGAATCTATGCACTATCTTGACAAAAATAGTATCAGATTCAAGAGCAGATTGGGACCAGTTGTTACACTCTACAATGTGGGCGTATAGGGTAGCCTACAAGACCTCTATTGGAACAACATCGTACAACATGGTGTTTGGGCTTACTACTATCTTGCCTGTAGAGTTCTTGATCCCAACACTAAGAGTAGCTAAAAAACTCAAATGGACAGACCATCAATTGTCTTCAAGAGTATATGACCTAGAGAAACTAGATGAGCTTCGCTTGAAAGCTGTAGCTTCTATCTACATTCAAAGAGAAGACAAAAGGAATTTTCTGATAAGCATGTACGCTCAAAAGAGTTTAAAATAGGAGACCATGTCCTAGTTTATACATTGAAACAACATACAAAGAAACTTAAAAATCAAGGGATGAGACCCTTTGTGATCAAAGATTATCACCAAGCGGGGCTGTCAAGCTTGCTACATTGGATGGTGAAGAAATGCCTACTTGGATTAGTGGTTGCCGGATTAAAAAATTATCATTTACCACTAACCCAAAGCATACTTTAACAAATCCATATCAAAAGAAACAATCTCAAGAAAAAAAATGCATACACAAAGAAGCTCATAACGAAGCCCAAGAATGCATGGCAAAAGAGAAGCTTCTACGTGAACAATAGTAGACGGGACCACCACTACGGATCAATGTAGTTAAAGTGATAGATTTTGAAGAGGAGCATACAATGGATCCGACAATACAAGTCAAGCTTGGAAGTAGTCACGTAGAGGCCTACGCAATATCAAATTCCGGAGCTCAAGGAAATCTTATTTCCTACGGCCTATACAAGTAGCTTACACTTGAGGAAGATCTTCAACCAACACATCAACACATTCAAAGTTATTCAGAGCATTCAATTAAGGCAATGGGATGGATGGTGATAAATGTTCATATTAATCAATATTTATGTGGTAGAAGATAAGCCAATGCAACATCCATTATTGCTCGGTCAACCATGGCAGAGATAGTACAATGTACAGATTGATTGGAGCTCTAGTACAATAAAAATTCAACATTCTACTGCCAACCAAGAAGTTCCCTTTGCGACAGAACAAAATAACAAACCATCGGTAATGGACTCAAAAGCTAAGGGAAAACAAATCTTCCTTACAACAGATCAGGAATGGATTCCAAACAGAAAATCAAAGGATATCACTAATGCGGAGCCGAGCACAGAAAATATTCCAAGGGATATGTTTGAAAGATCCACCAAGAAACAACCGCCAATGCAGTCATCAGCAACACCTAAGCAAGTCTGGATCAAGAAGGAGGAGGTTACACAATTATAGCAGACCAAGATTATAGCTACCTTAAAAAAGACAAATGGTAAACCTCAAAAACAAACCCAATGGTACAATCAGGTATTGGTGCCAAGGTTGATTGTTGCACAAAGTAATCAAGAAAAAATCTAGATTCCAAAGAGACACAACAAGGAACTCTCTTCATTACAAACCCCTCAGGTCCCACCAGCACCAAAGCCATCTGTCCCAAGATAAAATGTGAAGCAAATTTGGGTATCCAAGAAATCAGAGCCAACTTCAAAAACACCAACTCAGTTTTGGATACTTAAACAAAGGCCAAGAAAAACGACATATGTGGATCTTGAATGCAAACAAGACTGTCACCAAAAGCTGCAACATGGACCAGGAGTACAAAGGAACCCAATGTCAATCAAACAACGAGCGGCACACTTAGAAAGATTATTATTTCACCGCTCTACTAATAATATTGCCTTATCAGGAAACCTCAGCATTGAATTCCATTAAGTAGATTGCTTTTACCCTCCTCTCGCACAACATGAATTTTTTCCATGCATTGACCGAGTATGCATATAGGGCTGCATTACATGGCCTGCATTTGCATATATTGATACCCATGCACAAAAAATACCCTAGGGCAATATAGCATTGTCCGGGATGACTCTAACTACAAGGGGGGGAGGCATTCTCAATGCGAACCGACAGACTTAAAAGTACTCATAGGGCACATATTCTATGTTTTTGGGTTTTGTTGTGTTTCATTGCAAAATCTTTTTAGTGAACCCAAGTATTTATATGTCTGTATCTAATGTGATTCTATAGAAATATGAGGAAAAACACAAAAAATGAGCCTTTAGGTGTGTATATATGTAAAAATATCAATTTTTATTCAAAAAAATAATAACAGAGCAATTCGGCCAAAAATATTACAAATGAGTGTACATAGCAGCTTATCATGTTATTTTTTATTTATTTGGATTTATTGATATTTTTTGAGCTAATTTAGTTATTTTTCTTATATTTATGTTAATATTTTGAGGAAAAACAAAGAAAAATAGAAAAATCATGTGAGATAGACACGTAATGACAAATAAAAAATACAAAAGTGATCCATAAGTCAAGGGAAACATATGGTGAAGTCGTGGTACAATTATGAAAAAAAATTGTGGAAGGCCGCTTGCAAAGACCATAAGACACATCTAGGCAAGTGAATGCCTGTATTGGCCATAACCTACTCAAAATTCAATTTTGAAAGTTACTTGAGTTACCAGTATAGAGAGGAACCTGTGGAGTGAAACTTCGTTCATTCTGACCAGCTAGACATCATACGCGTATGATGTCTAAAGGGCACTTGTAGAGACCAAAATGGAAATTTGAGCTTACCAGGGTGTTAAGCACAACAAGACAAGCTTACTCACCAAATTTGGGCCAATTCTGAGCACATAGACTTTATACGCGTATAGGCCAGATCTGGAAGTCAAAATTCACTTTTGACCACATAAAGGGTTGGGAAATGATGTTTTAAGCCTGTTTACAAAAGTTCATGTCATTCTGAGCCAAAAGACATCATACGCGTATGATATCTCATAGGCTAGATCTGGGTCAAATCAGACATTTGAGTATCTCAGTGTCCTAGAGCATAAAAGAAGTCCCTAGCCAAAACTTCATAGAATTTGGAGCTCATTTGGGCTTGCAAAGAGCAAAAGACAAAAAACTGCAGATTCATGCTTGTATTGGTCTTAACTTGCTTAAAAAATGTCCAAATTGAATTTTGAAACTTGCTGGAGAGTTGCTTGAGTGATAAGGAATCAATGGAACAAAAGTCACCTCATTCTGCCACAAAAGACATTATATGCGTATAATGTCTCAAGTGTCAAAATAAAGGTTAAATTTACAAATTGAAACTTGCAGTGGGTAGAGGACATCAAGGATGGCTCACATACCAAATTTTGTCAAATTCTGAGCACATAGACATTATACGCGTATAATGTCTCAAGTGCTAAAGTAGAGGTCAAAAGTTACATATGAGCTCACAGAAGTGTTTGCCAGCATAAAAGAAGCCTAGTGACCAAATTTCAACAAATCTAGGTCACATTTGGTCAAGATACAAGCAAAAATCCTTGATCTCAAAATTGTTTTGAGTGCTGTTTCAAGTGCAGTTCACCAAAATTGCTCTAACTTTTTATAGACAATTCCAAATTGAGTCAAGTATAGCCAAGAGAGCTTGTGGTGTTTTATAGCTGATTTTTTCCAGGTTTCCTAAATCCAAACTTTTAGGGTACCCAGAACTAGTTTCTAGAGACCAAAAGAGTCACAAATTCCTAACTTTTGAAAGACTTGATCAAGGACCAAAGGTGCTTATTAAGGACTATCTTGAGATTATTAAGTGGGCTTGACATTACGAAAGCTAAGATCATCAGGATGGAAAGACAATCTACCAATCATGCTGTAGTATGACTAGAGGTATGGCAAGCCAAGTTAGAAGCACTGAAATGCCAATCTATCCACATTTTGACACAAGTCTAGCTACATTTCCACCATGGATGTACCCAGATGCAACCATAGAACATGACTTTTATAGAGGTGGACATTTGGTCAATGAAGGACCATAGATATCTCCACCAAGCATGAGAATTCCTACGAGAATTCCAAAAAGGGAGCCACTTGGATTCCCTTCTAGAGCAATAACGAGAGATGAAATGATCATAGGGATGGTAGACATGCCTCCTCAAGTGAATCTGCCTAATGGACCATGGCTGTACCTAGATGCAACCATAGAAAATGACTTTTATAGAGGTGGAATTACGGTCACAACAGGACCATATGTAGCATCACCACCCCCTATAACTTACTCCTATCCAAATCAGAGCAGAACCTTGAGAAGACATGATACTGAGAGTAACACATCTTCTCAGAGGAGTGATTCACCAAGAACCCAACCCACAATAAAGCCAAAAATATCTAGTGAGCAAATGAAACTTATAGAAGGATTATGAGGGCCGGAATGTGGAGCCGTCAGAGGGTGGCCTCTACACCTCCTTGCCGATCCTCCTCAATGGCAATGGGGCACACAAATCCACCAAAACGATAGGGGGCACCACCTAGCTTATGTGCGGCTAGGACGCAAGAGAGTGAGTAGGTAACACACTATGCAATGGACCATATGGAATGCTTCTTGTCATGAGAGAGAGAGAGGGAGAGCACTGTACCAAAACCCTAAATAAAAACATCACTCACTAATCCCCAAGACCATGGGAGAAGAAGAGAGTGGAACCATCTTGACCATTTGCATGACCTTGAACACACACATAAACAAAAAAAAAAATTAAAAAAAATAAAATAAATAAATAAATAAATAAATAAATAAATAAATAAATAAATAAATAAATATATATATAGAGAGAGAGAGAGAGAGAGAGAGAGAGAGAGTTATGGGGCTGCGTTTTAGGTATTGTATACTTATTTCATCATTAGAGAGTGATGGAGAGGGAGTTTTAGGGCTAGGAGTTCACATACCACCAAGTGATAAGCAATACATCATGCATAATAAGTAAGCGTAAGAACCACGAGAGAGATTTGTGGAAATATGGCATAAAGAAACCATGTAACTATCAACACAAGACCATAATTACAATCGAGAGACTTAATGGGCAGCCATGGATACTCCAAGTGTAGGCATGAAGCTCAAGCACCAAGGCTTAAGAGGTGGTGTGTGTAGCGTAACCCTCTAGCAACTTGTTACCCTATTGTGTTGTGTTCCCCTTGTGTGTAGAAGAGGCCTCTTTATATAGGAGAGGGGAAGCTTAAGATGGAGTTAATTTCTAATTGCAATTAAATTTCTCAAAGCGGATGGTGCAGTGATGATGAAGCTCCTCCCCACCACTTTGGTTTTTTGCATGATGGCCAAGTGGTGACTAGGCCTAAAAGATGCCTCTAGCCATGTGAGTGGCCACTCTAGCTAGAGGCCAAATGATGTGGTAAGTGAGGTATAATGATGTACAAAGGTGAGAGAAAGAAGGGTTTTTACAAGGTTGGGTGAGAGAGAGTTGAGGGTAAAGTGGTTGTGTGTGTGTGTGGAAGCAGGGAAAACAGGGTAGGCAAACCAGTCACTGTGAGCTGCCAACAGGGTCCCACCGTTTTGGACATAGCTCCTCGCTCAAAGCTCCAAAAAATAAAATAAAAATACTGGCAAAGAGATGAGATCACGAGCTACAACTTTCATTCATGCCACTTTGGCAAATTCGGTGTGGAGCTACGTGCTAAAATTCGAGCCAATAAACATGTATTTCCACATCCCAAAAGTCTTTTTGGTGGACCATATGACCTTATCTTTCCTTATGCTTCCAAAGATGACTCATTGATTCCTTGTGTGAGCATAATGTATACCCATGACTCACCTTGCAACCATCTATGAAGAAGATAATGATAGAGATATGCAAATATAATGAAAATAGAAAATAGGAAATAACATATAGCAAAATGAAGGGAAAATAATGAGTGATGAGATAATAAATAGTAAAAATATTAGAAAAATAAGTAATGATGTGGAAAGTTTATTAAGATAAATATGATGGGTTTTATTTATTTTTGAAAGATAAAGTAGGAAAAAGAAGCCAAATCTACAAATCTACTACTAGTTGAAAGATAAAATAGGAAAAACAAGCCAAATCTACTAGTAGGAAAAAAATGCTAAAGATAGAAATGCTAGAGGTGGTTCATACACTAAAAGCATTTGGCTTCTTTGGAGAGGATACACATGAAAAATACCGAGTGGGGGTGCATGCAAAAATCCACCATCATTAGCCCTCCCCCAAAAGCTAGCTGCATTCATGCCTCTAGCAAAATTTAGACCTGTTTTTGTACCTAGTAGCTTTGCGTATAAGCCATCTCTGCCGCCTTTTGTTTGGATCCTTTGAAAATGCTTCTACCCCAAGTAAATGCATAGTATCAAGCCAAATTTGCCTTTGTTGAGATAAGGGAACATGGAGTAGCTTTTTGTTTGTAATGACCTCATACAGTGTCTCACGAGTAGCGATACAAGCTTCTTGGTTCTCCTTTGTGGGGAGTGGTTGAGTTCCTATACACTCCTTCACCAACTTTTCTCCCTTCCAATCTTGGATCACAAGGCTTTGGTCATCACAAACCATGGGACTTTTACTTGTTTGGTCGCTAAGAGAGCATCAAAAAACATAGACCTGTCAACTACCAAGTTCATGCCAAATAGCTTTGCTCCCTTCTCATTGTAGATAGCAATCCCTATTGTTGTTTTGTCGAGATTCAGAGTGTAGATTCCATCAAGGCAAGGCAAACAAGCTTCTCCTAGCAGAACAACTTCTTTTCCTTCCTTCCTAGGTGGCTCAAGCTTAATCTTTTCCTCGTGGCATTCACGGGTTAGCATGCATGCTAAACCAATTGAGCTTTCAACCTACATAGTGTAGTTTGATTCTTGCAAAGGTACTACCCACTTTGAAACATATGCAAACATAGCCCAATGCTTAATAACAAGGGAAAGATACCCTTCCATGGTCACATCCACAAGCGTTTTAAGAAAAAAATCAAAACTAAACTTTGCAGTTGTTGTTGCAAACATTTGTGCCATCACTTGGTGCTTGTTAATGTGTTGTGCCGTAGAAATTGCTGTGGTTTGGTTGTAGCCATCAATAAGAAAGCCTTCTTCAGCCTGCAATACATTGTTTGAGCTCACCATGGTCAGATTAGTGAGTACTACTCCCATGATCTCGGCTTGAGAGCTATCACTCTCATCTGTAATTGTTGACTCCTCTTCTGATGTAGAGTAGGCGGATGAGCTAAACTCATCCATAGATGTTTCTAAGTCTAATGACTCATGCTTTCCATCCCTTAGGTCAATTTGAATAGCCTTACCCTTATTTTTCCCTTTGTGTGGTTGCAATTCAAGCATGCCAGTACCCCAGTCTTGCCTTGCCTGCATTTCCATTAGCCAAGGCCTCCCAAGGATGATGGGATAGCCCTCCCCCTTGGTTGGGATCACATAAGCATCAATTGAGACTACCACACCAAAAACTGAAACCTTCAATCCACTAAACTTTCCCACACAAGCCACCCTCACATTATTTGCCATCTTAGCTTGTAAGGAAGTCTGCTCGTTTACTTCCAAACCCAATCTGTGCATCAATTTCTCTGTCATAACACAAATCTCGGCCCCACCATCCACATACACATTGGAGACTCGTTGAATCTTATCTCTGCATCAATGATGACTGGCACAATATCCTTCATGCCTCTTGCACTAATGGACCCAACTAACTTTGCCTTAGCCCTCCTAGTGCTAACCATCTTAGACTAGGTTCTACGCATCTTTGGGGAAAGGTGGAGGAGTTGCTGCCATGAAATCTTTGGTCCTTGCTTACTCACATCTGCTATAAGGTCATAGGGTATGGATTCCACCCCAAGTGGAAAGTCTTCTACTCCTATGTGCCTCCTTGACCTACTCTTACTTTTCTTGTCTCTTAGCACTTGGGAGGAACCTTCATTCCCTTTATCAGGCTCTGAAGCTTCCATTTCATCAGTTCTTTGTCTCCTAACTCTCTTTATTGGCATGGCAACAACTTCCTCCATTTTTGCTTTCCCTTTATCCTTACCGTTGTCAAGACTTATGACAGAGACAACCCTATCCTCCCCACCTGATGGTAGTGGAGGGATCTCTGCTGGTGCTTGTTGTGGTGGAGGAGGGGGTCTCAATATTTGAATTGGTGGAGCCACATGTGCATTTTGTCCACTTGGCAGCCTTGCTCGAGGAGGGTGACTTGTTGGTGGGGAGGTCGTTTTTTATTACCATTTCCTTGATAGCGTCGTGGGTGAGGGCAATAATACATGCCGTGACCTACCTCTCCACAATTGTAGCAAACGTACTCATTGGTTTGCCTTTGTCCTTCTTGTCTATTTTGTTCATTTCCTGGCTGGGGAGCCCTTACAACTTGAACCAAATTGATGGACAAGCTCTCTAGGTGATTGGTGATTTGTTGAAGCAGCTCTTATTGAGAGGACTCTTGGTCTGTTGCTCCTGTCCCTGCTACTACCCTTGCCGTAGGTTGAGCTAGCAGTGGAGGCTCCATTCCTCCTTGTAGCTGAGCTTGGAACTTTAATTTTCTATCCTTCTCCCTTGCATAATTCATAGCTTTCTCAAAGGTGTATGGGAATTTACCTTTTACCTTTTCTCGAAGGATGGGGTAAAGCCCTGCTAGGAAACAACCCTTCTTTAGGCACTCTGGCGCCCTTTCCCCTTCGCCTAGTGATGCACATCACTTCTCCCAAAGGTTGGAAAACTTCCCTTCATAGCTTCTATAGTCATTGGGTGATGTTTGGAGTAGCTCTAAGAGTTGTCTTCATATCTCCTCTGGAGGCTCATGATGGCGAAACACTTCGATGAAGGCCGTTTTCCAGTCTCTTCTTTCTTCGGGTGCCAAAGTTTGATACCATACTTTAGCACCTTCTCTTAAGACTAGTGGAAAGGCCCTTAGCTTTGTGGCCTCATCATCCCTTCCTGACACTAAAAATGCCATTTCCAAATTATCCAAAAAGTCTGAAGCAACCTTCCCAGGCTTACCATAAAAATTAGGGAAGGCCATAATGTAACTGAGAGAGTACACAATTACACAAAAAGCTCCAATTTATTGAAAGTAGAGTATGATAAATACAATTTGGAGCTTTAGCATAGCTAGCTCAAAATAGGATGAATATTGACACATCAAAAGAGTGGTGATAATCTAGTAAGGGTAGAATGACAGGATGAGGAGAGCGCAAGAATTCCCCAAGTCTCTCAGCTCCAACCAACAAGGCTATTCTTTGCTGATAGAATAATTTCCTATCAATACATGTATTAACCCGCATATGATACACAAAATGGAAAGGAAATATCCGTGGATCATTATTGTCATTATTGGCATCCATACTTACCCACACAAATAGACTAGCTTAGTTGCACCATCTTTGGACCAATGAGCCTGATCAGCCACAGAAGGTCAGCACCTCAGATCACTTCTACTCTTCCTGACGCGTCTGTGAAGATGTAGGGGGTGATGGCAAAACTTCTTACTATGCCGAGCCTTTTTTCAAGTAGTAGTTGGATACTATTGCCATAATCAGCATGACGAACAAAAGTTACACCACTAATGTGCAAAACATCATCAACAAGGACAGTCTCTTTAGATTGAGATAGCTTCTTGAAAATTAGCAACAAAGGTAAATTGGGAAGGCTCTTCACTCGATCACCAAAGCAGTTTGGACAATATCCAAAGAAATCTTCACGCAGACAGGAGGTTGGCTTAGGACTAGTGGTGTCTGGATTCACAAAGTGCACTGGGAGCACACGCATACGAGTGGCAATCTTATAGGCAAGCCTCCACCTCTTTGCTTCATGAGGGTTTAGGGGTGAAATTTGTGCTTGTAGGTTTGATGTTGAAGCTGGTTACTCATTGGCCTTTTTCTTGCCAAAAGTGGTCATGTAACCCCCACTAAATGAGATGGGACCAACTGTCACCTTCACGCTTGAGCACGTGCTACAGCTTTAGGCCACTTAGATGTGGATGTGATCTTCCTTTCCTTAACTACCTTTTTAGGAAAGAGAGGTCTAGTAGACTCTCTTTTCCTTTAATGTGTGTTACGGTACTTTCGTGTTGATAGCCGTTTTTTGGCTCTCCATAATTGCCATAGTAAGTTACTCCACCCTACCAAATTCACCCAAACGCTATGGCTATCCCTACCATTTCACTGTACATAGGCGTGTGTGAGTTAGGGGGCTTTTTCCATATCTTCTTAAAAACCCTCAGCTAGCTAGTCACTGAGCTAGTTGAGCCAAAAAAATAAAAAAAAATAAAAAATAAAAGTATATTATGGCCTCTTTGTGTGTAAATATTTCATTGTATATATGGCCTAAATATATGGATTTTTTATAATTATTTTGGTATTTTATTTAAATATTTCTACTTAGGTGTGTGTTTTATTAAACCTATGTACACATTCTTTCATCCTCTTACACCATAATTATATTTTTGCCAATATGTACATACTCTAACCTCATATTTTTCCTTTATACAAATCACTCCCACATTTTCACCCTCACCCTCGTGAAAACAAAAAATTGATTTCTACTCATTGGTTACGTTTATTATATTATTTACTTGCATACCTTTTCCTCTTTCACCCAAAATAATTCAAGGAGGGACCATATCATATGATTCCAATATCTTTCCATATCCATAACTCCTCCATATTTTTATTATTATTTTTACTCATTATTCTAACACCATGTGCTCATTGAGCTAAAGTCCATGAATAGTCCATACACTAGTCCCACCATGTATATATTTCTTTATTCACCAGTAATCCTCCTCCATGCATGGGTCAATGGAAACTTGGATGCTTTGTATTATAATATGACAAAGGAGGGGCTCACTCTTGGATGCATTGTACAAATTCAACAAAGGAGGGGGCCACTAAAAGACTTTTGCAGGCATAAAAAAAGGCTTTTTGGTGAGAATTGTGGCACCTATCTCCACTTCGAATTTGGAGCGGTGGTCAAAAGAGAAAATGTAGCCCACGCTCTGAATAATCACCTCAAATTTTTTCATTATTTTTGGAGCTACCAGCAGTGAGCTATGATTTTTTGAGTGGACCCCAGTCTGCCCACTTTTCTCACAAGTAGCCCTTAGTCTTCTCTCACCCTTCCACACACCTACTCACTCTTACACATCCCTCCCTCTCCTTCCCTCACTCAAACCTGCAATGTCCATGGCTTCTCCCACCCTCTTCACCATTACCCTTCTCTCTCATCCCTATAGTTCTTTTATGAACCTCTACATACATACACCCTCTCCATGTCTCTCTCTATTGCTTCTATGTTACAATTTCATTTACCTCTCCTAAAAATATCTAAAATTCAGAATCTTAACCATGATAACTTCTGCAAATTGAGGATTTTTCATCAACAAATCCTCTTTTCATCGTGGTGGTCAACCGTGGCGGCGGCGTAAAGAAGCGAAGAAGAAGAAGAAGACCAGCGGTCATTTTTCCCACAATCTACACAAGGGTGAGTTCAAGCTTCTTCAAAGCTTCACCATCTCAATGATTCTCTTTTAATTCACCCCTCTTCCTTCATCAAATCAACTCATCCTACCCATTGTAAATGTATCACTACCAATTCTAGTTATTATTACCACTAACAACTAACTTCTCTTGTAAAAATGCACCCACACTATCAACATATGGAGTAGGCAACCGCACAAGTAAACCAAATTCACTCACTCCCATGGAAGTTTCTCTCCTTTCACCACATCAATAATTCTCTTACTTGAGCCCACATCCATGTGACTCAAGAGAAAAGAGAGACCCCATTCTCATTTGAAATTCATAATCCTTGATCTTTCCTAATAAAATTGATTAGGCTTAATCCTAATCAAGGCTTCTAAAACCTATAAATAGAATCCATTCCTCCTTGTAAAAGACATCACTATACCATTGCACACTAGATTGAGCGTACCACACGCCAGTTCTATCTTGGTTGTAAAGAGAGAGTAAGCTTTCTATACACCATCACCTTGGTGCATAGAAAAGCTTGAGCTAGTTTGAGTGAGTGCGAGTAGAAGATATTCTTCCTACCATTGTTGTATCTACCCCAACATCAATGAATTGGTAGTTTTGGGTGCAATTCATGTCCAAAGGCTCACGCTTCTCCTCCAATTTGGCTTGGCAAACTCATTCAGCTTCATAAGGTGACTTGTTTCATTGAAGGTTGTTGTTTTGTTGCTTGTGATTCATTGGCTATTGTCTGGCTACCATTGTAAGAGGGTGGATGGTGAGAGGGCTCCCATAACCCTAAGACAATGTGCTAGTGATGCTTTAACCAAATCTTGTCACTTGATTCCGCAAGCTCTAAGTTCCTTTTTGTGCAAAATATAAAGTTGAAGCTAAGTTGTACACCATCTCTCTCTCTCTCTCTCTCTCTCTCTCTCTCTCTCTCTCTCTCGTGTTTTAGTGTGTGAGAGTGTTCCATTGGTGTTAGGGTTAGTGTAAATTCCTTGCTTGTTTGTGGGTTGATCTAATGATTCTCCTCTTTTGCGTCCTAGTTCGCTCTTAAACTAGGTGGTGCCCCTTGTGTAGTTGGGATTTGGCTGTGGGTTTGTTGTTTTGGTTTGTGTTGTGTTGTGCCCTAGCCCCATTGAGCAGCACGGGAGCCTTGAAGGGTGTCTAGAGGTTGCTCTTCTTGTTGCCCGCCCCGGACCGCCTCAGTGTGTTGATGTAGAGAATTTCAACTGTGTGTGCATCGGGGGTTATTGGAGCATTCATAGGTTAAGAGGAGAGGTAAATCAAGCTCTTCTCCTCATTCTTCTTCGTTGGGACAATCACAAACAAGGCAAGGAGAGGGACTTACTTCTTGAATGTCGATGACACTACAGCCATGCAACATGATCTCGATGAAAGATTTCAGGGCCTCTAGAGCCTCCTCCTCCTTTGTCCTCCAATTTGCAAACTCCTCACGCCACTCGTCCATGTTGAAAATTGCACACCTTCATTGTTTGTGAACGGAAGGTCTATGTAGCCCTCCTCTGTGGGGGCACCAAAATGAGGGCCGGAATGCGGAGCCCTCAAGGGGTGGCCTCTACACCTCCTTGCCAATCCTACTCAATGGAAATGAGACAGACAAATCCGCCAAAACGATAGGGGGCACCACCTAGCTTGTGTGCGGCTAGGACGCAAGAGAGTGAGTAGGTAACACACTATGCAATGGACCATATGGAATGATTCTTGTCATGAGAGAGAGAGAGAGGGAGAGCACTCTACCAAAACCCTAAATAAAAACATCACTCACTAATCCCCAAGACCATGGGAGAAGAAGAGAGTGGAACCATATTGACCATTTGCATGACCTTGAACACACACATAAACAAATAGCAAGAGAGAGAGAGAGAGAGAGAGAGAGAGAGAGAGAGAGAGAGAGAGAGAGAGAGAGAGAGAGAGAGAATTATGGGGCTGCGTTTTAGTTATTGTATACTTATTCCATCATGAGAGAGTGATGGAGAGGGAGTTTTAAGGCTAGGAGTTCACATACCACCAAGTGATAAGCAATACATCATGCACAATAAGTAAGAGTAAGAACCACGAGAGAGATTTGTGGAAATATGGCATAAGGAAACCATGTATCTATCAACACAAGACCATACTTACAATAGAGAGACTTAATAGGCAGCCATGGATACTCCAAGTGTAGGCATGAAGCTCAAGCACCAAGGCTTAAGAGGTGGCGTGTGTAGTGTAACCCTCTAGCAACTTGTTACCCTATTGTGTTGTGCTCCCCTTGTGTGTAGTAGAGGCTTCTTTATATAGGAGAGGGGAAGCTTGATTAAGATGGAGTTAATGTCTAATTACAATTAACTTTTTCAAAGCGGATGGTGCAGTGATGATGAAGCTCCTCCTCACCACTTTGTTTTTTTGCATGATGGCCAAGTGGTGACTAGGCCTAAAAGATGCCTCTAGCCATGTGAGTGGCCACTCTAGCTAGAGGCCAAATGATGTGGTAAGTGAGGTATAATGATGTAAAAAGGTGAGAGAAGAGGGGTGTTTACAAGGTTGGGTGAGAGAGAGGTGAGGGTATAGTGGTTGTGTGTGTGTGTGTGTGGAAGCAAGGAAAACAGGGTAGGCAAACCAGTCACTGTGAGCTGCCAATGGGGTCCCACCATTTTGGACATAGCTCCTCGCTCAGAGCTCCAAAAAATAAAATCAAAATATTGACAAAGAGATGAGCTCACGAGCTACAACTTTCATTCACACCATTTTGGCAAATTTGGTGTGGAGCTACGTGCTAAAATTCGAGCCAAGAAACATGTATTTTACTCATCCCAAAAGCCTTTGTTGAAGATGTGCCCCCAGGTTATTCACACCTACTTCCCCATCCAGTATAATAACGGATAGCGGCGCCCATTATTTTCTGACTTTCTAGTCTACCTGGATTATCGGCACTTCATCATCTCTGACAGCTACCAAGTCAACTACTCTCGCATCAGCTTCAACCTTTCTTCGCTGTCTGATGAATTTTACTGCTTTAGGCAAATTAAGTCTTCTTGATGTCTTCTAATTCAACTGTCAGTTTTTTAATTCTTTCATAGATTTTGACATGAATTTCTTCTCTCTCTTGATCAGAGTTATTATCAACACTCAAGGAATCGGGACTATCTTCACAATGTCAAACCTCTGTTCTGGTGTCTGCTTTGCCCACTTCTTTGTTTTCCTTTGGAGTTAGATCTGATTTGACGTTTCCTAGATCTTCCACCAATCCTTGGACTGCAGCAAGCATAGTCTCAGAGATTCCAAATCCTGGCTGATATGGCTACCTTTTCTCAGAAGACTGGGATGGTATCTTCTGAATGACTTGAGCATCAAAACTCTTGGGTTGCTATGGTAGCTCTTAGCTAGATCTTTGGTGATCTTAGCCGCCAGTTCTCTCTACTCTTGCCATTCATCGACTACCTTCTCTTTGCCCTTTGCCTTCCATAACTCTCTCTGCTGAGTCCATTTGCTAGTTTCAGGTCTAACTGGTTTCACCGGCTCATCTAGGATTTCTCCAATGACTACCCCTTTACTACGTGTAACTGCCTGTACTGGAACTGGTTCTGGGGCTTTCGCCTAAGTAGCCACAGTACTGGGTGCCTCTGAACACTGAGCCACAAAGTGACCATATTTTCCACAAGGATAGCAGTTAAGGCTTCAATTTTGAAAATTACCCCATCCTCTGCCTCGGCCAGTAGCCCCTTGGTATCTACCGTGCCCAGTACCAGTGCCACTAATACCCGATTTCTCCTCTTGAGGTACATTGGTCGTCTCTACCTTAGCTAGTTCAGTGTTGGTAAATGCCACTAGAGACAGATCTTTTCCCTTCTTGAAGTGATGAATTCAAATGCCACAATTGTTCCATAAATGACCATATGCTTTGCAATAGGTACACTGTGGGCATTCATTGGAAACATGATCTTTAGATTTTCACTTCGCGCACCAAGTTTCCATTCTCCTAAAATTGGTTGTCTGGTCTGGCTGATTTTAGCAATTTGCTTGGCCATTGCATCAAGCTTCCTAGACTAAGACCCCCTCATAGTCTTGTCCTTGCTCTTTTCATAAGAGATGTTGTCACAATTGTTGGAGGTCTCACTAGAATCTGAATTCTCAGTGGAAGAACTGCTACTGCTGGACCTCCGCTTCTTGTGACTTCTCTTGTTGTTCAAGCTTCAGAGCTCTTTGCACCAAATCATTAAACTTCTTTATTGGTGTAGGTACCTCTTGTTCTTTGAGTTTCTTGCTGCGGAACCCATTCAAAAACCATGCGTGTAGCCTCTTTTTTGAAGGTGGCTCCTGCAACTACCTGGTTAACTTCTTGATCTTTTCAACATAACTCCTCACATACAATTTTCCTTGTTTGATTTTTTCAAGCTCACAGAGGATGTCTTCATCACCTCTGTTGTCTGAATACTCAAGTCTAAAAGCCTTGAGCAATTTGTTGTATGACCTGAGCTGGCAAGCTAGGTAATGGTAATACCATTTTCTTGCCGCATCTTTTAGTGTCTAAGGAAAATATTCTCCCCAGTCATCTTCATCAATACTCTTCAACTCAGCATACTGCTCAAAAGCTTGAATATGAACATCAGGATCATCTTTATTTCCACCTTTGAACACAGAAAAAGAAATCTTTAATGAAGAAGTATAATCATGCCGGTCAGCATCGTCTCTGCTTCTTCTGACCTTGGGAGCCTGACTGCGTCTTCCTGTAGTGATCTATGTCAGCATCTTGGTCAAATTTCTCTTCCATTTCAGTCTCTATCTCTTCTTTGTCTTTCCTACTAGAACTATGATGACTTCCCTTGTTGCCCTTGGCCTCAACTGCCTTGTGTGTGGACCAAGAACTCTTGGTTTTGTGTTCCTCACACTCAACCCTTCTCCTCCTGGAGTAATTGGAATGCTGAGAGTCTCTGGCCTTGTCAGCATGACTGTGCTCCTCCTGAGCCTGAGTCTCACTCTCAGGGCCCTTCTTAGTATCAGACTCTCTTTTTGATACTTCAGGAATAGGGTCGACGCGGGTGGAATCTGTGCCTAACCGGGTAGATGGTTTGCAACCACAACTGACTTTGGGTGCCATGTGTGTAGCTGGAAATGCTAACTGGGAGATAAGAGGTCTCTGGTCTAAGAGTGATCAGCTCTAACCACCATGATTGCCGAAATGTAATGGGAGTTGGTCTCTTCAGACAACTTATTCTAGTGCAAGAATTTAGAGCTGCTGGTTATGTCGTCAGTTCAGTTAGTGAGAACTAGAACAGAGTACTGGAGTGAAATATAGAATTGAATTGGAATGTTATATTGAAATGAAAGACACAACTAAAAGACTGGAAATGGTATTTGCATATTTAGATTAATAACTCAAGGATAACCAGTACAGTGTACAGTGGGTTTAAGCTCAGATGATTACAAAAGCAATGATTACAGGGGTGAATCTAGAAGCTAAGAGTTCGTAAACCAATAGTGTTTAGAAAGCCAAAATCCAAAAAAGACAAGAAGCTCGGTTACAGTGTAGCAAGTCCTATTTATAGCTCTCAAGAGTTACTATAGTACCTGCGGTAATTATTGCTAGTGTGGCTGCTCCTGCTTCCCACTGGTCGGGGCCTTCTAAGGGGCAGTCATGCTTGGACTGTCCTTGCCTTCTACAGAGAACTTTTCCCTTCTTATACCATTGCAATCCTGTTCTACAATGGTACATGACCAAAACCCCTCATATCCCTATAGTCCTTGAATTATTTGTTTTTTTTTGGCAAAGGTTGCACTCTAAGACTTTCATAGTTCCTTTCATGGTCCACACAAACAGTAAGGAATTGGACCACACGCTTCCTATCCCTACTCCTTATCCTAGCATAAGCTGAACCATCATCCATTACCTTTGTTTCCATATGAGTAGCAGTGAGGTATGGAGGCCCAAGGATAAGAGGGTATGTAGACATCTCTTAGACAAAGAAATTTTGGTCATCTTTCACATTGGACAGGCTCCATACAACTCCCTTGATGATTTGTTTGCTGCACGGATCATCCATCCAGGATTTATATCGATTGGCCATTTACCTTCTTGATATAGACTCTTTGACATAAGATTAATTTATGACCATGATCTATCAATACAAGGTATGTCTCTTCTAAGTCTCCCACTATCACCAAGGTCTCTGTAGTTGCTCTTGCCCAATGACTCTTGGAGTAATAACTCTTGTGAGTGGTCTCGACTTCATCTTCATCATCCAAGAAGTGAACCTGTTTTACGGGCCTCCCCCAGACTTGTAGCATCCAACAATAGTTTCATCACCTTGCTCGCCATAGACATGTACTCCATGTGCATTTAAAGTCTCTTCTTCACCTTGTACATGGATATATTTAGTAAGAAACTGCCGTTTCCTCTTGATGATATCAATTATTTTTTATGGAACTCCCTCTTTGCTATTCCAAGGACCTCACCTAGGGTAAATTTCACCTTCCTGTTCAAAATCCTCACTTCCAAAACCTTTTTGAGATCATTTGCTGCCTCTATGTCAGATTGGAGTTAGTAGGCTGGACCCTTTGCTTTAGTTTTTTTTGCACCCTTATTCTTTTCTTTAGAGGCTTCTTGCATAGGCACTTTGGAGGCATGCATCTATTGTAGGCAAGTTGATCTAGGAGGCATTGTGCCATTTCTGCCTCCACTCCTCATGGCTCGCTTTGAAGGCCCTTCATCCCCATTCTCACGCCTGCATTTCTCTTTCACAATGGAATCATTGGCTTGACATTTGGCAATGTATGCATGCACTGACAAAGAGTCTACAAGGACATTCTAACCTATATCAAGCCGAATGCAATCTCCAGCTTCATGCAAGACCTCTTTAGTCATTTTACCCTTCACAACAAACTCTATTTCCCATCGCCACAATTCTCCAATCCCATTAGATACTTCTTCTCCAACCTTGATACCTTTTTATTAATAGGTTCTACCTTCAACCCATAGGCGGTTGTCTCAACCATTGAGATGGCATGGCTGGTTTCCATGTCCTCAACTAACTTCTTCATCCCACCTTTGCCAAAGTTTGTGCCCAAGAGCTTACCTATTTCACTTAAGTGAATTTTTCCATCTTTAAAGAAAACAAGCTCCTTCATCAAAGAATCTTTGAAAGTTTTAGAATTCCTCCTTTCATGGTCAGTACTATCACACCTTATGCATCTATTTACAAAACCTTGTTTGTTTTGAGGTCGTTTCCCTATAGATTGACATGATGGTTGCCCCTTATCTTCTAGCCTTGTAAGCTTTAACTTTAGCTCTTGCATTCCTTTAACAATATCATCAAGGATGGATTTGTCACTCTTTGGAACCATAATCACAGCCTTTATGGGACTCTCGAGAACACTTGGGGCTTGACTAGGGTTGACTATCATCTTGTCTCTTCGTTGTTGTTGCATAGCTAGAAGTGAAATGGCATCTTTAACCTCATTCCAATCAGTCTTTAAGCCCTTTTCTGCATCCTTATCCTCAAGTAGTAACTCTAACTTCTCTTGAATCTCTTTTCTTGCTGCTTGTAAAAATAGCTTTGTCTTATCTAAGTTTAGGGTAGCCTTCGCAATCCTTGAAATTTAATCATAGTGGCATTCAAATTCCCTTAGCAGTTCAGTAGTGGAAAGTCCCTCTTTTGGCCAAACTACCCACTCTAAAAAATCCCTCTTTGTTACCCTTTTGCAGTCCTCCATGAAATATTCTTCTTTTAAGGCTAAGTTGAATGATTCCCATGTTACCCCATGCTCATTTTTAATTCCCCTTACATGCTCTCTGATCTTAGGAACCACAGCTAGCTCAAAACTTTGTACCATCTTTGCTTCTAGCACTTGATGAAGCTCCATCTCATTTACATATCCACAAAAATACTTTGTTACATATTTCTCATTAAATTGGTCCATTTTCTTCACCACATATTGAAGGGATTTGGTTGAGAAAAGCTCCCTCCTTTTTGCAGCTTGTTGCTGCTGCATAAACACCTCAAAAGCTTGAAACATTTGCATTGTGACTGGATCAAACCAAACCCCCTGTTGCTCTTGTTTCTCCATAGTTTTAAATATTTATTTTGAAACTAAACATATGTCAAGAATTGCGGAATGCGGCTAGGAAAGCGTCGGGCCTCTGACTGTGAGAGCTCACATCAAAATCAAGCAAGTTGTAGAACATTCGAAGCTAAAAACACACTTAAAAAGAACAAAACTCCATACATGAAAGCTTTATTTTGAAAAAGAGCCAAGATCAACTTAAAACTCTTGTATGTGTGATGATTTGGTGTAGCCTCGATGCCAATTGCACACTTGCAGTGCTTCAATTCTCCATTGTAGCCATATCCTAGAAGCTTTAGAACTTCATCAAAAACTCCCAAGTAGGTATTCAAAGAGGGGAAACCCTAATTGGTGGCCTCATAGCCTCGAATACAGGGTTGGAACAACACGGGACTACACTAGCAGACCATAGGTGTAGGCTTTGTATCCCTTCAAAGAGAAGCTCAAAGTGCTGTTATTGATGTTCTTAAATGTTCCTTCACTCCTCATAGTCATGGCAATTTGAGTGATGTGGAATTTTGAGCCATTTTTGACCAATTTTGGGTCATTTTTAACCCAAAAATACCCTTTTTGGCTTGTAAAAAGCCCAAACACGTTGGGAAAAATCCCTAAAATTGTGGAAAAATACCATTGGGCTTAATTTAATCTTGAACCTCATTTTACTACTTGGTAAGCACTTTGGATGCATCTCTTACGCTCGCACATGAAACCTGCTATTTTCGATCGAGATCGCGATCGCCCACATTAAACTTTCTAGGAAAAACGAGTGTGCCACTTCGAAACCCTTGACATTTGTACATTTCTAAAGAAAATTATAAATTATTCAATGTGGTAAAACATGCAACAATGCCACATCCCCGGCCTTGCCTGCCCGTCAAGGTATATACACATCTGCAATCATGCCATCCATTTTTGCATATATCACACTATGTACATTGTAGCATTTTGTCCCACATAGCAAATTCATTGAGAGTGAGGTAGATACTTTAGTTTCACATTATGCATGTGCCACAACACGACACCATTAGCTTGTGGATGGTAGGGAGCTGACTTCTTATGAGTAATCATGAACATGTATAAAAGATTTTCAATAACTTCATGAATGAAATGTGTGCCATGATCACTGACAAGTTCTATGGGTATAGGCACAGGCACTAAGGATTGTTCTTCCAATTCCTCTATAGTGGGTGCATACCTAATGCCCATTGGTCTCATTCTTGGCAGAGGTGGATGTTGCCCCAAAACTGGTTGTGGCCATTCAATCCCTATTGGTCCTAGAAAATTCCCTACTATGTACCTAGGCATTGGTGGTACCTAAGGAGGTGCTACTTGGGCTGGTGGGACATATTGTTGCTCTCTCACATATCCCTTGTTATAGTACCACTCTTTCGTAGCATGATTCATCTATTTTTGTTCAATGGCACACCACTTGGGTTGCTCAGCCTGTGGCTTTGCAATCAAGCTTATCCTTTTGAGCATTTCCTCAATAAGTCTCTCTTGATTTACCTCACTTTTTTTAATGGCTTTGTAGACGTAACTTCACCATGATGTGATGATAAATCATCATCTAAATCCCTATAGTCACCTTCCTTGTAGACATCATAGTTGTCTACTAGGTATAGAGCTTCCTTGGTCAACTCGTTTAGAGTTGAGCTCTTCTTCATATGAAAATCCTTCTGAAGATCCACATTCCTCATTCCTTGGATGAATATCAATATGAGTCAGGACTGAGTTGGTAACTCTTCCACAGGATAAAATTTTACATAGAGTTTCAGCCTTAAGGCTGCTTTCCTAATGGATTCTCCCTCTTTCTGCTTGAACTTATGGATTTGCAAGACCGTATTCTGAGCTATCCCTCTTTCAGAAAATTCCTCGATAAACTCATCAAAAACCTCCTCCGTTGACTAGAAAACTCAAGGAGTCCACTATGTAAAAATTACATATAGCACGTGCAAAGAAGAGCTATTTAAATAATCCCTTAATGCATATTTTCAAGTATTATATGTACCCCTTATGTATACGATTTTGAAAAAAAATTAGCCCTTATGTATGAAATTTTTCACTTTCTCAATTAAAAACCCTTTATGTAAGTACATTTTTTTGTAAATGTACCTAATTATAAATCCTTTATTTTGTTTGCACATGCTATCTTATGTTCAACAAAGTGAAATCACGTGGCGACATCCTCCTCTAGAGTTAACCCAGATCTTGAAAACTTCTGGGAAAGTCCAGTACTTCTTCAGCCCTAATGACACGCACAAAGGCTGCCACGTAATCCCTTGGATCCCTATTTCTAGAATATTTCTTGTCAACCCATTTTTGGACTTAAGAAGGTCTAATCCTTTGGTGATCTATCATTCTAAACATAGGATCCTCTATTCCTCCTCTATTAGCCCTTTCTAGCCTAGGATATGGATCATGTTCCCCCCCTAGGGGTGCTCCTAATCCATAATTCCTGATTGGTCTAGCAAGTGGTCGTTCCTCCGCTCGGCTCCTTTCTTCTCGTTCTTGACGTGGTACTTCAATACTGGTCAGATTTAGCATTCTTGTTCTACTCTCATCCTGGTATTGTTGATGGAGTGGTGGTTTTGGGTGGTTCTTCTAGCACTAACATGGCCAGATGTCCACCCCTTTTTGTGTTTAGGTCTGGTGTTACAAACTGCTCAAGCCACGCTTGAAATGATAGTGGCGATGTTTGTGAGTTATGAGGGTTAGGCAATGGTTGTTTATTTTATTTTGTTGTGGTGTCTTAATCACTTGAGAAGGGAGTTGTAGACTTGCTTGGGGTCTCTATGGGCTTTTGCTTCCCTACCAAAGCATGCACCATCAGTTTTGGCGTTACCACTTTCCCTACATTGTGTGGGTGAATTGGATTGTATTCTTGTCCGTACTTATTGACAAAAATAATATGGTTTCTAGTTATCGAATCATATGAAAACAAGTATAGGACTTCTATGCTTAGTTCATTCACATGGGGCTCCATGCACCAGTAGTAAGAGGTGACTCTTCCCTCCTTGTGCTTGTAAATTCCAATATTTTTGTGAATTGTAGCCATTCTCTCCACTCTCTTGTCATGAATGTAGAAGGCTCCAGAAAGAGTGAGTTTAGGAGGGTATTTTTTGGGTCTGCGTAACCATCTTCCCTTTTGCTATGTTTTCTCCATATGGATTGTAATTTACTTGGTCTTTGACAATGAGATAGTGGTTTCCCTCCTCATCGCAAAGTCTATCCATTAGGAAGATAATAGAGTCTAGGAGCGCCTCTTTATTTTTGACAGTTTAAGGGAGTCAAACCTTTAGTATTAAGAAAGCAATCAAAGGACAACTTTTTAATTCAAACACGTAAAATGGCTAGTTTATTTGAATTCAAAATTTCCCCCAAAAATGAAATTTAAAATCTAGAGGGAAAAAGTATATCATATAACATATATATAGAAAGAGCTCGGCATGTAGATTCTACATCTATAATCTGCACTCAAATCAAAGATCATATGTAGGAGTCATGGAAGGACGATGTCGTGCAGCTCCGCTCCCATGCTAAGAAAGATGCTAGAAAAATGCACATCAAGTTGTTTGAAGCTTACATGATTAATGAACAGTAGTTAAGGCCTGGTAACAGAACAAGTTCAATGCTGAATGTATGTCAAATGCGGTTAAAAAGGCCAAGAGATGCCTTAATGATGCCAAAAATGATTATGCTTGAAGTGAGCACAGATGGAAGATTATGATCTAGAATTGCACTGCTTGAAGTGCTCTACCGGCCTGTCTTTACAGCTCGTCGATTGAAGCTACGGTGAAGAAGTTATGGCAGTTCGAAGTTTGAGTCGATTGCAAATCCGTACCGGATTGGGAAACTGCAGCTGAGGTGATAGAAATGAAATGAATGCATGGGCTTGAAGTGCTCACTTTGTGGAGCACATTGGTCTTTTTAGTTCAGCGATCGGAGTCCCGATCGTCGCCAAGATATTGGCCGATTAAGATACACCGGGGGCCGACTCCATACCAGTCCAGTCGGCTCAGTCGGTGTCTCAGCTAGGAGTTTTGCCTATTGTCCAGAGTTTGGGATACTGGAGTAGTAGTAGCTTGATGAGTCTCATGCCTGGGATGTCATTTCATGCAGTGCTTGGCCGGTAGTGGTCGTAATTGGCAATACCCGACTGACAAGAAACAAACTTCAATGCAATAACCTAAACTTCAATGTTAAGGCCTTACTTCAATGCAATCACCTAAACTTGCATCTTAAAGGTATGTAGGATTATACGAGAGGTTGATACGGGCATCGAAGTTCAAGATGATAAGGTTAGTCAAGGACTTCTCACAAAGAATGCCGTGTTTGGCAGGGCTTTGCTAGATATGTATGCCAAATGTGGTGCCGTAAATTTTGCAGAGCTTCGTGTCTGCAATATCAGCTCTTGCAATGCTTTAAAGTAAATGTATGCCAAGTGTGGTGCCCAAAGCCCATCAGATATTGGCCAAGGGCCACAAACTAGGGCCACCCACATCTTATGGCTGTCCAATGGCCAAATTAAAGTGCGCACCCACTTGAGAATTAAAGTGGCCTAAACTAAGGGGGTGTGTGAAGCCAAGGAAAAAAACAATAAAGGCAATGGCGTTCAGTAGAGAGAGAGAGAGAGAGAGGAGAGGTGCAGGGAAGAGGAGATGGGGTCGCGCTTGCCAGCTCGGGCCTCAGATGCCCTCGCCGCAGTGTCGAAAGATGCTCAGGAGGTCGGGGCGCCCATGTTCGGCACTGGTTGCGAGATTTTTTGTGCTGCTGAAATCCTACTTTGCCACGTCAGCAGCGAGCGTTCTTATGCAGTGACGCCAACGCTACTGCTAAGGGGGGAAAAGAGCTATTAATAGCAAAATTTTTACATGAGATGGGATTCTTTTTGCATGTGTGTTACCAAGGAAACGAGCAAGGAAGCAAAGAGGCAAGCAAGGGCGAGCTCTCTCTCTCTCTCAATCTCCAATCCATGCAAGGGCGAACTCTCTCTCCCTTGATCTTCAATCCAACCAAAGCAAGGGAGAGCTCTCTATCTCGATCTCCAAGATAAGCAAGGGCGAGCTCTCTCTCTCAATATCCAATCAATACAAGGGCGAGCTCTCTCTCTATCAATTTCGGCAAGGCTTAAGTAAGGGATTTGTAACCAAGGCAACCAAGGAGATTCTTTCTCATCGGCTTAGGCAAGGAGAGATCAACAAGGGCTTGTAAGCAATCATAGGAGAATAAATAATCTTCGGCATAGACAGTGACAAATCCAACAGATGGATTCAACACAATAGCATTTTCCTCGTCAGCAGGCAAATTAGTTTAATTATCTCTTTGTTATGAATTGTGGAGCCGTTAACGGCCCGGAGTGATCTGTAATGGGAGTTTAAGCTCCTAAACTGTCAGTAGCATTATTTAATGGTGTCGTTAACGACACTTCTTCTTGATTGCGTATCAGTTTTGTCGGTGTTACCAATTTTCAAGCAAGTTTTGTGCCTCGATAGTATTACCGAGTAATTAATTGCTACTGTATTGTGCGGTGCGAAATTTTTCGCTCTCAATTTTTCCACAGCCAGCAACTCGGTGCTGACCTAGCTCAAGTTTTGAACACTTATCCCCCCCTGACATCTGGTGAACCAGACACGAAACCGAGCCGGGGTGGGAAAATATTGAAGCATATGTCTACACCACAAGAAGCAGCCATGCAGCAGTTTGCAGCATACATGCAATAGAACACGCTGCCCAGTAGCAACATAATTTGCAAGAGTGGATATTAAAGCTCGTCAAAATGTTAGGGAAAAGCTGCAACGGTTTGAGGGCCGAGATATTTCAAAAATTTTCAATTTGTATGAGCAGTCTATGGAAGATAATGGTATTGAAGACCAGGATTCAGTGGAAGGATTTCATCTGATTGAAGTGCCAGAACTTAGGACTCAGATTAAAAAAATTCAAGCAGCTCAAGGGCGGAACTGGCAGGATTTTAAGAAGGCGCTGCAAGAGGAATATTTTCTGGAGGATTCTCAACGGGTGACCAGACAGAGTTTTACAAAGTGGGTGCAGAAGAAGGTAAAAATTTATCTGCACAAGAACTATTGCGAAAGTTTGAAAAGAAGTTTGATCGGTTATCGTTAGCAGAACAATGTTCCTTGAGGGATCAAAAGGTGGAATTGTTTATTCAAGCTACTGATCCGCGACTACAAAAGAATTTGGTGCAATTATTGGAGGATCCGGCGGGAGAATTGGGATTGACATCAGATTGGAAAATAGTATCTGAAGCGGTGAACATGATCGTAAAACGACAGAAGGGAGTTGATAAGCAAATCGTGATCGAGGTACTGGATGATGATGAAGAAGAGATTAAAGAGAAGCCGCCCGCTACATTACCCAAAGTGGAGGGGCCTATTCTTGACGATCTCGTTAAAGGTATTCAAGAACTAAATTTGAATTTTAAAACTGTTAAATTTGAAGGGTTAGCTGTAAAGGCGTCTACTTCTGAACCTAAGCAGGAGCAACAGCAACCACCACGTAAAAATTGGGATCGATGCATGTGGTGCGATAGTGAAGACCACATGTTTGTGAGAGAGTGTAATGAGTTTGATGAATCTTATAAGAAGAATGTGGTTGTCTGGAAAGACAAGAAGATTCATCTCAGGGCGACAAGGGAGCTGCTCCGCTTGAACTTTGGCAGAGGCGGAATGAAGAAGATAGTGGAGGAAATGCAGCATAATGTTGCCCTTGTGGAAGCTGCTACATATGGGCTACAAGTTTGTGGTACGGAAGATGATGATGGTACAGGTGCAAAGGGCCAGTTGTGGCCATATGCTCTAAAGACAGTAGAAGCAGGTAAGGTAACATACGGGAAGTTACGACACGTGGGAAATTCAATTCGAGAAACCACTGGGTGGACTGATCCAGTGGATTCTCTTTCGGTATATGCTTACATTGCTAAATCTTAAGCCAATGAAGCTATGGTGGAAGAGTAGCGGAAAAGAGATGAAGAGGTGGCTGGGGCATCAAAAAGGCCGACGAGATCCAGCAATAAGAAAGAAGAAGTGCCAGCTCCTAAACCTGCTCCGGAGGTGGTTATGGAAGAGGCTCTGAAGGACAAGAAGCAAGGTAAGCCTAAAGGGCCCTCGTATAAACTCAAGTTTGATATTGAACTGGCTACAAATTTGAAGAAAGTTTTTGAAGAACGTATCCTAAATAGTAAAGTGGAGCTCACCTTGGGGGATATTCTTGGAATTGCTAAGCGTGAGTTCCACGAAGAGATCATCGACATAATAAAAAGGAAGCGACAAGTACCGAGTGATCAAGAGTCAGATCCAGTTAAAAGCCAAGTGGTTCGTCACATTGAAGCAATTTTGGAAGACTATGAAGAGTATTTAGCAGATCTTGAAGAAGAAGAGCCAAAGCCTGTGGTGGTTCCAAGACCGATTATACCTGAGGTAAGAAACGTGCATTTTAATGATGGTGAAGATGAAGAATTTATACCCAAGAGTCACTTTTCGAGGACTCATTGGGCAAGAGCCACGACAGAAACAATGGTAAAGCTTGGCAACATTGAGGAGCCGGTCTTAGCCCTCATAGACCATGGTTCAGAAATTAATCTCATGGCAAAGAATTTGCACCAAAAGGGGAAGTGGCCTATTGATGTGGATCACGGGTGGTGAATTCGAGCTACCAACATGCTTCCTGGAGATCTTTACAGTGCATGTGCGAATGTTAAGGTAACTATTGGGGATGTCTGTGTGATGAGCAAAACTTTTTTATACAGGAGCATTCCTCCTACCCATTGATTCTAGGACAACCCTACATTACGGCTGTGCAGATGGAAACTAAGGTGCTGGATGATGGCTTGGCCTATGCCAGGGTTCAAAGCCGAGATGGTAAGAAAGCGGTTCAATTTCTAACTGTATGTGTTGATCATGTTAGAAACAAAGACAGTTTACGTGATCGTCCAATGCCAAAGATACGTAAGGAGTTTAAAGAACAAAGATTTGCTCAGGATTTTCTTGGGGTGCCACTATAAAGCGGGACTATGGTGGTGCAAGTGAGGAGAAGTTCTCGCAAAGAGAAACCTTCTCTTCAAGATTTTTGGGGTTGACATCTGAGGGTTTAGTATCTTACAGGAAATTTAATGATTTAACTAAATGGGAGAAACAATATGTTTCAAGCATTCAAAGTGACTTGCAGGGATGTGATGTGCTAGAACCGGATGATGTGATATCACGAATCTTTGAAGAGATCTCTTATGTTGATACTATGTCAGAGCTTGAGGATATCAAGCAAAACAGGTTAGAAAGTGGAACTGAAGTTGTTAAAGTGCACTCAATGGACATGTATGAAGAGCTGGACATATACGAGGCACTTATGCATATTGAGGATGACTTGGACAAAGAAGTTGAAGCACAGGTAGAGACGAAATACAAGACAGTTGCAAAGAAAGTGAGACCTGTGGCTACACCTCTACTAGAGGGAAGTGATGAAGTAATTAAAGAAGCTTCTCGACAGCCTATGCTCAGAAATCCTAAGAACATTGGGCACAAATTCACTAAAGAGACTCTGCAGCAAAGCTGAAGGTGGGAGAAGATGGTTTTCTAAATGCAGAGGAAATCAAGTGTTTTCAAGGTATGCTCGAAAAACATGGTAAAGCTTTTGCCTTTGAGCCAAGTGAGATTGGGTGTGTGGATCCAAGTGTTGTTGCACCTATGGTTATATTCACTGTTCCTCACATGCCATGGAGCTTATGTCCAATTCCAGTTCCTAAAGCTCACTTGCCAAAGCTTATCAATTTGCTTAATGAGAAGATACAAATGGGAATCTTGGAACCATCATGTGCGCCATACTCTAACCGATGGTTCACTATTCCGAAGAAGAATGGTACTTTAAGGTTTATACAGGATACGTAGCCTGTTAACAAGGTAGCATTCCACAATGTGGGTATCGTCCCAATTGTGGATGAATTTGCTGAGGCTTTTGTAGGTAGGTCAATTTACTCTATGGGCGATCTTTATTCTGGATATGGTCAATTTCATTTAGCTTTGGAGAGCAGGGATCTTACTACGATGCATATACCTCTCGGATTGGTAAGGATGTGCACTCTGCCACAGGGTGCTACTAATTTTCTAGCTCATATGATGAACGGCATGAATAAGGTATTAAGGGACTTTATCCTACATGTTACTATGCCTTTCATTGATGATCTACCGATTAAGGGATGTGAGGAAGGCTCAAAAGATGAAGTAAAAGATCAGAGGGGGTGCCGACAGTTTGTTGCTCAACATATATTGCTGACTGTGATGCTATTTTATCCAGGCTTGAGGAAGTTAACTTAACACTTTCACGACAAAAAATCAACTTTTGGTGCCAAAGAGGTTCTAATTGTAGGGCACATGTGCAGTCCAGAAGGTAGAAGGCCAAGTCCGGCTAAAGTTGAAGCTATTCAAAAGATGAAGGAAACGTGCTCTTCGGTTACTGAAGTTCATCGGTTTCTGGGTGCATGTGTATTCTATCTTATTTGGCTGCCACATTTTGCTCATGTTGCAGAAGTGCTTTATCAACTGTTGAGAAAAGGTAAAAGATTTGTTTTGGGAAGAAGTTCACACACGAGCAATGAGGAAATTAAAGAAGATGCTCCTTGAGGCTCCGACCTTGAGGAAAGTGGACTACAAATGCGGAAGGCCAGTAATCTTAACAGTTGACACTAGCCCGACAGGTATTGGATGGGCTATAGGTCAAGATGATGAAGAAGGGAACATGTATGCGGTTCGATTTGGAGCAAAAGTGCTCAATGCTCGTCAAAGAGGCTACCCACAGGTTAAGAGAGAAATTTGGGGCGTTGCTACGTCTCTAAGGTCTGATAAAGAATACTTTATTGGAGCTTTAGTCGTGGTAGAGACAGATTGCTTGCCACTGATAGGGATGATTGAAAATTGCTCTACTCCGGATATTGCTATGCTACGATGGATAGCCTATATTAAATATCTTAATCCTAAATTTTGTCATATTGCAGGTAGAGATAATCATGTTGCAGATATGTTATCAAGAGCTAGATTTGAAGATGAAGAAGAGATGCTGACCACAAGTGATGATGTTGGCTTGAAGTTCTATTCGTCTTTTTATCTGCATGCAAATTGTGGCAATATTGCTCATACTTTTGAGGTATTTTCTGAAGAGTTCTATGAAGGAGAATGGCTTTTCATTTGTCGCTACCTTAGAACTCTTACTAAGCATGAAGGGTGGATCGATCAAGTGTACAAAAAGATCAAGAAGAAAGCTTACGGCTATTTTCTAAAGGATGGCCATTTATGGAAGCAGCCAAAACGCTCTAAAGGGTACCGCAGCGGGTTGTTTGTGATAAAGCAACTCAATAGCAGGTTATCAAAAATTTTCATGAAAGTTTATGGGTTGGACACAGAGGGGTCTGGGCAACTTTTGTCAAGATTAAGGATCGTTACTGGTGGAAAGGTTTGTGGAGACATGCCTAATATGCCAACAATATTCTAATGTGCGACATCGAGATGGGCTGCATCCCACGTATCCGCTGGCTATGCACTACAAGTGGGTGGTGGACCTGATTACCATGCCAGTAGGTGTCTGGCAAATGCGGTATATTGTTCTTGCAAGAGAGGATCTTACTAATCAGGTGGAAGGCAGAGCTTTGCGTACCAAGCTACCAGTTCCGTATGCAAGTTCTTGCTTGAGGATGTTATTTCCAGGTATGGATGTGTTGGTAGAATTACTACTGATAGAGGAGAGCTGGATGCAGTTGAAGCTCGGGATTTCTTTGCTCGCTTGGGCATTAAATTGGCTCTCACGACAGCATACAATCCAGAGGGTAATGGTAAAAGTGAAAGAGGGCATCCGCCTATTGTTAAAGCTTTAGCAAAGGCATGACAAGGACATATTGGTGATTGGCCTAAACTCCTACCATTTGCTTTATGGGTTGATCGAACTACACATAGTTCTATTACAGGTTTTATGCCATTTGAGTTAATGTACGGGCAAAAACCCATTATGCCTACATAGGAAGCGGTTATCTCTTGGACTGTAATGCCATGGGAAGAAGGTATGTCTACAGAAGATTTGCTTGCATTGCGCATACGCCAACTTGAGAGACGTCAGGAAGATATTGAACAGACTAAAGTATTGCTTAAGGAAGCAAGACTGAAGAACAAGGCAGCGTTTGATGATAAGCACAGACTACTACCTCGTGCCATTAAAGATGGGGATTGGGTCCTTGTATATGATAGTAGCCTGGAAAACTAGTACACTGCTATGCGGAAAATGGTTGAACGATGGTTTGGACCATATGTAGTACTTCATGTTTATCATAATGCGACCTACAAGTTATGCGAGCTTGATGGCACTGAGCTCAAGGTGCCTATTGCAGGGAAAAGAGTTAAGTTGTTTAAGCAGCGAGATGGTGAGATTAATATTGAAGACTTCAATACATATCAACCTCTTGAAGACAATGTTATGTATGCATCAGACGATGAGTCTGATGATGCTTTATAAATACGGTTGGCACAGACCGAAGGCTGTGCAGGTTCAGAGGGGATGGATGTCATGTAGCTCTGCTCCCATGCTAAGAAAGATGCTAGAAAAATGCACATCAAGTTTTTTGAAGCTTACATGATTAATGAACAATAGTTAAGGCCTGGTAACAGAACAAGTTCAATGCTGAATATATGTCAAATGCGGTTAAAAAGGCCAAGAGATGCCTTAATGATGCCAAAAATGATTATGCTTGAAGTGAGCACATATGGAAGATTATGATCTAGAATTGTAGTGCTTGAAGTGCTCTACGTGCCTGTCTTTATGGCTCGTCGATTGGAGCTACGGTGAAGAAGTTATGGCAGTTCGAAGTTTGAGTCGATTGCAGATCTGTACCAGATTGGGAAACTGCAGCTGAGGTGACAGAAATGAAATGAATGCACGGGCTTGAAGTGCTCACTTTGTGGAGCACATCGGTCTTTTCAGTTCAGTGATAGGAGTCCCGGTCGCCAAGATATTGGCCGATTAAGATACACCGGGGGCCGGCTCCGTACCAGTCCAGTCGGCTCGGTCAGTGTCTCAGTTGAGAGTTTTGCCTATTGTCAAGAGTTTGGGATGCTGGAGTAGTAGTAGCTTGATGAGTCTCATGCCTGGGATGTCATTTCATGCAGTGCTTGGCCGGCAGTGGTCGTAATAGGCAATATCGGGCTGACAAGAAAGAAACTCTGACACTTTTTATCGGACGTGATGGGAAGGCCTTACTTCAATGCAATCACCTAAACTTGCATCTTAAAGGTATGCAGGACTATACGAGAGGTTGATACGGGCATCGAAGTTCAATATGATAAGGTTAGTCAAGGACTACTCACAAAGAATGCCGTGTTTGGCAGTGCTTTGCTAGATATGTATGCCAAATGTGGTGCCGTAAATTTTGCAGAGCTTCGTGTCTGCAATATCGGCTCTTGCAATGCTTTAAAGTAAATGTATGCCAAGTGTGGTGCCCAAAGCCCATGAAATATTGGCCAAGGGCCACAAACTAGGGTCACCCACATCTTATGGCTGTCCAATGGCCAAATTAAAGTGCCCGCCCACTTGAGAATTAAAGTGGCCTAAACTAAGGGGGTGTGTGAAGCCAAGGAAAAAAACAATAAAGGCAATGGCGTTCAGCAGAGAGAGAGAGAGAGAGAGAGAGAGAGAGAGAGAGAGAGAGAGAGAGAGAGAGAGAGAGAGAGAGAGAGAGAGAGAGAGAGAGAGAGGAGAGGTGCAGGGAAGAGGAGATGGGGTCGTGCTGGGGAGCTCGGGCCTCAGATGCCCTCGCCGCAGTGTCGAAAGATGCTCAGGAGGTCGGGGCGCCCATGTTCGGCACTGGTTGCGAGATTTTTTGTGCTGCCGAAATCCTACTTTGCCACGTCAGCAGCGGGCGTTCTTATGCAGTGACGCCGGCGCTACTGCTAAAGCTTTTACATGAGATGGGATTCTTTTTGCATGTGTGTTACCAAGGAAACGAGCAAGGAAGCAAAGAGGCAAGCAAGGGCGAGCTCTCTCTCTCTCAATCTCCAATCCATGCAAGGGCAAACTCTCTCTCCCTTGATCTTCAATCCAACCAAATCAAGGGAGAGCTCTCTCTCTCGATCTCCAAGATAATCAAGGGCGAGCTCTCTCTCTCAATCTCCAATCCATACAAGGGCGAGCTCTCTCTCTATCGATTTCGGCAAGGCTTAAGCAAGGGCTTTGTAACCAAGGCAACCAAGGAGATTCTTTCTCATAGGCTTAGGCAAGGAGAGATCAACAAGGGCTTGTAAGCAATTATGGGAGAAGAAATAATCTTTGGCATAGACAGTGACAAATCCAACAGATGGAATCGACACAATAGCATTTTCCTCGTCAACAGGCAAATTAGTTTATTTATCTCTTTGTTATGAATTGCGGAGCCGCTAACGGCCCGGAGTGATCTGTAACGGGAGTTTAAGCGTACTAAACTGTCATTAGCATTATTTAATGGTGTCATTAATGACACTTCTTCTTGATTGCGTATCAGTTTTGTCGATGTTTCCAATTTTCAGGCAAGTTTTGTGCCTCGATAGTATTATCGAGTAATTAATTGCTGCTGTATTGTGTGGTGTGACAATTTTTCGCTCTCAATTTTTCTATAGCTAGTAGCCCGGTGCAGTGGCTCAAGTTTCGAACACTTATCCCCCGACACCGAGAATCATAAATTTTCCCTTCGACTTTTTGGGGGAAAAAGTGCATCCTTTGACCACTCTTACACCTCTCTTACACAACCACCATTCTTGCACACATGGCATGTATCTATTCGTCCAAATGTTAATCACCTCCATAATCTTATAGCAAATAAAGAGGCCCTCCTAGACTCCATGCTCTTCCTAATGACCATCGTCGGTTACCATGATTACTGCTAATCCTCTTGTTGGCCTTTCTTCAATACAAATGCATTAACGTCATTGAACATCACCATACCCGAGGGATCCATGAGCATTGGTTCCCTTTAGAAATATTGCCATGTATTTTGGCATGTTTAAGGGTTTTTGAGAGGTTCTACCCCTCATGGTCCCTTGCTATTGGAAACCTCCAAGTTGTTGGTTAGCCATCCACTGATATGATCCTTTGAAAGAGGTGTCAGTATCAAGGTCCTCTTTTATGGTTGGTGCTAGAGGATCTATCATTACTTGGTTTACACTCTCTTTTCTAAACACTAAGCTAACTTGATCTCCTACCACTCTTTGATCTCCTTGAAGAAACCTACTAGATCTCAAATTCATCAAATCTTTCACATAAACAACTATCAACCCCAACCTTTTTACCTTAGGAGTCTGCTTGTGGTTGTTCCTTTGTCTTGATTTGCTTTCAAGATGCTTTCTCAACTTATACAATACTTTTCACTTCCACTGATCACCAACTTGCATGATCCTTGGTTCTGGCGATATGTACAAAACTTTGACTATGCAAACCTTTGTTAAATTGGTAATTCTCACTTAAGTTCTCTACAGTGTAGATTGGTGTCACTAAGGGTTAATCCAAACCAAAATTTGTATATAAGGACTTGATTCCCTCTATGTATTGGCCTTTAAGGAAAAATGGGATCCTAGGTTTCCAAGAAAGACTTTTGGACCACCAACTTCACAGTTTGAGTTCTAAACTGGGCCCTTAGACATCATATGCGTATGATGTCTAAATGGTCAAAATCAGCTCAAACTTGAATCTTGTACTCTCCTTGATATGCTTTGTTCCAATATAGGCTTACTTTTAAGTTCTAACCCCTATAGGTAGGTCAGTTTCTCCTATGTAGGCCTTGGTCACTGCCACCTTCTCCGGGAGGTTAACTAAGCCAAAAATGATCCAAATTGGGTGAAACTTTGTCCTTAGTCTTGCTTTGGGGTGTTAAGCACCCTAGTAAGTTTTGATGTCAGCTATGGTCACTAAAATTCCCTTGAGACATCATACGTGTATGATGTCCAACTGGTCAGATAGAATTGAAACTCACTCCAGAGGTCCCTCTCCACACAAGCAACTCACATCACCCTATTTCAACACCTTTTGTGCTTGACATGGTCAAATCAAGCATTCACTTTGCCCAGATCCGTCTCTTGGTCTTTACAAGCCTCAAATTGCTTCAAAATTCAATGGGATTTTTCCTATCTACTCCTTAACTACCCTAAATCATAATGTCTCACCCAAATGTGTCTTTTGTCCCAAAATCATGCCTCTCAAACATCATACGTATATATTGTCTAGGTGGTCAAACTAAAGTTCTGTTTCTACCCTAGGTGCCCCCTTGATGTGTACAACATGCACATGTTCTCACAGTAGAATTTAGAGCTCAAACTTGCACAAAATCACCACTTTTTACCAAGAAACTGATCAAAAAGAGTAAAGTTATCTCAATACTCAGTCTATATGCTCAAATGAGATGAAACTTGGTGTATGTGCTCTACACAACATGCAGACTATGGGTATCAAGTCAAAAATTCAATTTGACCGCCAAATTCATACTTCAGACATCATACACATATGGTGTCTGCTAATGAATTTCGGCCAACTTTCATCCACAAGTCTCCAACATTGCTTTTCAAGCATTTTTACCGGTTTTCGTGCAAAAATATGCACAGAATCACAAGTTTCCTATTTTCTCCATTTTCAACACACGACTTTTACCTTTTAGGGACCAAATGTTGGTCAAAACATTAGTTTCAAGGTGTACTTAGGGTAAAACACCCCTTTAGGATAGTTTTGTAAAGTTTGGTCTCCTCGTAGGCCCTAAGACATTATACCCGTATGATGTTTGCTAATGAAAACTTGCACTTTTCTCATTTAGATATCTTGCATACGTGTTCTTTTATGCCCAGAATCATCTAGCCATGCACAATTGACTTTGGAACTTGTTCACTGCATGTTATCCCAAAAAATCAACTTTTCATAGATCATAAATGTAAACAAACATACAAGCAAATAACTCAATGATAAATAGCTCTAGGTCACAATCATATGTCCTATCTATCACTACTCCTACTCATCATGTGGGGTGTTGTCTCTATGATTAGAAAAACGCTTTGCTACCTCACACGGACTAGCTATCGTTTTTATCACCTCACAAATCAATCACACACCCTCAATACTAAACATTAACACTACCTATGGCGGAAAATACAGGCGAGTCACATGCTCCCTAGCATTCTCCCTAGACCTTAAGAGTCCAACTCTCGGATCTTACCTAAAGTATAATAACAAGACTCTGGATAACCAGAGGAACTTCTACCCCGTAGGAATAGTCTAAAGTCACCTACCTAGGGCTCTCAACCCTAGCAGTGGCGCCAATGTTGGTGGGCAGATACACTGCTCATAGTTGCTAGCAAAGTGAGAGCCACACCAACAAAAAATATGTCAACCAAGGGTGGAGCTTGACCCATAGGTGCATGGAAACAAATAGATGGATGCCAATCACCTACTCGACCTTCTGGAGACAATTACTACCAAGGGAAATCAACCCAAAGCACACTAAGTGTACACAATTGCTACCTTGCCTATGATGCTTATGCCCATTAGAACACGACCTAACATTGTCAAATCATCACAAAACTCAAGGGGTAACCTCTTTAGACCTAAAGGACACTACCCTAAAGTCTCTAATCCACTACCCGCAAACGATTGGTGCAGAAATTGCATATGAAGACATGCCAAAAATTACATGTCACCAATTCTCAACATACTTAGGCCTAACGTGTAGTTAAAATCATTGCAAATGCAATGACATAAATCAATCACAAAATGGATACACGGCTAGAGAGAAAACTCACTCTAAAGCTCATAGGAGAGCTCTTCACGAGGTGAACAACATCATGCAAGCTTTGTGTCGAAGCATAGCTCTTGTTGTTGCTAACACAATGGTGTAGTTGCCTCCACAATGTAGCTTTTTTAGCACGCGTAGAGAGAACAAGAAGACCTCACTCACTCTCTCAAACCAAGTATACATTCATAGTACACTTAGTAGAGCTCAAAAAGATGATTCATTCCAAAGTTTTTTAGGGTTACAAAAATGTAGCTTATATACAAGTCCTCCTTAGAGTCTCATTCCCACCAAAGGTGATCTCTTAATCTTTTACAAAAATGTAGCTTATATACAAGTCCTCCTTAGAGTCTCATTCCCACCAAAGGTGATCTCTTAATCTTTTACAAAAATGTTGTGCTTCTTATCAAAATTAAATAATACAAAAAATGATGTAGCTTTCTCGTGTTCAGCGGTGGTCAACACTCCTAGAAACCAACAACTCAAGTGCGTAGGGAGGTACCATCTCTCTCAAGATTGGAAGCAGAGGTAGAGGACAAACTCATCAAAGAGTTTGATTTGGAAGACCATTTAAAATGATAAGATTGCAATTCAGGTGCCAAAAAGTTGTACTTGCAAGAACTAGATGTAAGAGATGGTAGGGCAGAGGCCAATGCAGCCATCAGAGAGATTAAGTGGCTTTGCTAGCAAGTCAAGTGCCTACAAGAAGACAAGTAACAACTCCAAGCTGCCTAGGATGAGAAAAACAAGAGGTGGCTAGTATTTTTCAAGAAGTAGAAAAGCAGATCAAGGCCAATAGAGAGCTACAAGTGGATCATCAAGCTCTTAAGGTGTATTCAAAGCTATGTGAGTCTTATGATGTGTTCAATCTCACACTCTCTGCTCTCTTGACACTCTAAGAAGTTCCCGCCCCCACCCCCGCTTCAACATCTCAAGCTCCAACAGCCACTGCAAACAAAATTAAGTCATTGAAAGCGGAGTTGCCTAGGAGAAGCTACAAAAACAAATGATGATGGCTAGATCAATGGCAACAAATACTCAAAGGGAGCAGGAAAAAAAAGAGCTCAATCAAAGCCAAAGAAGATTTGACCAACCAAGTAGAAAGGCACACTTAAGAGTTGCAAGATAAAGATCTAGAAATTAGTGCTCTGCAAACAAAGACTATTATACCTGCCCAATCAGCACAACCAATGATGGAATTTGAAAGAACAAATCTACCCCTCTTGGCTATACCAAACACATTATCCAAGGGAGGTATACAGGGCATTGAAGAGGATATAGAGTACACAGATACCCATGAGACAAGCTAAATAATTGTTTAGATGCCATGCCAATAGGCTCACAATATATGCATTATGAGCTCAAAGTCTTGGAAACAACGGCCTTATTGATAATCAAGCCAGATGAGGTAGTGAAGAAATTTGGCCATGACATGATACCACTTTCATGATGAAAGAAGAAGCCATATTGTGGAAAAAGAAGCTCTTACCAACATGGAACCAAATGCAAAGGGAGACTACAAGGATGTGCAAGCTACCATAGACCAAGTTCTCCTTATCCTAGAAAGTCACCCCTTGTGGAGAAAGAAGTGGTTTGAGCAAAAACCACAAGATGAGACCATGTACAAAAATGCACTGCAACACCTCAGGATTGAACCCAACCTATTGTTTAATCCCTAGACAACAATCCTGGGAGAGATATTACCCATGGATGAGTAGGAGGTCCTCTATTCTAAACTACCTAGTACTCTTAAAGCCAATCAATAACTACAAGCAGACAAAATCATACATGGTCCATACCATGAAAGTAGTGATTGCTCAAATGAGGGATGTGCCTGACCTCACATGCCAGATGCTGACAAAGATAGCAAAAATGATCGTCACATGTATATAGGTCTTTGAAGATATTGATGCAGCAGGAAACTGGCACATAGTTGGCCCTGGATGAAACTTTAACTGCTCATAACTTGACAGTTTGAACTCTGATTGCCGATCCAAAAATACCGACATGCATTGCAAATCAAGCACTTTAGGCCCATGCATTTACTTCCACTATAATCATCCATCTTCTATTGCCCAATCCGATAGGGATTTGCAAACCCTTTTAAACTTCAAAAAACCATAACCTACCCTCCATATCTCCAATTGAGGAGCCGTCTAGGCCAGCTTGTAGAACACAATGAGGGACACCTCTAGCACTTCTATTTTTTCACTTTGAAGACTTTGACCGGACACCTTTGATAGGCACCTCGGCAAGGATATTGGCCCAGAAACCACTTCAAGCATATACATCCTCTACCCCTTGCCTGCCCTTGACCTTCAAAGCTACTTGACCACTCCCGCATGCCCTTGTGAGTACACATAGCCCTACATTGCACTCCTCATAGCATCGACCAATTTTAGTTGCACCATTATTGCCCAACCCCCCTTGTTGAACATTCATGTTCAACCAAAAACATGTTTATTAAAATTAGGAAACTGCAAAACTAGAAAATGTTAAAGAATATTTCCATTGTGCTATGGGCGACTGGACACTGACTATACTATGTTGTAAATATACTTTGGATAATTGTTAAAAGAGAAGAAGAGAAGAGCAGCTCGTTGAATGGCTGCTGCAGGGTAACGATTGTGTGTGTGTGTCTCGATGTGTGTTGGTGTGTGTGCGTAGTCTTCTTTTCTACCTTCTCCATCACCTGCGCACTCTACAAAGTGGTATCAGAGCTCAGTTTGAAGAGCTACAGTCAATACACAAGTTTCCGCATCTCCGGTAAACAGCAAAAAAGAGAGGTTTTTTGGTCATAACTCCCTCACCCGAACTCGGAATACAGTGTTCCAGGAGTCTATCTTTATGTTTTTGGGCATTTCGGACGCATTGGGATACTCAGATTTTCCAAAATCTGTAATTTTCTACAACAAACAGCCAGCTCACACAAGCATAGGAGATGTCCAGTTTTGCACTCAGCAGTAGATTTACAGGTTACAGGTGAAGAATTCAGTATTTACACAGGTTTTGGAGAGCGACATAGAGCTTTTGCATCATGATATTGTGTTATCGAAGATTATGTTTGGTTGTTGTGGGTTGTGGGAAGAAGTTGAGGCGGTTATATTGTCAGATTGAGTACTTTGTGGTTATGTATGGACATGCGGTCAATGTATTTTGGAAAACTGCAGCCTTTGTGAGGGTCGAGTGAGTTTTTTTGAAGCCTTGCCTTGGGAGCTTTGGTACCTTGGCAAGGTGGATTGGGTACTGGAGCGAACCTCCGACTGGCCCCGCGAAAGACCTCATATGTTGTTTATGACTATGGAAGAAGGTGGATGTATAGATATGTGGTACATGACAGCGTATGGATTGCATTTGCATACACGTCCATGTGGACATTGTTTTAGAGTATTTATGCATAGTACTGAGTCAGTCTGTGGCAAAGTGAGTCAGTGGATTTTCCCTTTGCAGTGAGAGATTTTCTGTCAGTGGTTATGAGCACTTTGGTTGAGATTATCACTTGAGATATTGTCCAAATACAAACAAAACTCTACCAAAATTTTGTCAAAATCCTTTGGAATAAATTGAGAGAGTGAATATGGCAAAAAGTTCAACTCAAGTCACACAGATTGTTGGAGAGAAGCTGACCAGAGAGAACTACAACATATGGTCTTACAGGATGGAGAACTTTATCATGGGCAAAGGTTTATGGGATTACATTACAGGTGAACAAGAGTGTCCCGAGGTTGGTTTGGAACCAAATAGAGAGAATTTTGAAGCACATAAAACATGGCAAGCAGGAGTGAAATTTTACAAGAAGTGGATCGAGAATTCAAGGAAAGTAATGCATTGGATTTCACTATGCATTAGTGACTTCTTTATACCACATGTGAAGAAGGCTCAATCTCCAAAGGAAGCATGGGAGATACTAGCAAGAATGAACAGCTCCAATACAGAACCACGAAAAGTTCACTTGAAGCAAAGGTTGGCAAGGAAATAGATCCATATCATATTATGTGACAGAGATAAAGCAAATACAGGAAGATCTTGCGAGCATTAATGTTGAAGTTCCAGATGATGACTTAGTTTCAGTGACATTGAATGGTTTGGGACCGGAATACAAGTCATTGGATACATCTATATCTGTTCGAGGACACATGCGTGATTTTGAAGAGTTAGTAAACCTTTGTTTGCAAGAAGATGTGAAGTGAGGGTCCTTCTATATCAAATAACAATTCTCGAGATCAGGTTTTTTACTCTAGAGATCGTGGAAACAATAGAGGTGGAAGAGGAAACTATGGTCATGGAAACAATGCTGGAAGAGGTCAATGGCAAAACCAACAAAGTCAAAGTTACAATGATTATAGCCAAAGAGACAGGGGGAGAGCCCGAACTCGTGGACGTGGAGGTGCACGATTTGTACATCCTCAAAGAGATGGATATTGTAACAGATGTGGCATTTATGGTCACTTTGAAAGAGAATGTTACACAAGGCTAAATCAAAATTATGATCGTGGTGGAAGAGGTCGAGGTTATGGCAGACATGGAGGAAACTTTGCTAGATACAATTCTCATGATCAAAATATATATGACAATAGATCGAGTGGACATTTATTTCCTATGGAGCATGTTGTTGGAAGCATGGTGGATCCACATCATACAAATGATTGGTATTTAGATAGTGGTGCCACAAATCATATGACATATCATGGTGAATGGTTTGACAGAAAAGAGAAATTAGAAGAGGATGAGTTTCTCGCTACAGGTGATGATACTATGCATAGGATTACACATGTTGGTTCAGTTCCATTGCTAGAGAAAGACGGGACATACAACACATTGGGAGATGTTCTATATGTGCCTTCAATCACATAGAATTTAGCATCGGTTGGACAAATGACAGATCAAGGGTTGCAAGTCCGTTTTAATTGTTATGGCTGCTTCATAGAGCAGTTTCACAAAGGCAGACCCGGCAAGATATTGGCACGGGGAAGAAAGAAAGGTCGCTTGTTCTCATTGGAAGTTGGAGATCCATGTTTACACAGTGGTATGTATGCAAACAAATCAGCCACTCATGATAATTGGGCAGAGTTATGGCATAAGAGGATTGGTCATGTCAATTTTAGAAGACTAAAGCATATGCAATCAAATCAAATTGTACGTGGATTACCAAAGTTTGGCAAATTTAATTTTGATCATGTTTGTGAAGCTTGTCAATTTGGAAAGCAATCTCGTTTACCATTTCCAAAGAGGGGGAGAATTAGCCAAAGTCCTTTGGAAATTGTTCATTCAGATATTTGGGGACCTTGTGATCATGCTACGCCAAATGGTTGTCGATATTTTATCACATTCACGGATGATTATAGCAGAATGACATGGGTTTACTTTCTAAAGGCAAAGTCAGAGGCATTTGAGGTATTCTTGGAGTTCAAAGTTATGGTTGAGAAAGAGAATGGTTGTCAAATTAAATGCCTACGTACAGATGGAGGGGGAGAGTACATGTCACACAGTTTTGATGATTACTTACGTGAACAAGGCATAAGAAGACAGATTACTTGCAGATACACACCACAACAAAATGGAGTTGCTGAGAGAAAGAATAGAGTCATAGGCAGAGATTGCAAGAGCCATGATGAATGAGATGAATACGCCATTAACATATTGGGCTGAAGCAGTTCATACAGCAGTACACATTATGAATCGAACACCAACAGCTGCCATTCATGAAATTTCACCTTATGAGAGACTTTATGGGATCAAGCCAACAGTTTCCTACATGAAAGTTTTTGGATGTGTTTGCTATGTTCATGTGCCAAATGAAGCAAGAAAAGAAGATGGAGCCAAAGGCAGTGAAGTGTATATTCTTGGGCTACCCAGTTGAAAAGAAAGGTTACAAGTGCTATGATCCTACGACAAGACAAGTTTATGTCAGTAGAGATGTCAGATTTTGTGAGCATGAACCATGGTATAAACCAAAGCCAGTGATGATAGAAGATAAGTATAAAGAGCAAGAGAATGTGCGTCGTGTTGTTGATAAGCCAAGACCATCAACAAGAACTATTTCAGGACCACATATGGCAGAGGAGAGTACAGGAAGTGTCAACCCATGGAGCGATCGTTTGCGAGATAAGAAGCAAGACGAGAAAGGCAAGAAGAAAGTGGTTGAAGAGAGTTCTGGAGATGAAAGCCTCGATGCAGAGCATGGTTTACCACATTTGAGGACACCTGGCAATAAGAATATTGAGAAATATGTACCCCCATATGCAAGAGTTGAAGAGAAGAGTGCACCACATTTGAGAAGATCAAAGAGGGTGCGTTATCCAGGTGATAGATTGACATACAACGGTTACATGCGTACACATTATGCATACATGGTTTCACGTGTGCAACATAAAGAGCCTACATGTTTTCAAGAGGCAATTGGAAAATCAGAATGGGAGTCAGCTATGGATGATGAGATGGATGCTCTTGTGAAGAATGACACTTGGGATTTGGTTCGCTTGCCAAGTGGAAAGAAAGCAATTGGTTCAAAATGGGTATACAAAGTCAAGTGCAAGTCAGATGGTAGTGTGGAAAGATACAAAGTGAGGCTTGTTGCTAAAGGTTATGCACAAAAAAAAGGTCTTGATTATGATGAGACATTTAGTCCAGTTGCAAAGATGACAACAGACAGATTGGTGATAGCAATGGCAAGTATGTTTGGTTGGAAGTTACGGCAAATGGATGTGGATAATGCATTCTTGAATGGTGACTTGGAAGAAGAAGTTTATATGATACATCCAGAGGGTTATCAACATCCAAAGTTTCCATATTATGTGTGTAAGTTGAAGAAAGCATTGTATGGTTTGAAGCAAGCATCTAGAGCTTGGTGTGAAAAGATAACCAGATTCTTGAAGAAGATTGGATTTAAACAGTCTACTGCTGATCACTCATTGTTTTTGAAGCATGTTGATGGAGAGATCGTCGTTATTGTTATCTATGTTGATGACTTGATTCTCACTGGAAGTCATGATGAGCAAATTTTGCATGTCAAGAAGAGTTTGTTGAGAGAATTCAACATGAAGGACCTTGGTGAGTTGAGATATTTCTTGGGAATTGAAATTGTCAATACATTATCAGGAATTTGGATGATACAAAGACAATACGCGTTGGATATGCTTGAGAAGTATGGAATGACAGCGTGCAAACCGGTTGATACACCTCTTGATCAAAATGTGAAGTTGTTTGATGATGGACATTACATTGAGGATGTCACTATGTATCGCAAGATGGTTGGAAGCCTTATTTACTTGACAATAACAAGGCCAGATTTGAGTTATGCAGTGGGTGTTGTGAGTCAATTCATGCAAAATCCATGTAAAAGTCATCTTGATGCAGTGAGACGGATTATGAGATATGTGAAAGCCACTGTTAATTATGGAATGTTTTATGAAAAGAATGGGAAGCTTTGTCTTTATGGTTACACAAATGCAGATTGGACAGGAGATTTTATGGATAGAAGATCTACAAGTGGTTATGCATTTTCCATTGGCAATGGTATGATAAGTTGGAGTAGCAAGAAGCAATCAACTGTAGCATTATCAAGTACAGAAGCTGAATATCGTGGAGCAGCTTTGGCAGCATGTGAAGAGTCATGGTTGAGAGTACTTATGGTAGACTTTAGTTTTGACTATCTTGACAGTGTCATTATATATTGTGACAATATTAGCAGCATCATGTTGGCAAAGAATCCAGTCTACCATGCTCGCACTAAACACATTGAGGTACATTATCACTTCATTAGAGAAAAAGTTTTGGCAAATGAGATTCATTTGGTGTATGTGAAGACAAATGATCAAGTTGCGGATATATTCACAAAAGCTCTTGGAAAGGAGAAGTTTTGCTACTTTCGTGAAGCATTGGGAATCCATCATATGCAAGCTCACTCTGAGCTTGAGGGGGAGTGTTAAAGAATATGATGTTAAAGAATATGTCCATTGTGCTATGGGCGACTGGACACTGACTATACTATGTTGTAAATATACTTTGGATAATTGTTAAAAGAGAAGAAGAGCAGCTCGTTGAATGGCTGCTGCAGGGTAACGATTGTGTGTGTGTGTCTCGATGTATGTTGGTGTGTGTGCGTAGTCTTCTTTTCTACCTTCTCCATCACCTGCACACTCTACAGAAAACACTATGAGCAAAGCAAAAAAATGCTACCAAATATGCAAAGACTTATTCTTGATTCCTACCGTTGTTAGCATGCAAACAACAAGGAAAATGAGAACCTCTATATCCTTGCACATACCACACCGTTGGAAGGAAAGACCATAAAGCTGCGGAAACACCTATGTCGAACACCTGTAAAGTCGGACGAGAAACAGCCCTAACCCAAACCACAATTAAAATTGATGAAAACCAAGATGATAAAGATGAATCTTGTGTTGTGTAGACCTCTGTAGAGTATCTATATGCTTGATTCCAATAATAGACGAGAGAGTTACAAGCTTTTGAAGTTGGGGTATCTCTCAAAAGCTCCAAAAAAGCTAGTCTTTGTAAACCCAAAAGATGTGAAGGGAATTGCAGCTATTAAAAAGGGGATTTTTTGGCTCTTATCCCAATAAATTTTTTATCTCCTCTTAGCCGACATGGTTCTCTCTTTGGGCACCTTTTAATTGGTCCATTTTGGGCTTAATTTGGGTGGAAAATGGCATGTCGACCACTTTTTGACCAAGCAAAGTGGGGATGGGAGGTGTTCAGAGGACCAAAAGCTTGGCCATGTGCTTGGGAAGCATGTATGAACTGAGAATGGGGACCCTCTCTCTCCCCCAACACCCACGAGCCCCCATTAGCAAGGCAAGAGAGCTCCATTTTCTCCTTTAATACAACATTAGGGGGTACCCACTGCCCCCCTTATACCCTCCAATTTTCACTTGCTCCCCCCCATGTGGGATTACTCCATTGCCACTTGGCACCATCCACCCACCTCCCCACTTAAGCCTATGAATTTCTTGTTTTGCTCCCCGCACCGAGCAATCTTGGCGGAGGTGTGGCGGGTGACTCCGAGCACCGAATGCGACGCTGTAAAGCCCGGCTCAGAGCTTATCACTTTGGCTATTTCCAAAAATCCTCGAACACACCTTTTCTAATTAAATCCATTAAATTGGCCCACTTGCCTTTCCTCGCATGCATCCACACCCACTTTCTAAGTAAGGAACCGCCCATTTCAAATGCATGTAACTCATGATGTATGAGTTCGATTCACCGGCCGGCTATCAAGCACGACTGAAAATACTCGTTGAAACCCACCTTTTATAAGTTCGAACAACCCAAAACCCTTGCAAATGACTAAGCAAAACCAAGACTTTATACATAAACTTTACAAGAGCACTATGAAAACTCAATCCATTATGTACATCTATGTACTCGAGGCTAGTGAGCAAGCTTTTTTGCATGGACTAGGGACTTTATCTTATCCAAAAAATGCCTGACATAGCTTGCCAACCCCCCTAGCCTACTTGATCATTCATGACAAGCAAAGGTGTCTAGGGTGAACAACTGATGCATCTCATCCCCAAAAACCTCATCCACATTCTCAGATTTTTCCACATTGTCTCCCTTTATTGTTATCTTTTGAAAGAAGTTTCCACATTCTTCAATCTATAACTATTAACACGATATTTATGTTGTGAACCATTTAAGTCTGCCAACTAATATGTGCCATTTTCAAATTTGTTTACAATAGTAAAAGGACCTTCCCATTTAATTTTAAATTTCTTTTGAAAGGTATTGTCCAATTTACTATTGTATTGCAACACCAAATCACCCTTCTCAATTTTTTTATCCTCCATGTACTCATTGTCTTTTAGCTGAGTCTTCCTTAACACTTCCTCATAGTAGCTCAAAGCTAAAACTCTATCCAATTGCAAGCACTGTAAATCCAATAACCTTTCCTGCCATGCATTTGTTTGCTCCTCATCTTCCAATGACAACAACTTGAGAGCAGGAATTTTCACTTCAATTGGCAATAAAGCTTCCTTGTCATAAACTAAGTGGTAAGGGGAAAATCCTGTGCTCGTTTTGATAGCAGTTTTCTAGGCCCATAACGCACAAGGAAACTCTAAATCCCAAGTCTTCCCATGTGTCTGAGTCATCTATGTCATGATCTTTACCAACTCTCCATTGAACCTTTCATTAAAACCATTGCATTGTGGATAATAGGGAGAACTGTACCTATGTTGTATATTGAGCTTTTTGCATAAGAAATCAAATAGCTCTCCTCTAAATCCTGGTCCTCTATCAGAAAGTGGCTCTAGTGGCACACCAAATTTGCAACATATGTACTCATAAACAAATTTTACCATCTCTTTACTAGTAATCTGTTTGACAGCCTTGGCTTCTGTCCATCGTGACAAATAATCCACTGCGGTCAAGATGTAAGCATTTCTTTTGCTAGTCATAGGTAAGGGTCCAATGGCATCGAGACCCCATTTCTCAAATACGTCAAAAGCTAGAATTATCTTTCGCAATTTAGGCTTAAAAATTCTCTTTCCCATCCTTTGACAAGGCAAACACGTCTTGCACCAATGATTAATATCCCATTGAATACTCGGCCATATGTAACCTTCTTGCAAGACCTTATGCAACATGATCTTCATAGAAAAATGGCCTCCACAAAGTGTTGAGATAGGCATGGGACATCCCTCTACACCTCATTTCAGTTGATGTTGACACCTTAATATATTTGTTGTAAACACAAGAATGAGCCAAGTCTACCAACCGTGTAATATCAAGGCCTATAAATAAAGCCCTATGTTGTACATAAAGGAATGCTATGCAATATGATATTCTACTTTTGTGTGTATCTTAATTTGTCCCTTTAGTGGTCATGCATCTTTTATTAAGTGTGTGCAGTTCACTGTGTAACAATGGAGTCTTTCACCTTTGAGCCTCCTTGAGCTCCCTTCCCCTCCCGATCCTTACAACTGGTATCATAACTAGTTAGCACTATCGCTAGATTAGCAATCTCACGCACATTTTATAGATATCCAATTTGCGCACTCTCTACCAATCACACAGTCGATTAGAAGCTGATTAAAAGCCAAAAACAATATTTAATCGACTGAAATCAGCTCACTCATGCGGAATCGAGTCGATCGGAAGCTAGCAATCTTCTTTTCTCAAAAGGGCACTTCATTTTGTAGCTCCGAAATCAAGCAACGGAGTGTTTTGAGCATCACAACTGAATCGACGATTTTTGCTTGTTCAACCTTTTGCACACAATTTTGAAAAACTCTCTCAAATCGAATTTCTTAAAGAAGTCGAAGGCTTTTCTTGCAATCGACGGCCCAGATCATCCCGAGGCACCAACCTCGATTTTTCGCTTCAGCTCGATCGGCCTCCACAGATGTACTCGCCCCCACTAGCGCCCATGCTTCCCGGCATTTGATCGAGCTCTAGCCGAAGATCGAGCTCCTCCCTCAAGCAACAGTCCCTGCTCATTTTGGAGAAGTGCGCTATTTCTGAGAAAATTACCCAAGTGCTTCAAATTTTAAATAGGCTTGGCTTCATTTCAATTGCCTCAAAGCCTAAAATTCAGTTTTTTTGGCTTTGCTCTCAAACCTCAAGCCCTCAACTTCAAATTCGGTTCGGCTTTGCTCTAGAAATTCAAGCTTTAAATTTCGGCTCGACTTCAGGCGGCATTAACACTCGGATTTCCTCACACCCTCGCAAAGGCTATCCCGAAGTGAAAATTTTTCCACGCAACTTTTTGATTTAAGTTTTGTATGTTAAATTTGTGCACTACTAGGCACACTAAGAACTTGTAAATGCACGAGGGTCTTAGACACTGCCTTTATGGTAAGACTGCCCTCACACACACATGTTTTCTCTTTTGTTCACTTGTGAAGAGTGACTTCACGCTTGTGAAGAGGTGCTTCACAAGAGAAATTATAAAGATGGTAGATAAATCTTCTTCTACCTTCTTGGGCTCTCAAAAACTCATGAGATTCTGCTTAAGAAGGGGAGGAGCAAGTATGGCTGTAGATGACAGCGAAGATGAATATGAAGGTAACAGCACTAGCAACAACAATAAAGACAAAGGGAGAATCAACATTGCAGAGAACACGGACGAGGATGAAGACAAAGAAGAGGAGAGTTGTCTCCATGTTTGTGCTTCACCCAAACCTTTCTTTGAATACACTGATGTAGTGTAAAATATGGATGGTCCTCAGCCTACTCACAGAGTCTGTGTGATTCTAGTTTAAGGGGAGGATACTTTAGTCTAGATGACGCCATATTAGAAGATGAGACCACAAATTATAGCCTGTGTGACTACGAGTCTGTGAGACTTTTATTAGCCTGTGTGGCATAGTCTCTCTGACTACGAGTCTGTGTGACTTTTATTAGCCTGTGTGGCAATGTCTGTGTGACAGTGAGTCTCTATCCAGTTATCAGTAGTCCATGCCTAAGGGGTTGAGATAGGCATGGGACATCCCTCTACACCTCATTTCAGTTGATGTTGACACCTTAGTATATTTGCTGTAAACACAAGAATGAGCCAATTCTACCAACCGTGTAATATCAAGGCCTATAAATAAAGCCGTGTGTTGTACATAAAGGAATGCTATGCAATATGATATTCTACTTTTGTGTGTATCATAATTTGTCCCTTTAGTGGTCGTGCATCTTTTATTAAGTGTGTGCAGCTCACTGTGTAACAATGGAGTCTTTCACCTTTGAGCTCCCTTCCCCTCCCGATCCTTACACAAAGATCCCTCATGATTTTCTTCCAAGGTTTTGTAAATTTCCTCTTTACAAGGCACACGACACAAACTCAAATCACCTCCTTTCATGTAAAGCACATCATCAAGCATTTTATATTCCCTGGCTTTTCTTATGAACACATATTTTTTAGAAGATGGTAAACCTTCAGGTAGAACACCTAACAATAGAAAATGCACTTCCTTTGATAAGATTTCCCTCCCATGATATAAAGGGGCATCTGCCTTTACCACAAACACACAAGTGATCATCTCCTAGGCAGCATCGTGAGCTTCTTCATTTAGAGACCTCTCAATATGCTGCAAATTCCATGCTTCAAGCTTTTTGAGCAACGCTTTCACTTTGAAGCATAATTTTTTTAGTTTAGGGTTCTTATTCTTCCATACTCCCATGTTAGGTTTAATGGCCATGTGTCCGACCGCCCATCACTAACTGCCACTAACCCTAAGTGATAGCTATACACTTGTGTGAGCCACTAACACTAAGTACAATGTGTATTGTGTCTTAGTGAATAAAATAAGAGAAGAAAGAAAGGGGGCATACGGTACGTTGGCTCTCCCCCTTCAACCTGTGTGTGGCTATGGTGGTGTGTGTGTGTGTGTGTGAGTGTGTGCGTGCGTATTCTTCTTCCATTGTGCTCCCAGCTCCTCCCCATCATCTGGTATCAGAGCCAGGTTTCATTCCCGAAATCGTTTCCGCGCGCGTGCACTTTTAAGAGTGCAAACAAGATTCCGATTTCGCCATTGGCAAGTTCAGCTTCCCGAGAGCGTTTCCAGCAGTTGTCCTTTAGTTTTACCCCCCTTTCGGAGCCATTCAAGCCATCAAAAACCCCATTCAAGCTACGGTTCAGGAGCTGAAATTTTCAGCCCTCTTGTGGTAATTTGTGATGCAGTGCTTCCATAGCCAGTTACAGGTACCATTGTTGCAGTCTCTTTCATCTACGAGAGCCCACGGCTCATTCAGAAGTGTGTAGCCTCTTTCGAAGTGACCTCATACACACACATAGAGTGGGAGCTTGACAACATTGTCTTCTTCGACTACAGGTACAGGTACATGCTACAGGTTTCAGTGCTTGCGATATTATGGTTCCAGTGGGAGCAGTTGTTTATGCGTATATGCATATGTTGACACTTTTGATAGTGTTTGAGCTCTTTTGAGAGCGGATTGACTCCCCGTAGGGATGTTTAGTTGTAGGCACATGCTTTTGACGCCTGTTTGAGCGTCTTGACAGAGTTGTACGTCTTTGTGGATACTGCCATTGTACGCTTTTGTGGAGCCATCTTTTGGCTAGTACGGCAGTCCTGGCCGTTTTTGAGACTTGGTCCGGAAGATAGCCATTTCTGAGACTTGGCTATACGTTTTTTGTTGCATAACCTACGTTGTTGAGGGTCGATAGCGTGAGGTTTTCATTGAGCTGGGGTATTCTCAAATGTGGAGATACCTTCGGTGATACAGGGAGCTGGAGCATCCCTTACGAGGCCTCGCCATAGGACATGTATAGAGTGGTATAGGTGCTTTTGACACCGAGTTGGTGGTCTATGGTCAGTTTGATTGTTTATGCGCCTCAATTGGTCTCTATACAGTGTGCTTTTGAGAGGAATTGCTCTCTTTTATGCTTTGTGAGTGACATACTTGGTCATTTTGTCTCGTATTTTGGTTGACATAGTCCCAAATACAAAGGAGACTATGTAGAAATTTTCCCAGAATCTTTTGGTAGTTTTGTCACCATGTCTACTAGCAAAGACCGTGACATTTATGACATAAAGAAGTTTGATGGCACTAATTTTCAGCTTTGGAAGAATCAGATGCAAGATGTGCTTGTCCAAAAGAAACAGAAATTGCCTATTATTTATGTGACACGGACTGAAGAGATGAATTTGACTCAGTTTCAGTGAGAGGAGCTTGATGAGCTATGCAGATCTACTATTAGATTGCACCTTGCTGAGTCAGTGTACTTTTCAGTGCTAGAATGTGAATCTGCCTATGCTTTATGGCAAAAGTTATGCAACACTTATGAGAAGGATACAGCAAGTAATAAGGTTTTCATGATGCGAAAACTGTTTAACCTTCGCATGAAGGAGTCAGCCAGTGTTGCTAGTCATATTAATGACTTTGATTCTCTATTTGCCTAGATTCGTGCACAACGGATCAATATTGATGACGAGATGAAAGCAATCTTCTTACTTTGTTCGTTTCCACCCTCATGGGATATCTTTTGCACAGCTATCAGTAACTCTGCTCCTAATGGTACGCTAGTGTACATTGATGTCACTAGTTCTCTTTTGTCAGAGGAAATGCGTCGCAAGGCTATGGATAGCTCGCATCATGGAGAAGCTCATTATGTGCAAAAGGATGGAAAACAGCGTAAAGGTCGTTCTTGGAATCGTGAATCCAAGAAAGAGGGAAATAGAGATGCTTCAAAGGGTAGATCAAAGTCTCCTGGTCATCACAATGTTCAATGCCATTATTGTGATAAGTTTGGTCACATAAAGAAGGATTGTTATGCTTGATTGACGAGATGAAAGCAATCTTCTTACTTTGTTTGTTGCCACCCTCATAAATATCTTTTGCACAACTGTCAGTAACTCTGCTCCTAATGGTACGCTAGTGTACATTGATGTCACTAGTTCTCTTTCGTCAGAGAAAATGCGTCGCAAGGTTATGGATAGCTCACATCATGGCAAAGCTCATTATGTGCAAAAGGATGGAAAACAACGTAAAGGTCGTTCTTGGAATCGTGAATCCAAGAAAGAGGGAAATAGAGATGCTTCAAAGGGTAGATCAAAGTCTCCTGGTCGTCGCAATGTTCAATGTCATTATTGTGATAAGTTTGGTCACATAAAGAAGGATTGTTATGCTTGGAAGTGTGACAAAGGTAAAGGCAAAGGCAAAGACAATGATGATAAAGAGGAGAAACCAAAGAGTTTGGTTAAGATTGAAGAACTGAACATAGTGCAAGATGATTGTGATGCACAAGACATCAATATGTTGACTGAAAATAATGATGTATTTTATGATGCACAAGAAACTCTATCTTTGCAGAGTTCTATGCCAGCAGAGCTACTTGTTAGTGGTGAAGTGTCCCATACATGGATTCTTGATTTGGGCACTTCGTTGCACGTCACACCTCATAGGCATTGGTTTACTACATATGAGGAAACCATTGGCACTATTACGCTAGGTGACAGCTACTCTTGTGACATTGTGGGCATAGGTGATATTGCTATGGTTATGTCAAATGGGGTGAGGTTTACCATACATAATGTGCGTCATGTTCTAGCTTTGACATGAAATTTGATTTCGGTTGGACGTCTTCATGATGAAGCGGTCCGGGGCGGGCAACAAGAAGAGCAACCTCTAGACACCCTTCAAGGCTCCCGTGCTGCTCAATGGGGCTAGGGCACAACACAACACAAACCAAAACAACAAACCCACAGCCAAATCCCAACTACACAAGGGGCACCACCTAGTTTAAGAGCGAACTAGGACGCAAAAGAGGAGAATCGTTAGAGCAACCCACAAACAAGCAAGGAATTTACACTAACCCTAACACCAATGGAACACTCTCACACACTAAAACACGAGAGAGAGAGAGAGAGAGAGAGAGAGAGAGAGAGAGAGTGCTCGGGCTGCTTTGAAACGTATCGGCAATGATCAAGCAAACACAACTATATATTTAAGAAAGAGAGAGAAAGGGGGAGGGGGTGCTTGTTGCATTAATACCTCCTTACAAATCTGTCATGACAAATCAAAGTGAGATTAGTATTTGTTCAATATAGCTTGCGTAAATTTCACCACAACACATCACAAGAAAAGCCACCCCAATCACTGTCTTAAGGCCAGGGGAGTCCTCTCCACCCTATCGCCCTCTTACAGTATGTGGGGTTTATGGCTAGATTGATGACAACACCAGAGACAAGTTATCAAGAACTTAACAAAAAACACCAAGACACTTACGCATCATTGTTGTCCATTACTTCACGTTGGAAGGGAGACAAAGTATCCAAGCTTAGTCCAAATCCACCCTCCTTGATTCAGCAAATGTTGGGCTTACACTAGTAGGAGAAATGATAGATTTCCTACTCTCAATTGAATGATCATTCTCTCTCTTACAATGGCATAGAGTTCCCTTGCTAATCCCCTATTACAACACATGCACATGCATAAGACAATGAGCTTCCACTCAAGAGCTCCTTCTAGAGAGGTTGAGCTTGGCTTCTCAAGCTATAGCATAGTGCTCTTGCTTATGGCTCCCCTTTTTGTGCTAGCTACACCCTCCTTTTATAGCAATTTTGAAGGCTAGGGTTACTCCTCTAACCATGGTTGGGTTAGATTTTCAGCAATTTATCTAATTTCTTTTGCTTGGAATTATCAAGAAGTTGGTGGGGAAAGAGAGGGGAGAGAAATGGAGGTGATAGGACTTTTCATAGTGGGTTAGTGTTAGTAGAGTTAGTATTAATTTACAAATGGAATTGGATATTTACAATGGGAGTATCCATGTAGGATACAAATAAGGAAGAAAAACTCTTAAGAGGTAAGAAAAGGTGGATTTCTTACAAGGTTGATGCTCCAAGTGTTTTGAGTAGGGCCAATTTTGACGCTTGTTGACGGTCCACTAGCTTTGACGGTACATTTTTTCTCCACTCTTGACCTTCCTTGAGAGACAAGGTAATTGAAGCTGAGTAATCAACCACCATGATGCTGTCTTTTAAGAGAAGAGGCTGAATTTTGTGGTTTTTTTGAAAGATATGGGTAATTTGGAGGAGGAAAAATGAGACTAGGTGGTCAATTTTGGAATGGAATTGTGTGTGGGAGGTATGAGTTCACCATGGTTCCTCTTATTCTTCAAGGTTGAGGAGAAGGTGAGTAGGGTGCAGAGAGGAGGGGTGAGAGAGGCGGGGATGATGAGTGGAAAAGTGTGTGTGAAAGAGGAAAATGCTAAAGTGGAAGAGAGAGTGTGGCTGCATAACATGGGAAAACTGGGGTCCACTAATAAAATCATAGCTCACATCTCATAGCTCAAAAAAATATGAAAAAATTTGAGGCAAAAGTTCATCCCACGAGCTACAACTTTTGTTGTATCACCTTTTCAAATTCGGAGAGCAAGTGAACTTTAAAAATTCAGCAAAACCGATCGTTTTTTTTCCACTGCACAAGGTCCTTGTGGGGTCCTTCTTTGGATGATTCTTTTGAATACCTCCAAGAGTGAGCCCTCCATAGTGCATGTATGCATGCCACCTACCCTTGACCTTATTTGGTAGGTCTATAATTGAAGATATTGTTGAGATCATGATATAAGTGAATAGTACAACTAAGAAAATCAAATATTGAGGGGTCTAAAAATACGTACATGTCAAATATAAATAATATAGGTGGAAAAATATAAAGGGGTCAAAATAAATCTCTCTCATTATAAGTCTACCATAAAAAGATGAATATTTTTGGTGGTCTAATTTATGAGAGTAATAGAGAATATATGTAGGAAGGAAAAAATCACAATAGTGAAAAAAATATACACATAAATAGAACTAGTTTTTTTGGTTTTTTGTTGGGATGGAGTTACACCAAAAATAAGAGAAGCTTGCATGAAATTATTTTTATATGGAATAAAGAGTATACAAAATGATAAGAAAAAATATGGTAATGGTGAGTCAATGTACATAGCATAAATAACACACACCTAGGTAAAAATATTTAAATAAATACCAAAATAATTATGAAAAAATCTTTTATTTAGGCCCTATATACAAAGAAATATTTACATACGCATGGGCCATAATATACTTATATTTTTTATTTTTTTTATTTTTTTGGCTCAACTAGCCCAATGCCTAGCTAATTGAGGGTTTTTTATTTCAGTAAGGAGATATGGGAAAAGTCCCCTAACTCACACGTACCTATATACAGTGAAAGGGTGAGGGTAACCACAGTGTTTGGGTGATTTTGGTAGGGTGAGGTAACTCACTGTGGCAATTACAAAGAGCCGAAAAACGGCTGTCATTAGCCCTCCCCCTGGATGATGGTATATTCATGTACCATCATAGAGCATCTTTTCCAAAGAGAGTGCTTCAGAGTCCTTGACGAGATTTTCATTGTTTGGCCCCTCAGAATTTTGGCTGGAGTTACACTCATGCTTTATGTAACAATACTTACATGAGATAGCGGCCTTTGGACAGATCTTTGGTAGATCCTTTGGTAGAAGGCGACTCAAATAGGGCTTCAAGCGATACCCTTTTACCTTCCTGGAGTGCTCTTTACCATTCAAGTCCATAAGCTGATAGTAACTAGAATTGAAAGCCTTCTTGACTATGTATGGCCCTTGCCATCTAGTTTCAAATTTGGCATCAAAACGATTATCGAGTCGATTGTCATACCTTAGCACAAGATCTCCTTCATTGATGCCTTTGTCCTTCAGTTTCTTGTCAAGCTTCTCCTTTGTCTGTGTGGCTTTCCTCTTATAGCACTCGTATGCTGCTTCTCTTTTACACTCAAGCTCGGCTAAGGTAAGAAGTCGATCCATCCATGCTTCTTGATCATCTTGTGCTGATTTTCCATGAAGTCGCATTGTTGGAATGTTTAGCTCAATTGGCTGTAAAGCCTCTTGACCATAGACCAAGTGAAATGGTGTCAACTCCATGGCTTCCCTATATGTGGTTCGATACGCCCACAAGGCACCATCCAAGAAGTCATCCCACAACTTTGTTTTGTTTTTCACCATCTTTCTAATGATGCCTGTAATGACACCATTAACTTTTTCTACCAAACCATTTGATTGGGGATAGTAGGGTGTACTGTGACGATGTAGAATGTGAAGTTCTTCACAGACTTCTGTGAGCAATCCCTTTCTAAACCCTGGACCATTATCAGAAACAATCTCCAAAGGTGTGCCAAATCTACAACAAATGTGAGTGTAGACGAATTTGCTCACTGTCTTCTCATTTACCTTTGCCACACTTTGTGCTTCCACCCACCTAGTCATATAGTTTACAGCCACTAGAATGTAGAGTTTACCATTTTTTGTCCTAGGCAAAGGACCCATAGCATCAATGCCCCACTTTTCAGACGGTCCATTTGCAAGCACGATTTGCCTTGGACCATAAACCAATCTTCTATTCCCATTTACCTGACAATTGTGACAACTTTTACACCAATGTTGGACACCCACATGCAGACTTGGCCAAACATACCCCGCAAGAAAAATATTCTTCACAGTTAATTCTTGGGCAAAATGACCACCACATGCTTCTTCATGCAAACCTTTTAGAATGGCTGGAATTTCCTCAATAGTTGGTACTCTTCTGCATACTTGATCACTCCCTCTTTGATAGAGGGAGCCTTCTAGGAAGAGATATGCGCTTGCCTTCTTCATGAGTCTCCTCTTTTGAGCCTTCGTGAAGTCTTGTGGAAACTCACCCTCCAAAATGTAGCTAATAATGGGAGTCAATGACTCCAATCCCTAGTATCTCGGTTGCTTGAAAATTGCTGCCACCATGATGACCTGCACTTCTTTCTCAACACATGTAACTACTTGCTGTGCAAGTAAATCGGCATCTTCATTCTGTTTCCTAGGAATATGATATAGTTGCACTTCTTCAAACTGATTAAACATCCTACGAATGGCATGAACTTTTGTCCTTAAGCTTTCATTCCTTCATGCCCAGATGCCTAAAATCTGCTTCACAATGAGAAGTGCATCCCCTTTTACCATCAGACGTTGTATCCCTTGGCCAATGTACATCTTCAAACCATGAAGTAGTGTGTCGTATTCTACTTCATTGTTGCTAGTTGAACCTGGTAGATTGACCTTCTCTTTCATGACCACCTCTCCACTTGGGTTGAGCAACACTAGCCCTCCCCCTGCTTTTCCTGTGGCTCGACGAAAAGCTCCATCAAAGAACAAGGTAAAAGCATTAGGAATACTTTTTGGTGGTGGCAATGGTAGGGTCTTTACTTGAGGCACCTTAATTTCCTTCTCATATACCCTATAAGTGAGAATCCCTGCCAATTGTGCACGCACACTATCTTCTACCTTGAAAGAGTATTGGAACTCTTGCAACTCCATAATCCACTTTGAGATCCTAGTACTAAGATTCATTTGAGATGACACCCAAGGGAACAAATTCTCTGCGGTGAGGATTACAAAAGGTTTTGGGAGCAAGTAGGATCTAAACTTCCTTATCGCAAACATGAGAGAAAGCATCATAAGTTCTGCTTCTGTGTAGTCTCTCTCCAAAGCATTCATGACCCTACTAGCAAAGTAGATGGGTCGCATCCTTGTATTGTGGGGATCTTGTTGTAGCAACACAGCACCAATTGTTTCCCTTCCAACACTAGAGCTAACAAAGAATGTGTACTCCCAACAAGGAGGCATGAGTGTTGGTAGCTCTGACAAAATGACTTTAATGTTACAAAAATACTCTTCAAGCTCATCAGACCATGCAAATTCTACTTGTTGTGTCAACTTTTGCAAAGGATGAAGCAACTCCGAAGCTAAGTGAATAAAGCGTGACATATACTTCACTTTTTGAATGAATGATATGACCTCTTTGAGATTCTTGGGTGAGGGGAGCTCAATAAGAGCCTTTGCCTTTGAAGGATCCACCTCAATGCCTTTATAGGAAACCTTGTGACCGAGCAAGATCACTTCATCCTCACCTATGTGGCACTTGTCGGGGTTGAGTTGACCTCCCATGTCGTAGAGCTTCTTTAAAACTTCTTCTACCCTTTGTAGATGCAATGATTTTGAGCTATAAATGCAGAAATCATCAATGAACACCCTAATTGACTTTCCAAAGAATGCTTGAAACACCATGTTCATGAAACGTTGGAATGTTGCAGGAGCATTTGTCAGACCAAATGGCATGGCTCTAAAAGCATAACAACCCCAAGGAGTGATAAAGGTTGTTTTCAATTGATCTTCCAATGCGATACCTATTTGAAAGTAGCCTGAGTAGCCATCACACACAGTGTACTTCTCATGACCAGCTACCTCATTTAGTATCTCATCCTGAAATGGGAGGGGAAAGTGATCTCTTTTTGTTGCCTCATTGAGTGGACGGTAATCCACACACACCCTCCACTTTCCGTTTTTCTTAGGAGTGACAACAACGGGAGAGACCCACTCTGAATTCTCCACTGGATAAATGAAACCTGCTGCTAGAAGCTTTCTTACCTCCTTGAGTAAAGCCTGCTCCTTGATGACTCCTAGCCTTCGTAGCTTCTGAGCCTTAGGTGTGGCCTCTGGCTTCAACTCAATTTTGTGTTGAACAGCATCTACTCCACGCACATCGGTGTACTCCGCCAGAACGGTTTGTTCCAGGCGTGGACTTTGTGTTGCTGACAGATAGTGGTGAGCCTTCTTGTTACAAAGAGGCTATGCTAGCCAATGATAAGGTTCAGTGGGAACATGCTATGAAGAGGGAGCTATCCAGTATTGCAAAGAACAAAACATGGAAACTTGTTCCATTGCCAAAAGGTAGGAAAGCTTTGCCTTGTAAATGGGTTTACAAGAAGAAGATTGCATCCAATGTTGAGAATTACAAATCTCGTTTAGTGGCCAAAGGTTTCAAGCAAGAATATGGTGTAGATTTCTAGGAAATCTTTTCTCCAGTGGTCAAGATGATGACACTAAGAATGTTGCTTGCTTTGGTTTCCACTGAAGATATGGAGCTTGATCAAATGGATGTCATTACAGCTTTCTTACATGGTGATCTTGAGGAAGAGATTTATATGCAGCAACCTGAAGGGTTTGTGCTCAAGGGCAAGGAACATTTGGTCTGTAAGCTTCTGAAAAGTCTCTATGGCTTGAAGCAATCGTCCAGACAATGGTATCAAAAGTTTGATGCATTTATGCGTTCCCTAGGCTACAAGCACAGTAATGAGGATACATGTCTTTACATGAAAATACAACCAAATGGACAGCTTATTATGCTTATCCTTTATGTAGATGACATGCTTATTGCTGGTCATTCTAAGAAGGACATTGCTGACTTGAAAACCAAGCTGAAAAGTCAATTCGACATGAAAGATTTGGGTGAAGCCAATCACATTTTGGATATGCGCATTATTCGTGATCGTAAGAAGAGGTTGTTGTACCTTTCTCAAAAAGAGTATGTGCACAAGGTTCTTGATCGTTTCAACATGCAGAAGGGGAAGGCCTTGAGTACTCCATTACCTACATATTTGAAACTTAGCAAGAACGATTGTCCCAAATCTCCTGAGGAAAAAGCTGCGATGGCTAAAATTCCTTATGCTTCAGCTTATGGTAGTCTCATGTATGCCATTGTGGCTACAAGACCTGACATTGCACATGCAGTGGGAGTTGTCAGCAGATTTATGTCTAACCCTGGTAAAAAGCATTGGGATGCTATCAAGTCGATTCTCAGATACTTGAGTGGCACTGCAGATAGACAGTTATGCTATGGTCGTGGAGAGTCATCCGTTCATGGATTTGTAGACAGTGATGGGGGCTTTTCACAAGCCAAGCTCCCATACCCCTCTTCTCTCGTCCCCACCCCATGAAAACCCCCTCTTAGGGAGGGAGTGATAATAGGCATTGGAAAAAGTAAGAAAAAATAAAGTATGATTATGTAAATATATGAGAAAGGTAAAATTGGCCACCTCATGCCTGCGGGGCAACCCATCCCCACCTTGCCTCCTTTTTCTTCACTATTGCCCCGCCGTGTGTCCCTTTTCCTCTCCTCCACTCAAAAGGTCAACCCCCTCTCTCTTCCCCTTGTCCTTTCTCCTTTATCTCTCCCCTCAAGCTACCCCACCTCTCACCAATAATGCATTCTAACTCACCAATAATGCACCCTAACTCACATGCAACTTATGCTATCTTCCAAAATAGTATACCCCACCCCCCCTTTCTCTCTCCTATCATATCCCATGACCCAAATACCCCCCTCTCTCTCTAAAGGGTGCCATGTCTCTTGTCTTGTAGCTAAATAACCTCCCCCACACTCACACACACTCAGTTTCACTGAAAAAGGTGCCCACAGACCCATCCCCACCCGGTGGTTACCTGATTTTTCTTGTGTCCACACACATCTGCACACAGATTCACCTCTGAACACACTCCCCTCTCTCCCCTCTTGTAATTACTTTATTCTCCATGTCACCTCTCACTTTTTTTCATCAACCCATCTCTCTCTCTCTTAGTCTCTCTCTCATGAGACTGCTGTTCTGACACATATACACACAGCCAGACAAGTGGGACCCACAGTTACATGGCCTATGTAGATAATGATTTCTTCATTTCTAAATTCTAGAATTCCTCCCCCCTCCTCCCCTATATAAAGAGGGGTCACCATCACACTAAAAACACACACAACATCACCAAAGAACACACTATGCACTGTGTGTGCCTAGTGCACACACACACACACCCACACCATCACCATCACCGCAATCACCATGCTCGTCTTGAGCATGACCTCTACACCCTTGGTCTATGGAAGATGAAGGGCAACTAAATGAAGGATGATGGCCATAACCCTCGTGCGAGTCTTCGCCATCAACTCCCACCTATCCGCCATGTGCTCTACCACTCTCTCCCTTCTCATTCCCCTACCCTATGCTCCCCATTTCATCGCCTTATTCTCTAAATAAAGCTTGAGGTTTTGTGAGTATGTTTTCTTGCAATGTTTTGCCCATGTGAGGTGTGCAGAATCGCCACCTAGTCTTGTGTTTGGAGTGAGCTTGTGTATTTGTGAAGGGTGTGTGGATTCGCCATCCTTTTGTGGTGCCTAAGTACTAAGCCGCTATACCCCCTCCCTCTCTCTCTCTCTCTCTCTCTCTCTCTCTCTCTCTCTCTCACTTGATCTCATTCCCTTTCCTCTTCATCATTACTCCCAAGCATCCACCTCTCTTGGATGAAAATTTTGTTATGGTGTTGTGTTGTTTGCGTCCTAGCCGCTCAAGCTAGGTAGTGCCCCCTGTTCGCTTTACCGTGACAGGCTCGAGGCGCGCCATTCGGTCCCCGATGTTTTAGAGGCGGTTGAGGGTTCGGGGTTCACTTTGCTCCCGTCAACAGTGACTATGTACGCTGTGTTGACAGTCATAAATCAACAACAGGTTGGATTTACACATTTGCTGGTTCTGCTATTTCTTGGAGATCTGTTCTTCAAGATTGTACATCCATTTCTACCATAGAGACAGAGTATGTTGCATTGAGTGAAGCATGCAAAGAAGCTATTCGGCTTGCTCGCCTAGTGAAAGATCTTGGATTGGAGCAGTGTACACTAGTTCTTCATTGTGACATTCAAAGTTCTATTTCCCTAGCTAACAATCCAGTGTTTCATTCCAGAAAGAAACACATTGATGTGCGCTATCACTTCAGTCGTGAATGCCTGGCAAACAAGAGCCTTGATTTAGTGAAGATTCCTACATCAGAGAACGCAGCGGATACACTCACTAAGAGTCTCTCCATCCATCAGTTTCAACACTGTTGTAAGTTGATGGGCATTGGGTGAAGAGTGGTGCTCTTCCATTTTTATAGTCTCCCACATTGGCCATCAAGTGGGATAATGTTAGGTTTAATGGCCATGTGGCCGACCGCCCATCACTAACTGCCACTAACCCTAAGTGTACAGCTATACACTTGTGTGAGCCACTAACACTAAGTACAATGTGTATTGTGCCTTAGTGCATAAGATAAGAGAAGAAAGAAAGGGAGCATACAGTACGTTGGCTCTCCCCCTTCAACCTGTGTGTGGCTATGGTGGTGTGTGTGTGAGTGTGTGCGTGCGTATTCTTCTTTCGTTGTGCTCCCATCTCCTCCCCATCATCCCAACACTTGCTTCACAACCAACAAAGCATCTCCTTTAATTTTCAAGCATCTAATTCCCAATTGTAAGCAAATATGCAAACCACCTTCAAGAGCCATGTATTCTGCTTCATTGTTACTTTTGGCATCAAGTTTCATCCCTTGCTTCCTCATAAGCTTTCCTTGTGCATCATAAATAACAATGCCTCCTGAAGCAGCATCATGACTTCTTCCAAGAGGCATCAAAGTATAACAGTGAAGCATTAGGGATGGCAAGAGTCCCGACATCCTTCTTTTGCACCACCTCTTCTTTAACCAAAACCAGAGTATCCTTATAAGTGAGAAGATCTGCCAGGGTAGCCCGAGTACTTCCCTCCACCAAAAAGGTGAACTGAAACTATTGAAGCTTAATAACCCATTTCATCACTGTTTTTTATATATTTGAATTATTGAACAGCTAGGGAAGCAATGAATAACTGGTGAGAAAAGTGAATGACTTTTGCAGCAAGTAGTGTCTGAATCTTCTGCAAGCATAAACCATACTGGTCATCACCAATACAATTTCAAAAAATTCTCTTTCATGCGGAGTCTTCACTCTACTAGTTTAATGAACAGGCTTCATATACTAAGATTCCTTCCCCCTTTGCAATAACATAGCCCCGATAGCATCATCTGCTACTGATGGGTTGACATATAACTCCTTTTCCCTGTTAGGAGCTTGCATAATAGGTAATGTAATCAAAACTTATTTAACTTTGTCAAAAACATTGTCACACTCATGATACCACTCCAAGGGATCATTCTTAATTGTTTGCTACAATGGATACAATAGATGTGAGGCCAAAGGTATGAAACGAGACAGATATTTAACTTTCTGTATGAAAGTGGCCAACTGTCTGGTATCTTTTGGGGATGACAGTAACATCAAAGCCTCCACTTTCTCTGGGTCTGCTTCAATCCCATTTTCTAAAATAACATGCCCAAGAATATTCACTTGTTGGAGAGGGGGAATGGGGGAGCACACTCGGCACAAACACAAGGGCCTCTCTATAGCTCAGGGTATCCACATCACCCCTACCTCTCGAAAAACACATTCAAAAAACATGCTTCACACTAGCAGATCACCATCGCCCAATTTACTCTTCTCACACACTCCACAAGTCCACCACACAAGGGACACCTACTGCCATGGTTTATCTCCACCCTCACACACACACAGCCGGTCAATCTCACTCTCTCACACAAAACACCGTCGGTCCGGGGAGGCACATACATCCACATGGCCGACACCGAGGGGAAACACCAGAGCAGGAGGGAAACAACAGCAAGAGAAACACAATGGAGGCTTAACCACTCATTTACATCAAACAGCGCACCCACATGGTCATTGAGCAAGAAAACGCGCACTTGGGGCTTTGCAGGCACACACCTCTGCACAAAAAATCCAACCCAAGGACTCACACATTCTCCCTATCTTTGCTCTCTGCAGGCTCACCGGCTCAAGGCCCTAGGAAGAAGCGTACTCTAAAGCATAAAAAAGGATCAAAAATGGTCTATATAGGGGTGCCCCTTTCAATTTGGGCATCTGGGCTCTGATTGGTCCACTTTGCATCCACATTTGGTAACTTTGGGAGGAGGTAGCTACCTTTGGCTTCCTCTACTCTCTTTTTTCTCTCTTGCACTTGGGCGGGGGCATTAGCGATGTCCCTATTGCCCCTAGGCATTTTTATTTTTTATCTTTCCTTCTTTATTTTTACCTTTTGGGGGGCTTAGCTTGCACTGCTCCTCTTGATTTTTTCCCCCTTTGACCACCTTTGTCCGGCTCCCACCAGCCCTCTTTTTCTATTTTTCTCTCTTCCTTCTCCCTTTTAGTCCCGGCCTGCCTCTTTGCCCTTTTCTTTTGTTCGACCGGCTTTGAAACGGGCCCGCCCTTTGCACTTGCCTCGGCTTGGGTGCCCTCTGATCACACCCTTTCTCATTACCTCTCTCTCTCTCTCTTTCCTTGTGGGACTGCCCTCTTATTATGCACTTGGGCAGGGGGCATTAGGAATGTCGCTATTGCCTCCCCCCCTTTTGCCTTCAAAAAGTGACCGTCAAGGGCCGGCACGAAAACGGCTGCTTCGCCAGGTGCTGCCTTGTCTTCTACTCTCGTGAGCTGCCATCACTACTGGGACACCTACCACCTCCATCCCTGTACCACAAGCCGGCCAAAACCATTGCAACCTGCCCCCACAGGGCTGCGCACCGCCAACACACGGTGCCCCTATACTCACGCCATCGCCACAGCTCCACGGAGCTTGCCCACGTTCGTGATGCCAAATGGAAGACCCCCTTTGGGTCAAATACCCCTCGCTCGCGACCTGCAACTCCCTATGTGGGATTTTTTCTCTACCACATGGCAGCAGTTGGGGCAGCCCCCCTTTGGGTAGTCTCCACGGCCTTAAAAGAAACTCCTTCGAAAAAACCTTATTACTAAACTTCCCCCCCCCCCCCCCCCCCCCCACTTCATAAACTTGTCACGTTTTACTCAGATGCCGGTCTCTTGAGCCGCAAAACCCGGCCGACGGAGCCCGTTCTTGACTTTGAACTCCCCTATGCTCATCGCACTCCGAATTCCCCGGTCCCGTGATTTGAGGCGAACAAAACTCAAAAACATCATTTGCAACCACTTCACTCCCAACAGTCCCAGACTTTGGCCTATGGTACCTTGCTGGAACGGGCATCCAATTGACATACAGTCAGTTCCTGCCAACTCCACATGAAGCATACTATCACCGAGAACCTTGGCGAGGCCATAAAGATGCCAGATGGCACATCCTCCAGTGCGAGCAAGTGGGCTCAAACCTGGCCCTCGAAAAAATTTCAATTGACCATAACTTGCTACTAGAGCTCCGATTCGCAATCCAAGAAGATAAGCCCGTTCCATAATTCAAGATCTACACATGCATCCACTAACGTCAACCTGGGCCACCTGTCCCCAGCTACCCTGCCCGTTGGGAATCTGCTACACCTTCTAACTTTGAACTACGATATCTTGAGCACCGAGGCTTCGTTTGACGAGCTGTCTGGACCGACTTCTAGAGCACACTGAATACTTTATTTCAGGGCACCAACTTGGCACTTTAGACACCTTCACCTACTATCCCATCTGGGCCCATTTCATCCCTTTTTGGTCTAAAGAACCACTTTAGACATACATTCCCGCTATCCTTTGGCTGCCTAGGGACTCCATACGTGCCCTAGCCTTCTGCACTACACCTGCCTGCACCCTCTGCTTGGCATAGACCATTTTCCAGCTCATACCAACTTTGGTTGTACCATCATTGCCCACCCCCTGGTTGAACATTTATGTTCAACCACACACAGCCTTATTGCACCAAAAAATTGCACACCAAACACACTCTCTGTACACCACAAAAACACCTAGCATATATACAAAATTGGCACCTGTGCCCCACCGCTATTGCTCATGCAGGTTGCCCAACCCCCTGCTTTATTTTTCATCAATCACCAGATCAAACACCTTCCATTGGTCTCCTCCATCCACCTGCAACACCCTTGCATAGTTCCACACCAAGGCACATAACCAACTGCATTACCAAACTATCAGCATCATACTTCTATCACTCCAAGCACTCATTGGCAAATTGTCCACTCACAACAAAGCACCTCCAAGAACACCAAATAGAGCACCATCATGCTCACCATCCAAAGACATACCTGCACCATTGCTCGCATCAAACAGACCTAACATACCTGACCCACCCTCCCATCCATGTAAAGCTAGATCCTCATCTAGCAGATCTTGCACCTGATCAACAGCCCACTGCACAGCTGCTTTGATCACCATTCCTTTCAACCACCACTCACAAAGCTCCTTAGAAATCTTGGACACTGCCTTGGAATCCGCATCACCTATCATAGGGTGCACTGACTGCATAGGAAGCACCTCTATCTTTGACTTTGTATTGCCCTTCTCACCTGCTATGCACTCAATTCCAGCATCATCAAGCTCCTCCTCTTCATCTGGCCCTTCAAGGTCGATAAGCACCACCTGCTCTTCTACTGTTGCATCATCAAGCTCTACCAAAGAAGAGAGAAACTCGTTCTCTACCACATCATCCTCATCTTCTTCCATAGGCACGGCTGGTCTATTCCTCCTGGAAAAACTTTGCACCTATTGCACCACCATAGCATATTCCATCGCTACCTTCATCAACATGGTCATTAGCACGGCACTGCACACCAGCTTTACCGGCACATCATCACTTGTAGGCCTCGATTGCTCCACCTGGTCTTCATTAGGCATCTTTGCTTGCACTTCATGCTGCTCCTTGCACACATTCACTACCTCTCTACTTACATGTAAGAGATCAAACTCATCATACGTGGATTGATACGACTTGGTCTCCCAACTAGTGTTCGCATCCATAGAGCTACTATCACTCAACTCAAATTCTTAGCTCGGGAATCTCCTCTATCTTTACCGCTTCGACCTTGTCTACAAACCGCACTCTTTTCTCTTTACCACACTTCAATGGATCTTCTACAGCCACACTTGAATTAGGAAGCACCTCTTTTGTCCATTTTGGAACTACCTGCACTTCCTCCACAATGGGAGCCGCTCTAGCTAGCATCTTCGGGATAGGAACCACCCTGTCTCTTTGTAGCCAAAGAACCCTTGGTTCTCCTTGCACTTGCACTTGCACTTGCACTTCTCTTTGCACCACCTGTGGCTCGGCTACCACCGCATTACACTGCCTTGGAATCACAGCACCTTGCAAACACCACCTAGCCTCGCGCTTCTTCAAAATATTTTTTGTTTTCCCTTTCGCTAGAGCTACTACCTCTTCATATGACACCGGGCTATCTACCTCCACCTTATCACTCACTTCTTCATGCAGGCAATCCAAGAATATACTCAAATTTAAAAAATTGGCATTTTTTGCAGCAGTTACCTTAATCAATTTCCCCCATAGGGCTTGGAATTCCCACTTGAACGCTTGAAAATCATCCTCCAAGCTTTTCTTCAACCTGTCCAGCTTCCACTTTACTTCATCCAGCTGCACATCTGCTACACTTCTTTGGAAAGCCACCTCTAGGGCTTTGCAATTTTCCTTTTCCTTTTCACACAGGCTATTGAACCATAGTCTTGCTTTACCACGAACTAGGAGAGGGAACACCTGTACCGCACCATCTTCTCTTGATAGACCACTTTCCAACACGAACAATTCATGTCTTGAAGGTAGGTTTTCGCATCTTCAACCCCAGTGAAAATGGGAAATCCCGTCCAAGCCATCACTAGCAGCACCTGCTCTTCAAAGGCCGCACCTTTGGCATCACCAAAATCACCACTTCGACATCAACTAGGAGCATCAGAAGTTCCTCAGTGGGGGCACCAAAAGATGGAGAGGGGGAATGGGGAACGTGCCTGGCACAAACACAAGGGCCTCTCTATAGCTCAGGGCATCCACATCACCCCTATCCTCTCGGAAAACACCTTCAAAAAACACGCTTCACACTAGCAGACCACCGCCTGCCCAGTTTCCTCTACTCACACACTCCACAAGTCCACCTCACAATGCACACCTACTACCACGGGGCACATACATCCACACGGCTAGCACCGAGGGGAAACACCAAAGCAAGAGAAAGAGAAGGGGTGAAGGGGAAACGACAGCAAGAGAAACACAATGGAGGCTTCACCACTGCTCAAACACTCTTTACAACTCATTTACATCAAACGGTGCACCCACATGGTCATTGAGCAAGAAAACATGCACTTGGGGCTTTGCAGGCACACACCTCTGCACAAAAAAGCCAACCCAAGGACTCACACATTCTCCCTATCTTAGCTCTCTGCAGGCTCACCGGCTCAAGGCCATGGGAAGAATCCTACTCTAGCAAAAAGCATAAAAAAGGGCTTAAAAATGGTCTATATAGGGGTGCCCCTTTCAATTTGGGCATCTGGGCTCTGATTGGTCCACTTTGCATCCACATTTGGTAGCTTTGGGAGGAGGTAGCCGCCTTTGGCTTCATCTCTTGCACTTGGGGGGGGGGGGGGGGGGGGGGGCATTAGCGATGTCACTATTGTCCGTAGGTATTTATTTATTTTTTATCTTTCCTTCTTTATTTTTACCTTTTGGGGGGACTTAGCTTGCACTGCTCCTCTTGATTTTTTCCCCCTTTGACCACCTCTGTCCAGCTTCCACCAGCCCTCTTTTTCTATTTTTCTCTCTTCCTTCTCCCTTTTGGTCCCGGCCTCCCTCTTTGCCCTTTTCTTTTGTTCGACTGGCTTTGAAACGGGCCCGTCCTTTGCACTTGCCCCAGCTTGGACTCCCTTTGATCACACCCTTTCTCATTCCCTCTCTCTCTCTCTTGCCTCGCGGGACTGTCCTCTTGATGTCGCTATTGCCTCCCCCCTTTTACCTTCAAAAAGTGGCCTTCAAGGACCGGCGTGGGAACGGCTGCTTTGCTAGGTGCTGCCACTCATCTACTGTCACGAGTTGTCATCACTAGCGGGCCACCTACCACCACCATCCCTGCACCAACAGGCTGGCCAAAATCGCCACGACCCGCCCCCGCTGGGCTGCGCACTGCCAACACACAGCGCCCCTATACTCACGCCATCGTCATAGCTCCACGGAGCTTGCCCACCTTCGTGATGCCAAATGGAAGACCCCCTTTGCGTCAAATACCCCTTGCTTGCGACCTGCAGCTCCCCATGTGGGTTTTTTCTCTACCACGTGGCAGCAGTTGGGGCGGCCCCCTTGGGTGGGTAACCTCCACGGCCTTAAAAATAACTCCTTTGAAAAATGTTCTTACTAAACTTTCCCCCCCCCCAACTTCATAAACTTGTCACATTTTACTCAGCGGCCGGTCTCTTGAGCCACAAAACCCGGACAACAGAGCCCATTCTTGACTTTGAACTCCCCTGTGCTTTCCGCACTCCGAATTCCTTGGGCCTATGATTTGAGGCGACCAAAACTCAAAAAAATCATCTGCAACCACTTCACTCCCAACAATCCCAGACTTTGGCTTATGGTACCTTGTTGAACAGGAATCCAATTGATGTGCAATCAATTCCTGCCAACTCCACATGAAGCATACTATCACCGAGAAATGCCTACAACAAAAAGATCACTGTACAGAGCAGGGGAAAGACTCACATTCTGGATGTAAAGCTTAAAGGGGAGTCTATTCCCACTGTATCAGCTTCTGCTATTACTTCTGTAATGAAAAAGCATCTTTCTGCGTACTTGGTTTTTGCACGTGAAGTGTCAGATTGTGATGAATCAAATTTATCTGTGCTAGATAAAGAAAGGTCAATGTTTTTACAACAGTATAGTGACTGTTTTTCCGATTCATTACCGTCTCAATTACCGCCAGAGAGACCCGAGGACCATGCGATAGATTTGGTGCCAGGCAGTAGCCCACCAAATAAGCCTCCGTACAGGGTTAGTGCGGCTCAGCAGAAAGAGATAATGGGCCAAGTACAGGAGCTGTTAGAAAAAAGGGCTGATTCAGCCCAGTTCATCTCATTCTGTTCTCCAGTGTTGTTGGTGCAGAAAAAGGATGGCTCATGGCGTATGTGCATCGACTACCGTGCACTGAACAAGAATACCATCAAGAATAGGTTCCCTATACCTAGAATTGATGATATTATGGACAAATTAGAAGGAGCAGCTATGTTTAGCAGGATAGATCTAAAGAGTGGGTACCATCAGATCCGCATTAGATCAGAGGATGTGCACAAGACTGCTTTTAGAACGACGTTTGGCCTTTACGAATTTTTAGTGATGCCCTTTGGTCTCACAAATGCTCCTGCTACGTTCAATAGGATGATGGACAGAATTTTCCGTCCACACCAGCAGTTTGTTGGTACATTCTTTGATGACATGATAGTCTACTCAAAGAATGAAGAGGAGCATAGGCATCACTTGGCCATTGTGTTCAAAGAGCTACGCAGTCATAGGTTGCTCATCAATGCAAAGAAAAGTGAGTTTTTTCTGGAAGAGATTCACTTTCTGGGACACATTGTCTCAAAGGATGGGTGTCAGAATGGATCCTGCAAAAGTTGAAGCGATCAAGTCATGGCCAAATTTGAAGACGGTGCATGATGTCCGAAGTTTTTGGGACTATGCTCCTATTACAGAAGGTTTATCCGAAATTTCGCTGAGATTGCTTCACCTTTACATGCTCTTCAAAAGAAGGCAGTCACCTTTAGATGGACACAGAAAGAGATTTCAGCTTTTAATCTCTTAAAGGAAAAGATGACTTCAGATCCAGTCATTGTGTTGCCAGATCTTAGGAAGTCATTTGTGGTCCAGTGTGATGCCTGCGGTAGTAGCATTGGTGCAGTGCTAATGCAAGATGGCAGGGTAGTAGCCTATGAGAGCAGAATTTTGCAAGGGCCAGAGATGACCATGCAGGTCTATGAGAAAGAGTTACTGGCTGTGATTCATGCGCTCTTAAGTTGGAAACACTACCTGCTAGGTGCAGATTTGTTGTCCAAACGGACCATCAGACCTTGCGATACTTCTTGACACAGACAAAGTTATCTGAGAAGCATATGCGATGGGCAAATATCTTGTCCATGTTCCATTTTCAGATTGTGCATGTGGAAGGCAAGAAGAACGTTGTGGCTGATGCCTTGTCAAGGAAGCCACAAATTTCAGCTGTGTCGATTCCTTATCATCATGAACTTGATGATATGAGAGAACAGTATGCAAATGATGAAGATTTTGCAAGGGTCTTCGAGCAACTAATGGATGGACAACGTCATGAACACTATCTTCTTAAAGACGGGTTCATGATGATGCATGGCAGATTGTGTGTCACAAAGCCATTGCGACGCAAAGTTATGGAAGAGAGTCATGTCCCACCGTATGCAGGGCATCGTGGTATGGATGCTACAGTTAAAGCGGTTGAGACATTCTTCTATTGGCCTACATTGAGAAGGGATGTGGATGCCTTTGTGCGAGAATGCCTAATATGCCAAAAGGTCAAGTTTGACAGGCAAAAGGCACCAGGGTTATTGCAACCACTACCTATTCCAGATAAACCATGGAAAGTATTGCTATGGATTTTATCTTTGATCTTCCGAGAACGCAGACAGGAAACGATGGTATTTGGACCATTATTTGCAGATTCAGCAAACAGGCTCATTTTATTCCTGTCAGGAAGAAGATAAAGCCAGATCAGATGGCACGCTTGTTTATGAGCAATATTTTCAGTATCATGGCATGCCACAGTCGATTGTTAGCGACCGTGATCCACGCATGACAAGTTTGTTCTGGAGAGGCTTGTTTGAGAATATGGGCACCACGCTCAAATTCTCTTCGTCATTTCATCCTCAAACAGATGGGCAGTCAGAAGAGGCAAATTCTACTGTCCTAGATCTGCTGAAAGTGCTATGTGTCAGAGCATAAAGGAAAGTGGGAGCAATATTTGCCATTGGTGGAGTATGCATACAATAATACAGTGCATTCATCAACTGGCAAGGCACCTTTGAGATAGTTGAAGGTGGCAAGAAAGTTCCTCCCATACTGCATACAAAGGACAAGATATTTGAAGCAGCAAGTATGTTCAGGACATGGATGAAATGTACAAGAAGGTCAAAGTGGCCTTAGAAAAGACTCAGGCAAAGCAAAAGAAAGCAGTTGATCGTCACCGTCGTGAAGTGGTATACACTTGGTGATTGGGTGCTTTTACGCTTTGAAAAGGCAAGGTTAAGAAAATGAAGGGCAAGAAAGACTGTTTCCAAAGCTCAGCATGCGTTACTATGGGCCTTTTCAAGTGTGCGACATAATCATGATGTTGCATATAGGCTGAAATTGCCTGACAGTTGGAAGATTCACAATGCGTTTCATGTGAGTCTTCTCAGACCCTATGTGGGTGATGTGCCAGAAGATATGCCAGCTGAAGATCAGCCGGAAGTCAAGGAACTTGACGAGATCTTGGTCCTTGAACAGATTTTGGCACACAAAGAAAGGAAAGTGAAAGGCAAGGTTGCTAGGCGTTACTTGGTAAAGTTCAGAAACTATCCACAATTGATCCCAAGTGGATGGAAGAAGGTGAACTTGCATCTACACCAACTGTGTTAACACCTCAAACCAAGCCTCCATAACTACCTTGACCCCACCCAATTTCCAATCTAAACATTGTCAGACCCAACTAGGCAATTCCAAATCCCAATTCTTCCTTGGTGCTCTGTCACTTTCGAAAGAATCTGTACCAACTCACCATTGAATCTTTCATTTAAGCCATTACACTGTGGGTAATAAGGAGTGGTATATTGGTGCCTAATCTTCATCTTTGCACATAAAAAATCTAGCAGTTTAGCTCTAAAGCCAGGCCCCTTATCTGAAAGTAGCTCCAGTGGCACCCCAAACTTGCAACATATTTCATCATACACAAATTTTGCCACATCCTTTACAGTGATCTGTTTTACTGCTATAGCCTCTGCCCATCTAGAAAGATAGTCCACTACCGTCAAAATATAGCTTTTCCCCCTGCTTGTGATAGGTAACGGGCCTATTGCATCAATCCCCCACTTTTCAAACACATCAAACGCCATAATGGTTTTTCGTAGCTCTGGCTTCAACACTCTCTTCCCAAATGCTTGACACCTATTGCAAGACCTACACCAATGGTGAACATCCTTGTACAAACTAGGCCATACATACCCCTCTTGCAAATCTTATGCAAGGTGATCTTTAGAGAAAAATGGCCACCACATGCGCCTTCATGATTCTCTCCAACACTCTGTAAAGCTCCTCTCGCCAAGGTACACGTCTCAACACGAGATCACAGCCCCTTTCATGTATAAGACATCACCAATCAATTTGTACCTGTATGCTCTACATACAAAGCCATACTTCTTAGACTTCTGAATCTCCTTTGGAATGATTCCTGTTAGCAAAAACTCCGCTCTTGATCCAAACTTTCCCGGCCATGATAAAGAGGTAAAGTGGTCCTCAACACAAATAGCTCCCCAATCATGCCTTGAGCTGCTTCATGTGCCTCTCCATTTAGAGCACGTTCAATGTGTCTGATGATCCATGCTTCGAACTTTTTTAACAGGCCTTTAATTCTGAAGCACATTTCCTTCAATGAGGTGTTCTTGCTCTTCCACACACCAAGCACTTGCTTCACCACTAACAAGGCATCACCTTTTATGCTCAACCTTCGAACCCCATGCTTCAAACAAATGTGTAATCCGGCTTCCAATGTAGCATATTCAGCCTCATTGTTACTATGAGCATCCAATTTGAACCCTCTCTTGCATACTAGCTTCCCCTCTGGATCATAAAGTGCTATAACCCCCTGAAGCTGCATCATGGCTCTTTTCTGTATGAACCATCAAAGAACAACACATGTGCATTGCTGATCTGTGGCACTTCTTCAACTACCTTTCTCACCACCTCTTTCCTTAACAATAAGGGATTCTCCTTGTAGGTCAACAAATCAGCTAGGGTAGCCCTTGTACTATCTTCCACTAGAAAAGAGAACTCAAACTCTTGCAGCTCAATTACCCATTTCTTCACCACATTTGACATGTTAATACCATTAATTAACTGTGGCAAAAAGGCATAACTCGTCAAGAAAACAAAAGGCCGTGGTAGCAAGTAATGACGAAATTCGTCGACAAGCAAATATTACACTAGCCATCACTAGCTCTACTCCGATAACTTTCTCTCCGCTACCAACTTCACTCGGCTTGCACAATACACTGGCCTCATATAATGGCTGCCCTTCCCCCCTTTTGCAATAGCATGGCTCCAATGGCATCATCCCCTACTGATGGATTTACATAAAAAACTTTCTCCCAATCAGGAGCCTGCATGGCTGACAACCCCCCTAACACCTCTTTCACCTCTTGAACACTTCTTCACACTTGTCATCCCATTGCAATGGATCATGCTTTGCCACTTGCTGTTACACTTCTTCACACTTGTCATCCCATTGCAATGGATCATGCTTTGCCACTTGCTGTAATGGATAAAGAAGCTGCGAAGACAATGGAATAAACCGTGCCATGTACTTCACTTTGTGTATAAAGGTTGCCAATTGCTTCGTACTCATAGGTGATGGAAGAAGAATAATAGACTTCACCTTATCTGGATCAGCCTCAATGCCATTTTCTGACACCATATGGCCCAATAACTTCACCCTTGGCTGTGCTAGATGACATTTCTTTGGATTTAGTTGTCCTCCACATTCATCATATCGAGCCAATACCATCTGCAACTTCTCATGATGCTCAGCCCTACTGCTATAGACACAGAAGTCGTCCATAAAAGCCTTAACACAACTACCAATGAATGGTTCCAGCACCCAATTTGCTCTTTCTTGATAGAAAGATGGTCCATTTGACAACCCAAACGGCAACACTGTGTAGCAATAGCAGCCCCATGGCGTAATAAATGTTGTTTTTGTGCGGTCTTTAAGAGCAATCTTCAATTGAAAATAGCCTGAAAAACCATCACACACACTGTACCTCTCATAACCTGCCACTGAATCCAAGATCTGATCGATGAATGGAAGAGGATATGGGTTCTTCTTTGTGGCTGCGTTTAAGGGCTTAAAATCTACACAAATCCTCCACTTCCCATCCTTCTTTGGACTGACTACTACTGGACTCACCCATTCTGTGGTCTCCACAGGGACTATGAACCCTGCCTTCAATAACTTGTCCACCTCTTCCCACCTCTTCCCGCAAGGCTTCCATTTGCTCTTGACCCATCCTTCTTAGCTTAGCTTTGCCGCACTGGCTTAGAACCTTCTTTCAGCTCTATATGCATCTCTTCGCCCTTGAACCCTCTGATCTCTTCATATGAAGTAATGAACAAATCAGGAAAACTAGCCAGCATATGCAAAAATATATCCTTCTCCATAGCTGAGAGGTCTCCACTAATCATTTGCGTCATTAATTCCTGCTTTTTTGACAACTCAACCTTGGTTTGTATCAGCCCTTCAATCACTTCATAAGGTCCTTCACTTTCATCTTCAACTTCATTCGCAAATGCGACTAAACCACACTCCTGGATTTCTTTATCCATCAAAAGAAATGCAACATCAACATCCTCATCATCACTGCTGGTAGTGCTATCACTGTCCTCATCTGTCACCGTGGAAGAGTCTTCATCACTAGACTCATCCTCATCTTCATAAAGCTCCTCTAATCGTTTCCTTGTGTCCATATTATAAAGCTTCTTGGTACCTGTCTTTCCATAGAGGCTAATTGTACCATGTCGCCAATCTTGAACAGCTCCCACTGCACGTAACCATGGTCTGCCCCAGTATAATAGGTATGCTCCCAACCCTGCTGGCATCACATGAAAATCAACCACTGCCTTTGCATCATATGCCCACTCACTTCTAAGCTCTTTACAACACCCAAGCATTTTACTTTTTGATGGTTTGCCAATCTGATCCGAAAACCTGACACCCCAGCCACTGTGAGACCCATCTTCTCAACGCATGAGTGTGTTATGACGCATATTTGGGCTCCGCCATCCACATAACCTTGTCCCAAATTTTTCCTTTTATGCCACACATCTACTATTGGACAAATGTCTGGTAGCTCGTCCATTGCCAACACCTTCACTGAACCTCTCTCTGGCTCTTTCTCCATTGGGTTAACCATCCTCTTCCACTGTCGCTTTAGCTTAGGCACCATCTCTATAAGCTGCCCAAAAGTAACATCTGCCTTCCTGCTCGTCAGATCCTCCTTCAAGTCATAGCTTAATTGCCCATCCCCTAGTGGAAAATCTGAAACATGAAACTTTCGACGAGCTCTCCTTTTTCTCTTGGCCATGACATGACATCCTCGCCTTCATGGCTCTTTCCTTTCTTCTTACTAGGACCTGGGGCACTTCTTCCTTCCTTTTCCTCTGTGGTCCTCTTCCCAATAGGCATCACTAATGTATCCTCTAGCTTTGATGCCTTCTCCAAGGTGACTACACTTAGCACTTTTGTCTTCCCTTTTCCTCCTGGGTCAGTCCACTGGTTCCTTCGTCTCCCTTAATTTCGATGCCATAATCATTTGACCTAGTTAGCACCTGTCTTGGCAATGGATACATGTCTCCCCCCATCCTTGGTGGCTTATCACATTGCGGGCTGATGTGACCCAACTCTCCACAATTAAAACATGTGGGCGTCTGCCTCCAAAACCTACTATTACTTTGTCTAGCACCATTCCTAGGTCTTTCTTCACCTCCTGGCTGATTTGCAAACCGCCCTCGACCTCGATTATTTCCCACTTGACCTAGCATGTTTAGGCTGAGATTCTTCATCAGATCAACCACTTGCCTCATGTCTTGCCTTAGGCCATCATCTTGCACTGCTGTAGTGACCACTGCTGGCATAACCTGAGTAGTAACAGGAACCACTGGTTCATGATGAACCCCTGACATGCGCCCTTGTAAAGACTCTATAGGCTGAAATTCAGACCTCATTGGCACTTGGCAAAGACTCCACCCCTAACTGGCTCATTTTCCTCAGCTTCCACTCTTTGTTCCTTGCTACCTCTAGTGCATCTTCATATGTCCTAGGATTCTTTAGCTCCACTCTCCAACGTATATTCTCCCAAAGACCAGCCAAGAACCTGTCCTTCTTCATCATGTCAGGCAGGGGTACCTGTGGTGCTAAAGCCTTGCACATTCGCTCCCATGCCAATGAAAACTTACGTGTGTACGCATCTACTGACTCACCTTCCTTTTGCACCAAAGCCTGTACTTCTTGCCACACCTTGTCAGGATCTTCTATCTTCACAAACTCCACTTCCAACCCATGTCGTAGATTGTCCCAACTCAATCTTATAGGTGGATCAGCCATACGCAACTCCTCTTCAAATGCTTTGGACCAAGCTCGTGCATCACTCTTCAAACAAATTTGGAGAAGGCGTAACATTTGCGTAGGGTCATGAATCTGGTTGCTAATGCAGGCAACCTCCATCTTTTCCAAAAATTCTTCCACATCTTCATCACTTCTTCCATGAAACTCGGGATAAGAGAAAGCCATGGCTACCCAAGTTACTATGCTTTGAGAACCTCTTTGAGCACACGTGCAAGAACCCAAAACTTTTGACTACCCAATCCCCAGAAACTTCAATGGAGCTCAACTTTAGATAAGTACAAACACATGCACATCAAATGAGTTTTCATAGTTAATCATCGGAATGACAACAGGCAAAGGACATTCCAGGATCTCTCTCAATCTTCTTGGCCCAAACATAAAGACTATGCGCTGCTGGAAAAAGATCTTCCTGGACACATGAACATTATTATCTGAATTCTTTGCGTTAAATGAAAAGGAGTGAACTGAGGGCCATTTTGATCATCCATTAAAGCCAACCATGAAGCTCCCAAGAAGGCACACCTGACTCAACTCAACCTCTGATTTTGCCAAAATTTCAGCAGCATAACAGCATAAATGGCTCAAAATACCAAAAAACCAGCCATCATCATAACTTGGGAAAATTTCGACAGAGTTTCCCCAAGAGTAGAGCAGTAGGAACCCAAAATATAGACTGTCTATGTATGGCATAAACTGTCAACAATAGAACCCGAGCATCAAGTAGGACTCACTAGTACATAGCCTATGGCGAGGTCACGAAAAGGGTGCTCCAGCTACCTGTATCACCGAAAGGATCTCCACATTTGAGAATCCCCCACTCAATAAAAACCTCACGCTATCGACCCCTCACACGAAAGCTAATGCAAATCGCGTATAGTCAAGTCTCAGAAATGACTATCTTCCAGACCAAGTCTCAGAAATGGCTGGGACTGCCAAATAAAACCAATATGGCTCCACAAAGGCGTACAATGGCAGTTTCCACAAGTAACGTACAATCCAACAGACAGACTGCGCTCAAATAGGCGCCAAGTGATGCATTCCCACAACAACTGCAAGTGACATCACTGCTAGTATATCACTGTACTCCAGCTACCTGTACCTGTGTGAATCACCTGTACTTGTACCTGTACCTGTACCTGTAACCGTAACCTGTAACCTGTAACCTGTAACCTGTAATCCCGAAGCTCGAAGCTCGAAGCTCGAAGCAGAAGGTACTCGAAGAAGATCCTCAGCGGGGGCACCAAAAGAATGTGGGCGGGATGAAAACACACACACAGCGCCTCTATAACGACCCGACACACACTCTTGGGAAGATACACACACACACTATGGGGCACCACTCAGCTTACACAACACACCCTGGCCGAGTCAGGGAACACACCTCTGGAGTGAGAGGAGAGAGACTATCCACTTCCCACTCCACACATACACACACACACACACACACACACACACACACACCCAAAAAACTCAGCTCAAAAGAGGAGAATTTCTGATGTTTAGATACAATTGAGCTTGGGCCAACACCAATGGGGCAAATAGCTCACACACTATGGGTGAAAGAAGCCAGATACAATCACAAACTGGAGCAGAACTTTTCGCTCATAGGAGGAACTTACACAGAAAAACAGCAGGAAAAGAGTGAGGAATTTGGCAAAATGGACAGCGCCATCGCATCGCGTCCGGAACGGCCCAAAACCCCCGTCCAAAGTCTACAATGTCAAAGTGCTCAAATCCGACCTCGGATGAGCAGTTTACGGCCAAAACAGGCTCCAAAAATGAGCAAAAACACACCAGCGGCTGTTCCTCCTCTCTCTCTACTCTTCTCCACGTTTTTTTCTGGTCTTCTCTCTGTTTTTTCAGTTCCCACACTTAGCCTTATTAGTTGGGCACCCTTGGCCTTTTAGATGACCTCAAACGGACCCCGAACAGGCCAAAAACTGACCTCGCAGTGCATAGTTGTCACCTTTTTTGCATCATTCGCACACCTGGCACTCAGCTTTTTTCCAATAATGCATCTCGCCACCACGTGAAGTGGTGGCCCCAAAAAGTGGTCCTAATAATGACCTTTCTGCATAACTCTCACAAGAAAACACCCACGTTGTGTCCGTCCTCATCTGCGTGCAAATATTGACCTCGTTCGCCCTCCTGACGCCACTAGATGCCATCTGACGCACCTGCTGACCTCACGTCGTCGGCCCGCGGATAGCTTCCTCGAGAAGTTTTACGCGCTACCAACTCCTCCTTATTGTAGAAAAACACAATGGTACTAGTAACGATGAAAATCGATGCACTATGTACATGGTGTCCTACCTGTACACATGTGGGCCCCACGTAACCACCTGGCTCTGGAAAATGGGCAATACTTTATTTGATGCACCATGCATGGGTATGTACATATGCGCAATCCCTTGCTCCAAAAAACTCCTGACAACGGCTTGAAGCATTTATACTCCCTAATATTTGTAACACTTCACTAATTTCTTTATGTTCTTCATCCAACAACAAGAATGACACTTCACCCTCATCATTGGAACACTCAAAGTGCTACTTTATGAGTCTTTAGAACTATCATCACTGGTAGTTTCGGACTCATCATTCTCACTCACATCTTCAAGTGCCATAGGTTGTTTGGTGGTCATATCAAACACTTTCTTTTCACCCTTCTTGCCATGCACACCGATTGTGCCCTTGCCCCAATCTTGCATGGCACCAATAGCTCTCAACCAAGGTCATCCCAAAATGAGAGGAAAGGCTCCCAGACCAGCTGGTATAACATGAAAGTTCACCATAACCTTCATGTTAAAGACTTCGACTTCCAAATTCTTGATCATTCCCAAACATTTCACTTTGGCATGGTTTGCTAGTCAAATCCGAAACCCAGAGCTTCCGCATGTAATGAGACCTAGTCTCTTGACAGGTGACTGTGTGATCACACAAACTTGAGCACCTCCATCAATGTAGGCTTCTCCCATGCCCACACCTTTGTGCCAAGCGTTCACCACATGATAGATGTTGGGTAACTCTCCCACAGGCAACACTCTAAATTGTCCATGCTTCGGGTCTTTTTCTGGATTCACTAATGACTTCCACTACCTTTTAAGTTTGGGCACCATATTCATCAACTATCCAAAAGTACAATCTAATTCCCTCTCAATTAGATCTTCCTTTAAACTGTAAGTTGTCTGGCCTTCTCCCAAAGGCAAATCTGCCACTTAAAATCGTCTACGAGGCTTTCTCTTTCTCTTGGCTTTCACATCTTCACCCTTCTTCTCCTTCCCTTTCTTTCTGCTAGGCCCTAGTGTTGCATAGCCTTCCCTCTCTCTTTTGCCTACTGGCAACACATCTGCGTCTTTGTTTTCAACCGGCACAATACCCACATGGCCACCCGAGGTTGAGGCTTGATTCTCATGTCCAATACCTTCATCTCCCCGTACATCCAATGCATGATCATTAGCTCTGTTGGGAATCTGCTGAGGGAGTTGGAACATATCCCCTCCCATCCTTGTTGGCTTTGAACAATAAGTGCTAATATGACCAAGTTCACCGCAATTATAACAAGTGGGGATGAACCTTCTGTGTGGCTCAAAACCGGCCTTGTCCACGACCAGCATTCACATTAGGTTGAGCTCCCGTTGAGCTTCACATGCCTAAGCCATTCCTCTACCACACCCACGACCACGACCACCTCCACCACCAAGGACACTAAGTCGCAATTCTTGCATCATGGTCATCATATCTTGCATATTTCATTGTAACTCTTCGGTACTAGTAGCCCTTTGAATAGGTTGACCTCCAGCTTCTGCCTGATTCTCCTCCTTTTGGCTACCATTAATTTTCTCAGGGACCGCTTTCTCGTATTCATTAAGCCTTTGAGCTTTCCATTATTTCTCTCTAGCAATGGCGACTGCCTCCTCGAAGGTGATGGGTCTTTTCAGCTCAACTTTGAACTTCAGACTTTCTTTTAGGTTTGCAACAAAACGGTCCTTCCTTAACATGGATGGAGGGATCTCATTTCCCAATTCTCGAACCCATTTATCCCATAAACGAATGAACTGCATGACAAAATCATCAACACTCTGATTAGCCCTCTAAGTGTACCCCAGAATTTCATGCCAAACTTTACCAAGTACTTCGATGGATCAATATTGTGCTAGGAAAGCTTGCTTCACATGGTTGTAGTCCAAAACCACCCCTAGATTTTGTGCCTGCATCAACTCCTCAAAATTGTGTAACCAAACTTTTGCCTCATCCAGTAAACTATATTGCAACAACCGCAACAATATAGCTTGTTCTAGTATATTGCACGTAGTAAGAAATTGACTTCCAACTTTTCAATAAACGTCTGTGCATTTTCATTAGGCAATCCATGAAACTGTGGGACCTCGTCTGCCATGTTTGATTGCCACAAAAAGACTTACATATGACATCAAAAACTCAAGGGATGTCAATGGATCGCTCCAGTACCTAATCCACCTCACACTAGGTAACCCATCCCCCAGTGCTTGGCTTCACCACAAAACCTCACGACCCTCCAAATGCTACAATCCAATTATACAAACACCTCAAGTGTTGTCCACAATTTGCACATACATAGGGGGTTGTCCATAAGGACCCACATCCCTTTTACATTCACTACCTGTAGAATAGACATATTTCACAGAAATTGGAGCAGAGGAGCACTTGCTCCTCCGTGAGGGCACCAAAATGATGTTAGCGTGCAAACAAGAAGGAAAACGAGAACCTCTAAAGCCTTGCACACACCACACCGTCGGAAGGAAACACCATAAAGTTGGGGAAAACACCTATGTCGAACACCGGTAAAGTCGGGTGGGAAACAGCCCTAACCCAAACCATGATTAAAATGATGAAAACAAAGATGGTAAAGATGAAGCTTGTGTCATGTAGAACTCCGTAGAGTATCCATATGCTTGATTCCAATAATAGACAAGAGAGTTACAAGCTTTTGAAGTTGGGGTATCTCTCAAAAGCTCCAAAAAAGCTAGTCTTTGTAAGCCCAAAAGATGTGCAGGGAATTGCATCTATTTAAAAGGGGATTTTTTTGGCTCTTATCCCAAGGAATTTTCTCTCTCCTTTTAGCCGACATGGTTCTCTCTTTGGGCACCTTTTAATTGGTCCATTTTGGGCTTAATTTGGGTGGAAAATGGCATGTCCGCCACTTTTTGACCAAGGAAAGTGGGGAAGGGAGGTGTCCAGAGGGACAAAAGCTTGGCCAGGCACTTGGGCATCTTGTATGAATTGAGAATGGGTGCCCTCTCTCTCCCCCAACACCCACGAGCCCCCATTAGCAAGGCAAGAGAACTCCATTTGCTCCTTTGATACAACCTTAGGGGTACCCACTCCACCCCTTATACCCTCTAATTTCCACTTGCTTGCCCCCATGTGGGATTTCTCCATTTCCACTTGGCACCATCCACCCACCTCCCCACTTAAGCCTGTGAATTTCCTGTTTTGCTCCCCGCATCGAGTAATCTTGGTGGAGGAGTGGCGGGTGACTCCCAGCACCGAATGCGACGCTGTAAAGCCCGGCTCGGAGCTTATCACTTCGGATATTTCCAAAAATTCTTGACCACACCTTTTCTAAATTAAATCCATCAAATTGGCCCACTTGCCTTTCCTCACATGCATCCGCACCCACTTTCTAAGTAAGGAACCGCCCATTTCAAATGCATGTAACTCATGATGTATGAGTTCGATTCACCAGCTGTCAAGCACGACTGAAAATACTCATTGAAACCACCTTTTAGAAGTTTGATCAACCCAAAACTCTTGAAAATGACTAAGCAAAACCAAGCCTTTATACATAACTTTTACAAGAGCACTATGAAAACTCAAAGCATTATGTACATCTATGTACTCGAGGCTAGTGAGCAAGCTTTTTAGCATGGATTAGGGACTTTATATTCATCCTCTTCTCAAGTGGGTTGCCCAGCCCCCTTTATATTCAAACCACATAGATCAAACACGTAGCATTGAGTGCATCCACCCATCTACAACAACTCCACATAGTGTTGCACCCAAGCACATAGCCAACCATACATGTCAAATGCCCACAACATACCTTCACCACTCCAAGCATCACCTTGCATCTAACTTGCTTCTAACCGAGCACCATAGTACACACCATCTTGCACCATATACATACCTGACCCTCCCTCCCAACCATGTAACACAGAGATCTCCTCAAGGGAACCCTCTTTAGAAATCTTGAACAATGCCACACCCTAGGACTTCTCTTCATGCACTATAGGACACAACTACTGCATTGGAAAATCCTCCACCATTGGCTTCTTCACCATCACTAACTCCATGCTTACCTCCATAACTGTGTGTAACACCCTCAATCCCAGCATCATCAAGCCCTTCCATAAAAAGTGGGCTAGATGGCTCAATCACCACCCTTTTCCTGTCGACTCCATCATCCTATTCTTCAAGCACTTTCCCTATTACCATATCCTTAGATAAAGAAGAAAGAAAATCATCCCACACAGAATTACCTTGGAGCATAGCATTGACAAAATCACCCTCTTCATAAGAGCATGTATCCTCATCTTGCCCATCTTTATCACTATTTGTTTCCACCAAACTTGGACATGGGTCCACTTCACCATAGCCACAAGGTACGACCTTTACCTGCATGTATTCATCCACTATGGATACTTCCATTTGGTCTATGCTCGGCATATCTGATTTCACTTCATCCTACTTTCACAAACATACTTCACATCTTATCCATTACCGTGTTGGGGTATAGGCGCCTGTGCCTTGCCCGACCGCCCAGAGTCTGGGCGCCCACTGACTTGTATACCTTATACATAGCATAAGTGTATAGGGGGCTGCTCACTCTTTGAGTCTCCCCACCCACATCGTGTTGTGTGTCTCCTTCTCTCTCTCTCTCACTCTTCGTCTGTGGTGCTCCCCGATCCCCTTCAATTGGTATCAGAGCTATGGTGACCGCGAAGAGCACGACGGCTTTGAGAGCTTCGAGGCGATAGCTCGCTCGCTCTCGACGGTGGAGTTCGATCGTGGAGTTTCACGGAGAGAGATTTTAGCTTGAGGAGCATTGTCTTTGGAGCTTAGGAGCTTGGTGTGGTCAAGCTTGGTCGAGGAGGCGGTTGCGGCTTCCTTGGTGAGAGGAGCTTTTGAGCTCAGTGGAGCTCGTTAGAGAAGTGCTCGGCGGAGGAGAGCTTGACATTCGAGTGTTTGGATGCTGTTATGGTAGATCTCTTGCGTTGGAGCTTGCATTGAGAGGACATTGCATCACGCAGAGTGGAGCAGGAGCAGGTTCAAGACTGTGTGCAGCTCGTTTTTGCCATTTTCGGGCTCTAAAACGCAGTTTTTTGCGTAGCTTCGTCATACAGAGTCAGATCTACATGATCCAGGAGTCTAGGTCAAGGTTTTGGCACGCTCCGGATGCAATGGTGATGTCTATTTGCTGAAATTATGCTTTGAATTACAGCAGGTATAGCAGCAGGTTTATTTGTGCACTTTCGGGTCCCAAAAACCTGTAGCAACAGCAAATCTCATAGGTGTACACAGGTTTTTGGATATGCATTTGTCCAGAGAGCCCACTCATGCGAGAGTGAGCTATGTTGCCATGGTCTTGCGCGGTTTATGTACATATATGGATTTTTGTATTTGTTTATGGCTGAGATTATTTGAGATTCGGCTCAATTTATAGAAGAAACTCTGTTGGATTTTATCCAGGTTCTCGCCGTAGCTTCTACGTATCCGTAGGTTGCTCTTTGACAGTTTAGTGGTTGAGTTTACTCCCACTTTGACAGGTGATTTTCAGTCATCATTTGGTTGGAGTTTGGAGTCACTTGTGTATGCCCTTGTGTGCCGTATTTCGCATTGCGCATAGCGATAGATCTTGCAAGGTTTTTCGAAATGTTGCTATAGTTATCTGGCAGACATTTGGTCATCGATTGAAAGGTATTTTGGCAGCAATCATCACTCACATGTATGTCATTTGAGGTGCCGTTGAGTGGTACTTCGGCAAGAGCGGGTATGCTCATATGTATGACTTTGTGAGGTGATTCCGGTCTAGTTTATTCCCGGATTGGCCATTGTGGCATATATTATTGTCTCTTTGAGGTTTACTGTTGAGATTTTGCTCCAGTTACAAAGGAGGCTCTGCCAAAATTTTGTCAGATATTTATGCGCGATTGAGTCATATTGACTTGTGATTTTGTGCAAGGTTTTGCACGGTTATTGGTGCAACTTTGCATCAAGTTTTGAGCCATATTTGTAGACTTTTGTTGATGCGATTCAAGCCAATTTAGGGCTGACTTGTATTGACATTGTGGGAGCTCTATTTTGGAGTGTGTCTCACAGGTTTTACATTGTGTTTCTGGCCATACTGGTAGACAGTTTTCAGGTGTTGTTGGTGAGGTGGTTTTGCTTTCTAGTTTGCTACATTGTGCTCATGGCAGAGACAGGTGATCGATCAGATTGTGACCTCTCACAGATGCGCATGTTTGATGGGTCAGACTTTGCGGCATGGAGAGAGTGTATGCTTGACGCTGTGAGCGGGATGGAAACACATAGAACGCCTCTATAACGACCAGACACACACTCTTGGGAAGATACACACACACACCATGGGGCACCACTCGGCTTACACAACACACCTGGCCGAGACAGGGAACACACCTCTGGAGTGAGAGGAGAGAGACTATCCACTTGCCCACTCCACAGAGAGACACACACACACACCCAAAAAACTTAGCTCAAAAGAGGATAACTTCTGATGTTTAAATAAAAATGAGCTTGGGCCAACACCAATGGGGCAAACAGTTCACACAATATGGGTAAAAGATACCAGATACAATCACAAACTGGAGCAGAAGCTTCGCTCATAGGAGAAACTTACACAGCCAAAAAAGCAGAAAAAAAGAGGGAGGAATTTGGCAAAATGGACAGCACCATCGCGTCCGGAACGGCCCAAAACCCCAGTCTACAATGTCCAAGTGCTCAAATCTGACCTCGGATGAGCAATTTACGGCCAAAACAGGCTCCAAAATGAGCAAAAACACACTTGCGGCTGTTCCTCCTCTCTTCTCCACGTTTTTTCTGGTCTTCTCTCTGTTTTTTCAGTTCCCACACTTAGCTTTATTAGTTGGGCACCCTTGGCCTTTTAGATGACCTCAAACGGACCCCGAACGGGCCAAAAACTGACCTCGCAGTGCATAGTTGTTACCTTTTTGCATCATCCGCACACCTGGCACTCATTTCTTTTCAATAATGCGTCTCGCAACCACGTGAAATGGCCCCAAAAAGTGGTCCTAATGATGAACTTTCTGCATAACTCTCACAAGAAAACACCCACGTTGTCTCCGTCCTCATCCGCATGCAAATATTGACCTCGTTTGCCCTCCTGACGCCACTAGATGCCATCTGACGCACCTGTTTACCTCATGTCGTCGGCCCGTGGATAGCTTCCTTGAGAAGTTTTACGCGCTAACAACTCCTCCTTATTGTAGAAAAAACACAGTGGTACTCGTAATAGTGAAAATCGATGCACTATGTACACCTTGTCCTACCTGTACACATGTGGGCCCCACGTAACCACCTGGCTCTAAAAAATGGGCAATTCTTTATTTGATGCACCATGCATGTATATGTACATATGCGCAATCCCTTGCTCCAAAAATCTCCTGACATAATTTTCCCATCCCCTAGCCTGCTAGATCATTCATGATCAGCAGCAACAAAGAGAGATATGAGACTCGCCGCATCACAGGTCTCCTCATCCCTCACCAACAGTGCTTGATCCACAAACAGCTCATCTTGCTCCACCATCATCAATCTAGCATGATACAATTTAGGACGCAATCCATTTACCCTTGACTTATGTAGAACACCATCTAAGTTATCCAGCTGATATGTGCCATTTGGAAAACACTCCACTACCTTGAAAGGGCCTTCCCACTTAATTTGAAACTTCTTTTGGAAGGTGTTGTCCAGCTTATTGTTGTAGCGCAAAACCAATTCATGTTTCTTTATACCCTTACTTTTGACCTGTTCATTTATCTTTGCCAAAGCCTTATCCTGCATCTGCCCATAATGCTCCAATGCGCTCATCCTATCCAACTGGACCTCTTGTAACTGCAAGAGCCTCTCTTCGAATGCATCACTAGGCGGCCCAAGCAACTTCTCTAACATCTTGACCGCAGGCAACTCTACTTCCACAGGCAATAGTGCTTCTTTTACATACACCAAATGAAATGGAGTAAACCCTGTACCTGTCTTCACCGAAGTACGGTAAGCCCATAATGCACTAGGCAATTCCAAATCCCAATTCTTTCCTTGGTGCTCTGTCACTTTCGAAAGAATCTGTACCAACTCACCATTGAATCTTTCATTTAAGCCATTACACTGTGGGTAATAAGGAGTGGTATATTGGTGCCTAATCTTCATCTTTGCACATAAAAAATCTAGCAGTTTAGCTCTAAAGCCAGGCCCCTTATCTGAAAGTAGCTCCAGTGGCACCCCAAACTTGCAACATATTTCATCATACACAAATTTTGCCACATCCTTTACAGTGATCTGTTTTACTGCTATAGCCTCTGCCCATCTAGAAAGATAGTCCACTACCGTCAAAATATAGCTTTTCCCCCTGCTTGTGATAGGTAACGGGCCTATTGCATCAATCCCCCACTTTTCAAACACATCAAACGCCATAATGGTTTTTCGTAGCTCTGGCTTCAACACTCTCTTCCCAAATGCTTGACACCTATTGCAAGACCTACACCAATGGTGAACATCCTTGTACAAACTAGGCCATACATACCCCTCTTGCAAAATCTTATGCAAGGTGATCTTTAGAGAAAAATGGCCACCACATGCGCCTTCATGATTCTCTTCCAACACTCTGTAAAGCTCCTCTCGCCAAGGTACACGTCTCAACACGAGATCAGCCCCTTTCATGTATAAGACATCACCAATCAATTTGTACCTGTATGCTCTACGTACAAAGCCATACTTCTTAGACTTCTGAATCTCCTTTGGAATGATTCCTGTTAGCAAAAACTCCTCTTCTTGATCCAAACTTTCCCGGCCATGATAAAGAGGTAAAGTGGTCCTCAACACAAATAGCTCCCCAATCATGCCTTGAGCTGCTTCATGTGCCTCTCCATTTAGAGCACGTTCAATGTGTCTGATGATCCATGCTTCGAACTTTTTTAACAGGCCTTTAATTCTGAAGCACATTTCCTTCAATGAGGTGTTCTTGCTCTTCCACACACCAAGCACTTGCTTCACCACTAACAAGGCATCACCTTTTATGCTCAACCTTCGAACCCCATGCTTCAAACAAATGTGTAATCCGGCTTCCAATGTAGCATATTCAGCCTCATTGTTACTATGAGCATCCAATTTGAACCCTCTCTTGCATACTAGCTTCCCCTCTAGATCATAAAGTGCTATACCCCCTGAAGCTGCATCATGGCTCTTTCTGTATGAACCATCAAAGAACAACACATGTGCATTGCTGATCTGTGGCACTTCTTCAACTACCTTTCTCACCACCTCTTCCTTAACAATAAGGGGATTCTCCTTGTAGGTCAACAAATCAGCTAGGGTAGCCCTTGTACTATCTTCCACTAGAAAAGAGAACTCAAACTCTTGCAGCTCAATTACCCATTTCTTCACCACATTTGACATGTTAGTACTATTAATTAACTGTGGCAAAAAGGCATAACTCGTCAAGAAAAAAAAAGGCTGTGGTAGCAAGTAATGACGAAATCGTCGACAAGCAAATATTACACTGGCCATCACTAGCTCTACTTCCAAGAACTTTCTCTCCGCTACCAACTTCACTCGGCTTGCACAATACACTGGCCTCATATATAGCTTCCCTTCCTCTTTTTCAATAGCATGGCTCCAATGGCATCATCCCCTACTAAGGGATTTACATAAAAAACTTTCTCCCAATCAGGAGCCTGCATGGCTGACAAACCCCCTAACACCTCTTGAAACACTTCTTCACACTTGTCATCCCATTGCAATGGATCATGCTTTGACACTTGTTGTAATGGATAAAGAATCTGAGAAGACAATGGAATAAACCTTGCCATGTAATTCACTTTGTGTATAAAGGTTGCCAATTGCTTCGTACTCGTAGGTGATGAAAGAAGAATAATAGACTTAACCTTATCTGGATCAGCCTCAATGCCATTTTCTGACACCATATGGCCCAATAACTTCACCCTTGGCTGTGCTAGATGACATTTCTTTGGTTTAGTTGTCCTCCACATTCATCATATCGAGCCAATACCATCTGCAGCTTCTCATGGTGTTCAGCCCTACTACTATAGACACAGAAGTCATCCATAAAAGCTTAAACACAACTACCAATGAATGGTTCCAACACCCAATTTGCTCTCTCTTGATAGAAGGAAGGTCCATTTGACAACCCAAATGGCAATACTGTGTAGCAATAGCAGCCTCATGGCGTAATAAAAGTTGTCTTTGTGCGGTCTTTAAGAGCAATCTTCAATTGAAAATAGCATGAAAAACCATCACACACACTGTACCTCTCATAACCTGCCACTGAATCCAAGATCTGATCAATGAATGGAAGAGGATATGGGTTCTTCTTAGTGGATGCATTTAAGGGTTTAAAATCTACACAAATTCTCCACTTCCCATCCTTCTTTGGACTGACTACAACTGGACTCACCCATTCTGTGGTCTCCACAGGGACTATGAACCCTGCCTTCAATAACTTGTCCACCTCTTCTCGCAAGGCTTCCATTTGCTCTTGACCCATCCTTCTTAGCCTTTGCTGCACTGGCTTAGCACCTTCTTTCAGCTCTATATGCATCTCCTCGCCCTTGAACCCTCTGATCTCTTCATATGAAGTAATGAACAAATCAGGAAAACTAGCCAGCATGTGCAAATATATATCCTTCTCCATAGTTGAGAGGTCTCCACTGATCATTTGTGTCATCAATTCCTGCTTCTTTGACAACTCAACCTTGGTTTGCATCAGCCCTTCAATCACTTCATAAGGCCCTTCACTTTCATCTTCAACTTCATTCGCAAATGCGACTAAACCACACTCCTGGATTTCTTTATCCATCAAAGGAAATGCAACATCAGCATCCTCATCATTGCTGGTAGTGCTATCATTGTCCTCATCTATCACTGTGGAAGAGTCTTCATCACTAGACTCATCCTCATCTTCATAAAGCTCCTCTAATCGTTTCCTTGTGTCCATATTATAAAGCTTCTTGGTACCTGTCTTTCCATAGAGGCTAATCGTACCATGTCGCCAATCTTGAACAGCTCCCACTGCACGTAACCATGGTCTGCCCAGCAGTATAATAGGATATGCTCCCAACCCTGTTGGCATCACATGAAAATCAACCACTGCCTTTGCATCATATGCCTCCACTTCTAAGCTCTTTACAACACCCAAGCATTTTACTTTTTGATGGTTTGCCAATCTGATCCGAAAACCTGACACCCCAGCCACTGTGAGACCCATCTTCTCAACGCACGAGTGTGTTATGACGCATATTTGGGCTCCGCCATCCACATAACCTTGTCCCAAATTTTTCCTTTTATGCCACACATCTACTATTGGACAAATGTCTGGTAGCTCATCCATTGCCAACACCTTTACTGAACCTCTCTCTGGCTCTTTCTCCATTGGGTTAACCATCCTCTTCCACTATCGCTTTAGCTTAGGCACCATTTCTATGAGCTTCCCAAAAGTAACATCTGCCTTCCTACTTGTCAGATCCTCCTTTAAGTCATAGCTTACTTGCCCATCCCCTAGTGGAAAATCTGAAACATGAAACTTTCGACGAGCTCTCCTTTTCCTCTTGGCCTTGACATCCTCGCCTTCATGGCTCTCTCCTTTCTTCTTACTAGGACTTGGGGCACTTCTTCCTTCCTTATCCTATGTGGTCCTCTTCCCAATAGGCATCACTAATGTATCCTCTAGCTTTGATGCCTTCTCCAAGGTGACTACACTTAGCACTTTTGTCTTTCCCTTTTCCTCCTGGGTTAATCCACTGGTTCCTTCATCTCCCTTAATTTCGATGCCATAATCATGCGACCTAGTTAGCACCTGTTTTGGCAATGGATACATGTCTCCCCCCATACTTGGTGGCTTATCACATTGCGGGCTGATGTGGCCCAACTCTCCACAATTATAACATGTGGGAGTCTGCCTCCAAAACCTACCATTACTTTGTCCAGCACCATTCCTAGGTCTTTCTTCACCTCCTGGCTGATTTGCAAACCGCCCTCGACCTCGATTATTTCCCACTTGACCTAGCATGTTTAGGCTGAGATTCTTCATCAAATCAACCACTTGCCTCATGTCTTGCCTTAGGCCATCATCTTGCACTGCTGTAGTGACCATTGCTGGCATAACCTGAGGAGTAACAGGAACCACTGGTTCGTGATGAACCCCTGACATGCGACCTTGTAAAGACTCTATAGGCTGAAATTCAGACCTCATGGGCAAAGACTCCACCCCTAACTGGCTCATTTTCCTCAACTTCCACTCTTTGTTCCTTGCTACCTCTGGTGCATCTTCATATGTCCTAGGCTTCTTTAGCTCCACTCTCCAACGTATATTCTCCCAAAGACCAGCTAAGAACCTGTCCTTCTTCATCATGTCAAGCGGGGGTACCTGTGGTGCTAAAGCCTTGCACATCCGCTCCCATGCCAATGAAAACTTTCGTATATACGCATCTACTGGCTCACCTTCCTTTTGCACTAAAGCCTATACTTCTTGCCACACTTTGTCAGGGTCTTCTATCTTCACAAACTCCACTTCCAATCCATGCCTTAGATTGTCCCAACTCAATCTTATAGGTGGATCAGCCATATGCAACTCCTCTTCAAATGCTTTGGACCAAGCTCGTGCATCACTCTTCAAAAAAATTTGGAGAAGACGTAATATTTGCGCCGGTTCATGAATCTGGTTGCTAATGCAGGCAACCTCCATCTTTTCCAGAAAGTCCTCCACATCTTCATCACTTCTTCCATGAAACTCCGGATAAGAGAAAGCCATGGCTAGAGAACCCCTTCAAACACACGTGCAAGAACCCAAAACTTTTCACTACCCAATCCCAAGAAACTTCAATGGAGCTCAGCTTTAGATGAGAACAAACGCATGCACATCAAATGAGTTTTCATAGTTGATCATCGGAATTACAACAGGCAAAGGACATTCCAAGATCTCTCGTAACCTTCTTGGTCCGAACATAAAGACTATGCGCTGCTGGAAAAAAATCTTCCTGGACACATGAACATTTATCTGGATTCTTTGAGTTAAATGAAAAGGAGTGAACTGAGGTCCATTTTGATCATCCATTAAAGCCAACCATGAAGCTCCCAAGAAGGCACACCTGAATTATCCTCTGATTTTTGCCCAAATTTCAGTAGCATAACAGCATAAATGGCTCAAAATACCAAAAAACCAACCGTCATAACTTGGAAAAATTTTGTCAGAGTTTCCCCAGAAGTAGAGTAGTAGGAATCCAAAATATAGACTGTATATGTATGCAAAAACTGTCAACAATAGAACCCGAGCATCAAGTAGGACTCACTAGTACATAGCCTATGGCGAGGTCACAAAAAGGGTGCTCCAGCTACCTGTATCACCGAAAGGATCTCTACATTTGAGAATCCCCCAGCTCAATACAAACCTCACGCTATCGACCCTCACACAAAGGCTAATGCAAATCGCGTATAGTCAAGTCTCAGAAATGACTATCTTCCAGACCAAGTCTCAGAAATGGCTGGGACTACCAAATACAACCAAGTATGGCTCCACAAATGCATACAATGGCAGTTTCCACAAGTAACGTACAATCCAGCAGACAATGCGCTCAAACAGGCGCCAAGTGATGCATACCCACAACAACTTCAAGTGACATCACTGCTAGTATATCACTGTACTCCAGCTACCTGTACCTGTGTGAATCACCTGTACCTGTACCTCTCCCTATCCCTGTAACCTGTAACCTTGAATCTCGAAGCTTGAAGCTCGAAGCAGAGGTACTCGAAGAAGATCCTCCGTGGGGGCGCCAAAAGAATGTGAGCGGGATGGAAACACATAGAATGCCTCTATAACGACCAGACATGCACTCTTGGGAAGATACACACACACACTACGGGGCACCACTCGGCTTACACAACACACCCGGCCGAGACAGGGAACACACCTCTGGAGTGAGAGGAGAGAGACTATCCACTTGCCCACTCCACAGAGAGAGACACACACACACACACACCCAAAAAACTCAGCTCAAAAGAGGATAACTTCTGATGTTTAAATACAAATGATCTTGGGCCAACACCAATGGGGCAAACAACTCACACAATATGGGTAAAAGATACCAGATACAATCACAAACTGGAGCAGAAGCTTCGCTCATAGGAGAAACTTACACAGCCAAAAAATCAGAAAAAGAGGGAGGAATTTGGCAAAATGGACAGCACCATCGCGTCCAGAATGGCCCAAAACCCCAGTCTACAATGTCAAAGTGCTCAAATCCGACCTCGGATGAGCAGTTTACGGCCAAAACAGGCTCCAAAATGAGCAAAAACACACCTGCGGCTGTTCCTCCTCTCTTCTCCACGTTTTTTCTGGTCTTCTCTTTGTTTTTTCAGTTCCCACACTTAGCTTTATTAGTTGGGCACCCTTGGCCTTTTAGATGACCTCAAACGGACCCCGAACAGGCCAAAAACTGACCTCGCAGTGCATAGTTGTCACCTTTTTGCATCATCCGCACACCTGGCACTCATTTCTTTTCAATAATGCGTCTCGCAACCACGTGAAGTGGCCCCAAAAAGTGGTCCTAATGATGAAATTTCTGCATAACTCTCACAAGAAAACACCCACGTTGTGTCCGTCCTCATCCGCGTGCAAATATTGACCTCATTCGCCCTCCTGACGCCACTAGATGCCATCTGACGCACCTGCTTACCTCATGTCGTCGGCCTGTGGATAGCTTCCTCGAGAAGTTTTACGCGCTAACAACTCCTCCTTATTGTAGAAAAAACACAGTGGTACTGGTAATAGTGAAAATCAATGCACTATGTACACCCTGTCCTACCTGTACACATGTGGGCCCCACGTAACCACCTGGCTCTGAAAAATGGGCAATTCTGTATTTGATACCATGCATGTATATGTACATATGCGCAATCCCTTGCTCCAAATAACTCCTGACAATGCATTGACACAACGAGGGTTGCATCGACCATTGAGTGGTGATGCAGGTAGACCTTCAAACATGTCTAACGATCAGTGGTAGGAGCTAGAGGAGATGGCACTATCTACGCTCTCTTTGCACCTTGCGGAATCTGTATATGCTCTTGTTATGTATGAGACTACTTCGAAAGCACTTTGGCGCAGATTACATGATATGTATGATAGATCTGACTCATCACGGACTCGTGTGAGACATGTACATTCACGAGCACGCCGACAGGTGACATGTTGGTATTGTGGTCATTCTGGACACATTAGACGGCGTTGTTTTCTTCGTATGCGACATCGTAGGAGACATGGTAGTCTCAGAGATGTATGTAGTGATGCCATGGACTCAGTTGCTTTGACAGTTGAGGCACATGTAGTGTCGAAGTATACTAGTGACGGGGATGTCACTTTTACCTCGAGCTATGCACGAGATGCTATACATGTGGATAGTGCACTCCCTTCGTAGTGGTTGCTAGACGCTGATGCTATGTTTCATGTCACGCCGCATCGTGCATGGTTTTGTAGCTATTCTAGCGGGATGCTTGGCAGTGTACGTTTGACCGATGGATCGGTGCATGCGATAGCAGGTGCAGGAGATGTGAGACTGTCATTACCGAGTGGTGCATCTTACTTGTTACAACATGTGCGCTATGTACCAGATTTGACAGTGAGTTTGATCTCGATTGGTCAGCTTAGAGATTGTGGATGTCAGATTTCGCTACGAGAGCAAGATTTTGTGATGCATTTGGGTTCGCTAGTGATTGCGAGAGGTGCCAGGAGTGGTACAGGTTATCCATTGCATGTGGATCATGCGAGAGACGGTGTTGTCTCTGTGATCACGCAGCCAGGTAGAGAGGGAGAGAGCAGGCAAGTCTCTTTTGCTTCTGGGTTGCAGGATGCTTTGCATGGAGTGCAGAGTAGTGAGCTCGTTGTGCACACAGTTGGGGCACGACTTGAGCAGTCACACAGAGAGGTGACAGAGTCATACATGCATGCTTTTCTAGTGACTGAGCAAAGCAGAGATTCAGTTGTGCGAGATACGTCTATGCAGGATAAACAGGTAGAGCGGTCTTGCTCTAGTGAGTCACGACAAGAGGACGTTGTGCAAGATTCTATGCATACGCAGTTAGAGCATGAGAGCTCTAGTGAGTCACAGCAGATTGAGTGGTCATCTTTGCACTGGATGATTGCAGAGGAGACTGAGATGTCAGCGATTATGCAGTCATTCCTTTCTATGCTCGACAGTGAGCATGGGGATATAGTTGTGCAGGATATGTCTTCCAGCAGACATCTAGAGCAGCTGGTTTGCTCTGAGGTTGCATGACAGGTTGATGCGTCTTTTGCGGACAGTCAGGAGATGCATGTGGCTAACACGCCTTATCAGTCAGAGATGCCTATTGCCAGGGATATATATGTTGATGCATGCTTCGTAGAGCTAGCAGGGCCCACTAGCATTGCATCGGCATTCGGTGGTCTCATGTATGAGATGTTGATCTTGATACCGGATATCGCAGCTGCAGTGGGAGCATTTGCAGTTGGGGTTGTCAGTCGTTTGTTGACTGATGATGGCATAGTGCACGAGGGAGATATGCAGGTATTGCATACATACTTGCAGTACGTATGCGGTACGTCTAGTGGTGTATGAACTTACACGGGAGCAGGACAGCCGGATGCACACGATCACAGCCAGCCAGTGGGCATCGGTTGAGAGTGATTTTCTCTCGCCTTTTGTAGTCTTTAGACTAGGTTCTCTTGCTTAAAGGCACAGTCGCCTTTAAGTGGGAGGTTGTTGGGGTATAGGCGCCTGTGCCTTGCCCGACCGCCCAGAGTCTGGGCGCCCACTGACTTGTATACCTTATACATAGCATAAGTGTATAGGGGGCTGCTCACTCTTTGAGTCTCCCCACCCACATCATGTTGTGTGTCTCCTTCTCTCTCTCTCTCACTCTTCGTCTGTGGTGCTCCCCGATCCCCTTCAGACCGTACATCCTCTACCTGATTTGGAATCACCGACACTTCCTCCACTATTGAAGCCTCTTTAATCGACATCTTGGGCATTGAAACAACTCCATCTCTCTGCAACTAAAGAACTCTTCATCAAAGAACTCTCCACACCTCTTGCACCGGTAGAATCTCTTGCATTGGTTTCACCTTTACTTCCACCACTTCAATTAGCTTTGCCACCATCGCACTTGATAGACCCTGCCTAGCTTTCCGCTTCTTTGAAATCTTTTTTGTTCAACCTCTTGCATAAGCCACCGCTTTTGCATACAACACGGGCCCATTCGCTTCCACTTTATCTCAAACCTCCTCATGCATGCAATCCGTAAACTTGCTCAACTTTTGAAAATCAACTTTTTTTTCAACAGCTACCTTGATAAGTTGTCCCCAAAGAGCCTTGATCTCCCACTCAAATTCTCCAAAATCACCATTCAGGCTTCGCTTCTAACCATCCAGACTTTTCTTTACCTCATCCCATTGTGTATCTAGCACATATTTGCTCCAATAGGCCATTTCCAAGGTTACCCAATTCAACTTTTCTTCATCATGTCATTCGTCATACCACTTAGTCACTTTACCACCACGAAGTAGGAGCAGAAAAAATTGAACGGCACCTTCTTCCCTTGACAAACTACTCTCTAGCAAAAACAACCCATAATCTTGCAACCAAGTTTTTGCATTTTCAACCCTAGTGAAAATTGGAAAACTCGGACACATATCCTTCAACAGCACTTGCTCTTCAAAATCTGCACATCCACCATCATCAAACCACCTTTTCACCTTCAAACATAGAAAGGGGGAATGCACACACCCATAAAAACCTCATAGATTGCCTCTCTATAGCCCAAGATGATCACAATACCCCAATCCACTCAATAAAACTCAAAAACGACATTGTCTTCACAACACAATGTCTAAACCGCTTTCAAATGAGCATGCATACACTCTAATTAGCACTAGAATGGTATCAGGACACTTTTATGTCCTTGGACATTTTTGTGTCATGTTAAGTGACCATTTTTCTTGAATTATTTGAAGACTATGAAAATGAATTTCTAGGTGCTATATACCCACAAAGTTGTCTTATGAGCTGAAAAAACTTGACTTTTTTTTTGTAATATCGATCTCACCATTAACCTTACTCTTGCACAACATTTTTGAACCTAAATTGTGTGAAAAATGGGTCCTTTTTGGCTTTTTCTCAAATTTTTGCAACTATACCACTCTAAACTTCATGTTTGGTGAGTTTTAGATTGCTAGATGATAATCCTTCATAGTTCTCAACATCTTTTGATGGTTCTAGGGAGAACTAAGTGTTAAAATTAAAAGCTATGACCAACTTACAAGAATTGCATAATCCTATTTTTTGGCCAAGATTAGCACTTTTATGGATTTTTTGGTGGCTTTCTTGATATCCAAATGCAAATTTGATTGTGTAAGTGGCATGAAGCTAATCTTCCTTGAGTTTTGGGGGACCTAATACGCTATATAGCATAGTATATGATGATGGTTGAGTTTTTTTATTGCTGAAGAATATGAGACATTTTAGTGTAGCAAGTATATCTTTCTCAATATTGCTAGTTTCTTAGGCCAATTGCGTGTATTTTGTAGTTAGTAACCATATCTAATCATAAACTAAAAAAATTTCTATATATTGTGTAGTTTCTTTGGGATTCTAGAGGTCATAATGCTAAACCCAGTTTTTTCATGTTTGTTGTATTTAGCACTTCATCATTGTCCCCAAGGTTCCACTTAGTAAGAGATACATTATTCTTTTGACATGCTCCATGGCTTCTTTTGAATCCAACGGCCCAAAGAAAAATAAGAAAACATGTATATAGTATCAGTATTGAGCGTGACTATAGAAACTTTGATGATAGGTCTACAGAATGGCAAAAATGAAACTTTTTTGTACCTTTTTTTGCCCCAAAAAAAATAGTGAGGCAAAAGCAACCATATGCGACTCATTAGTCTCCAAAAATGTTTTTTGGAGTATTGCATTTAAACTCCCACTTGGACAGTTTCTTGGTAAAAAAGCATTATTTATGCATAGGAAATGCCTGTCTCACATTAAGTAGATGTTCAACTCTAACAGCTTGCTGCAACCTTCTTTTGCAATTGGGAAGAAATTCAAATTGGGTTTTGGCTTCACGATTCCATGGAACCAACTACATGATCTACATATCGATCCCTATCAATTCCAATGAGGAAGATAGATTCAAGGACTAGGTGCTTTCATCTACAATAGTCAACAAGTAGTTTTTATTTTTACCAAGTATTTTTACCACCATTTGATTTGTATGCCAGATTCAATAAACAATGGTACTAGGTTGTAGATTGCTAATAATGTTGTTTGGTCATGTATAATTGCTACAAAATGGTGGAAATGGGTAGTATTTAATGGAAAGATACTTAGAGTGTAGAGATCCACTAAGTACATCATGACATTTGCTACTTTTAAGGTTCATGATCCTGCAATGTTCTTTTGTCTACACTCCTTCATCTGTGTTAGAAACCCTCTCTTGTTTGAAAGCATTCACTACTTCAAGTCTATTGTAACTCTGATGATCATCAAATATCGGATTATAGGCCTCTATGTCCTTACAAGACCAAGGGCTTGGAGCTCAAGCTCTTAGGATATTCAATAGATTCTCTGTATGAATTTCCTAAATATGTAGCATAATGAACATGAGATTTTAGACAAAGAGAGAGAGAGAGAGAGAGAGAGAGAGAGAGAGAGAGAGAGAGAGAGAGGGATGGAGTTTGTTTTATGTAGCTAAGTGCTAAGTGCTTGTTGTGTGTAGTGCCTTGAAAGGATGAGAGAGATTGAGGGAAAGCTGATAGAGAGACAAGGCATTTACTTTTATTTGTGTGTAACAAGGTGAAGCCTCATGCAGGCATTTTAAAACAAATTGTACTTGAAATCAATGTGGAAATTTAAAAATGAGACCCATTCCTTAACTACAACAAATTTTTCACACCTTTCTGTCTTCTCCTCTAGGGAATGTCAAGAACCCCATGCACCCCCCCAAATCTTTAAATGCCGTAGGGTTGGCCATGAAATTAATGGTCTCCAATAATACACCATATTGTGATCTTAGTCTTGTGTGGTAGTGGGTGAAAACCAAGCTTTTACATCATGTGGACACAAACATCATAGCCTTTCAATGATAAGTGGTGAAAAGGGTTTATAAAATTTCCAAGGGAATTTATTGAATAGCAATTCCTAAACAAAAATTGGGCGCTCCCATAGGATCAAAAAAGGAGGGCAACCTCATACAACAAAGTGGAAAACTACTTTGATCTAATTGTATTAGAAACATAATGTTTAGATAGTCTACATATACATCTCAAAACTAGAAAAAATCTAAATTTCTTACAAAAGCTCTAAATCAGAAGCTTACAAAAAATATACACTCAAGAAAACGCAAGAAAAATTACAATGCATTTGACTTTCCTTTGGGATAAGGGAAACTAGATTATAGTCTAACGGCTATTTGATGAGTATAAATTCTGATGTTCCCTTTGGGAAAATCATGAAGATGTGTCCTAAGTTAAATAGGCAATGGAAGTATGTAGTCAACCCCATGAAGAAGAGGCATGCAAGGGAGTCTGTGAGAGTCATGTCTTTGAATGAGCTACCTGATATATGCCCTACGATGGATGCATGGCATAATATTATGTGCATTGGAGAATATTATATTGATGGAGGTGCATAGGTATGTGTTATTACTCAAGCTTGTGTATCAAAGTTGGGACTCATGGTGAAGAATTCAGCTTTTTGCATAAAGCTTGCCAACCAATCAAGGGTGAACTGCTTGGGAGTTATAAAGGACTTGGAGGTGGATGTATTTGAAGGGATGATAAGAAGAGGTTTGACATGGCTAGCAAGAAATATTTGGATGCTGATTTTGATGAGATAAGTGATGAAGAAGAGTACTCAAGTGAGGAAGAAGACAATGGGGATGATGGCAATGAGGTGGAAGATAGCAGCGATAGTGATCTAGATGTTTCCTCCCTGTTTCTTAAAGAAGAGCATGATGAGAAACAAATATTTCTTGGCCTTATGGAGAATGATCTGGTCCTTATGAGAAAATTGAAGAGCTGATGCAACCCAAAGTTCAACCTAATGTCAAACAAGAGCTGATACAAGGTATGATGCCTCCCGACTTGACTAGTCATGAGAAGGGTGAGTACCTATATAGGATACAACAATTATTTTGTACTTCCTTTTGGTCTTATGAATGGTTTTGCATGGTAACACAAGTGCATCAATAAGGTGTTCTCTCCCTTTCTTGACAAGTTCGTGAAGGATCTTATTGATGACTTTTGTGTTTATAGCTCTAGAAAGAATCACTATGCAAAGATTGGCATGGCATTGAAGCGATATGATGAAAGTGGAGGTCAACTCAACCCAAAGAATGTCATCTTGCTCAACCAAGAGTGAAGTTTCTGGGGCATATAATCTCAGAGAATGTAATTGAAGCAGATCCTGACAAAGTGAAGGCTTTGGTGCTTCTCCCATTACCTAAGGATACATGAAAGCAGCTTGCTACTTTCATTAAAAAGGTGAAGTATATGTCAAGGTTCATTCCTTTGTCCTCTCAACTTCTTTATCCTCTACATCAAGTAGCAAGGTTGGATCCTCTACGATGAACAAATGAATGTGAAGAGGTTTGCCAAGGTATCAGTCTTGTTGGAGCCCAACTTGTCCAACTATTGTAATGAGCCCACCTTGTAAAGCCTATCAAATTCCCATTTTTATGTCAAAGATGTCTTATCATTTTGATCCACTTGTGTGGGTTATGTAAAGATTAATCCATCAGTCAGGACCCAGATTTGTTCCCACTTTGTAATTATGAGGAAGAGAACCCCATGTACATTTTTGAGCTAAGGTGACTAAAGTATAAAAGTCACCTTAGAACCATTTTTTAAACAACATTTGAATATTAATCCTGTGTCGTACGAGTCTGAGAGAGAGAGAGAGAGAGAGTGTGTGTCTTATCCTCTTCGCTACGCGCTTCTCCCTCACCGGATTCACGACGTGACCACACCATCGCGGTAGCCTCTCCGAGAGCTACGCTCCCATGCCACGCATTCACATTTTCGTATTGTTCGCGAATCGATCCTTCCTCGAGCTTGTTTTGCTTGTAAGTAGCACAAACAGTGTCTGTTTTCAACAATCAAGTGCTTTATGGAATGAGAAAGAGATTAGCTACACATAGATACTCATAAACTTAGGTTTTGCCCACTTTTGGATTATGACCTGTGTGTCTATCGCGACTGTAATCGAGATAACTAGGGTTCAAATCTAGTGAGATTAGAATTATAGGTAAGTATATCCTATTGAGAGGATGGTGCCTAGTAAGTTTGATGTGATTCCGAGTTCATATGAGGTGTAAACGGTGTTGTGAGCGTTTAGGGATAGAGTGGGTTGCATTCTACAAGGGTTAGTGATTGATGCATCATAGAAGTGGGTATGTGTAGATTGGTCTCAGCCTGACAAGCTAACGAGATTGCCTCCGTGCACCTACGGGTTAGTCGTGTCATCGGATGATAAGTATGTTGTCAGTGTCGTGCTTGTGAGCATGAACAGGGGAGTAGTTTTGCCCTAAAACATTGGCGTCGTTGCCGGGGACACAAGACCTTAAGTAGGGAGATCTACGTCACTCGTGTGATGGTTAGCTTACTTTAGTTTCGACTAGAGAGAGCTTAAACTTTTAGAGCAAGATACAGGATAGAGTATCTTGAGGTCTAGTGGATAGCCAGGAAGCCTGTGTCTTGCCGAGGGTCTGTGACTAGTTAGATTTAGTTAAGTAGGATAATGTAGAGTTATGGTTTTTGGTTTTGAGTGCTTGTTATACTTGTGTAGAAATATAGTAGAAAAACGCTGTAAAAACGCAAAACAAACAAAAAGAAGAAACAATAAGGCTGTTTGCTTGCCTTGAAAGCAAAACCCACACCATATACCCTTGAAGGGGGTGAAAAGAGTAGACATTGGAATTTATGATCCAACACTTGAGAAAACATAAAAAATGCGACCAAAACCAACAAAAAGAAACAGGTGATTGTCATAAGGAAACACTAAGTGAACCTAAAGAGGCCAAGAAGAGATATAACCATTAGCCTAGGGTAAAATGATTGTGTCATGTGGTACGACTGATATCCACAAGTTTAAGATGAAGTGTCATCAAATTTGCATCACTTTAAGTGCATTTGAGTTGTGAATTGCCATAGAAAAGTGAAATTTGTGAAGTGCTTGAGTCCAAGGTCAAAATAAGCCCAAACTTCATAAAACTTGAAGGATAGACTTATATGGGCACAGAGAACACAACTGTCCAAAAACAGACAAAAAATCAAATCACAATTGCTCTCTGCCGAGTCTATCGCGATAGACTGATGAAGTTGGTGATTGACTAACAAAAGGAAAAAAACCTTTATACCACGGGTTTAACACATCAATACAAGGGTACTCACAAAAATTGAGTGAAATTGAACACCATCTTGACCACAAAACTTCAAAACTGGTGTTTTAGAGTCTGAATTCAGAGACAAGGGCAAGAAGGCTTTGACCAAATGTCCAAACAGTGCAAAAATTTGTCAATGCACTACACAGGGAGAGGGTGAACCAACTGTGGAGATAACTTGAGAAAAATACCAACAGTGGAGAACATTCTGAGTCTATCACGATAGACTAGGGAAACTGCTGCTGAGGACCTTATCTTCCAAATTTCCCCTAGGGAGAGCTTTATCAGAGCCTATACACCATACACACCAAATTTCAAGGCATTTAGATCACTGAAAGTCAATCTAAGGCCCAGATAGAGAATCAGGCTCTGACCAAAATACTAAAATGGGACCAAAACCCAAACCAAGTGTCCAAACTTCATAAAACTTGAGGGATAGGCTATAGAGGGTAAAAGGAACTCAAGGGTGAAGTCATAATTTTAAATTGACTTATGCTGAGCAAGTTGCCAGTCTATTGCGATAGACTAGGAAAGTAGTGATTCGGACATATTTTGCAAGTTGTGACTATACTGCTAGGACATACTCTACACATAGATCCCAACCATCATTTCATATTTGAAATTGGACCACCAGAAGACTGACTAAGTGGTTGTTGTATATACTTGAAAGATTTTCCGTGGTTCAAGGAAAACCCTTGTGAACAGACTAAGCATACTTGTGTAGATCCCAAAAGGAGATCATCACAGAGCCGCACAGGAAGAAGGAGTCCAGGTAAGCTTTAAGTTTGCAACCCAGCTTTCATTCTTATGTATTTAAGTTCGGGAGCCTTTGTTAAGTCAGGAGCTAAAAGTGTCAAAAGTCAAGTAAGCACCACGTCCACCGAAGAGAGTGTAACTCAGACGAGACCAGACCCATTAGCACCGATCATTGAAGAGGGTAGTGATACTGACACTTCGTCGGAGAAGTCATTCTTCATGATGGGAAGTCAACAGCTAGGAGGTTTCAACGGTGAAGGACCAATGCCAGGGGGAAGCACCTCCGTACATCCTTTAAATGAAACCAAGTTCACTATAATCTTCTTGGAAGGAACAAACTCGAGGGGAGCCTTAGTTTATTTTGACTATCGAGGACACAAGTGTATTTTTATTGAAGAAAGACCGGCTCAAAGACTGGAGATAATTCGAGTCTATGATGATGGAGATAGATTCTGAGACGAAAAGGGGAATCACTATCTAATAGTTAGTAACCCTGAGGATTACAACAGATATGGAGACAACGTGGCAAAAGGGAAAATGGTTTCAGAAACCCAAGAACCGCCTCCTAACATTGATCGACCTGGAGCGCTTTTTATGTATGATAAGAAAACAACCAGGGTCCCAACCTATAATGAGAATGTGGGGATTTACAAGCATGAAAGCGAGGGAATAGTCTCTTACTTTCGATGCAAGGAACCCTACCCAAACAAATTAAGCAAAGACAAGGTTCTTTACTTATTCTCTTATGAAACTGCTATGGGGAAGGATATTGTTTTTGTTGATAGGTACGAGCGAGAATACAAATGTATTCTCCCAGAGGAGGTTGAAAAGGCAACAGTTCCGGGAGCATCAATCTATGGCCCCAACGAAGTACCAAGAGCCAACTACACCCCTAGAAAGTCGACAAATCCCTTTTCAGAAGAGTATGACGCTACCGCACATTCTACCCGACAACCAACGTTCAACTACCAGGACCAACCAGCTACTCAACCATCATTGCATGCATGGCTTCGACAGGGTGCTACATTAGAACAAGACCGAACCCGAGAGGGTTATCAAACTGCACGAGGGCTAAGGGATTTACAAGAACCACCACTCTATGCACGATATAAAGGAGAGAGTAATCCAAAGACTCAGGGGTCAACAGAGCCTGGAAGACCACCCCTAGAACGAGTTCGGAGAGATGAATCATCTCTTGCAAGAACAGTTAGAAATTATGGCTTAGGAGCACCATTGGGAGAGGAACCTGGCCACTACAGAAGACCAGAGGAGGTATATCAACTAGGACGTGGAGATCCCATGATGAGATTTGTAGTCCATCGTAGAATTAGACCTTCTCAAGTGCAAAAATGGGTAAACAAGAAATACACGGGAAGCAGGGATCCGAGAGATCATGTAGCAGCCTTTGTGCGTGTAATTAGAGCTGAAGAGGTGTTAGACTTCCCTACCCAATTTGCAGGATTTGGTTTAACCTTAGAGGATGATGCTGCTACTTGGTTTGACTCAGTGGAGGGAAGAGACTTTGAGTCTATGGAGGAAGTGTTTGACGAGTTTATCGAGGAATTCTCACAAAGGGAAAAGCTCATAATACAGTCTCACAAATCCATAAATTCAAACATAAATATGGAGAGTCTATGCGAAAGGCAGCCCTCCGATTAAAAAGATATGTTAAGTTTTGCCCCGTGGAAGAACTACCAACTCAGTCCAGACTTATGCTTATATTTATCCAAGGACTAAGGAATGCAGATCTCCAGAAGGACTTACATATGAAAAGGAGCACGACATCGAATGAGTTAACCAAGGAGGCTCTATACCTTGTGGACAATTGTGCGGTCTACAAAGAGGGGGAGTTCAAGGATCTTGACGATGATTCCTCCTCGCAACAAAGTGGAAGCAAGTCTGCTAAGACAACACCGAAAGGAGAAGTAGCGGTGAGCCAAGAGCACCTTGTAGAGGAAGTTCTTAAAAAGATTTACTTGTATTCCAAACCACAAGCTAAACAGCCAAAATGGTGTGCGATTGAACAAAAATGGACAAATCATGGGACGGAGGAATGTTATTATAACAAGGGATATGTGAGAGAACGACCCTATGCTCTGCAAGCTCAGGCGACATCCCCTCAAGTCCCACCGATGCCTAGATATCAAACAGGCAATCTACCAGGACCTGTAGGTATAGAAAGACCACAACCAGTGTTGGGACAACAACCACCCTTACCAGGATTACGACCAGTCGGCATAAGATACACACCAGCAGTAACTAAATCGGATGAGAAGGCTTTGGTGCCTATGCATGCATACTACGGCGAGCCCAATGGATATGCGGAAAACTCTATCTATTATCCACCGGAAGAACCCTCCACACCAGAACCGCGGATCATGATAAGAAATAAAGGACCACCAACTGTTGCACAAGCAGTGGGGGAAGGAAGATATAGCTTGGATGAAAGAACACTGTTGTTCATAGCCAACGGAGGCATGAGCGGGCAGAGGTTTGCACATCAACAAAGAGGAGCTCAAGGAGCACCTCAACAGTCTAAGGGACCATGCTACAAGTTTGGTGGAGACCATTGGCTGAGGGACTGTCCTCATGATGAAATCATTAGGGTCAACGCATATTGCACCGAGTGTGGAATTACTCACTTGATCTCTGATTGCCCTAAGAAACTAAGCAAAGGAGCAAAAACTACTTTGAATATGCTGGGAGCACTGCCTTCCAGTGGAGGGTCAGAAAACGAAACTCTGATTCCTGTTAAGGTCTTGACAAGAGCCCAAACGAGGAAAAATGACAATTAGCCCAAGAGTAACGAAGAAAATCAAGAAGAAATCAAGACTGACAAGTCCAGCGTCAAGTCCAGCGTCAGTCGTGATAATCCTTGGAAAGAACGAAGAGCGAAAATGAAAGCTAGACGTGAGCAAAAACAGAAAGATGTAGAAGTTGAGCTAACAATAGCTCGAGAGCAACTTAAACAGCAAAGAGAGTACGACTCTCTAAAATCAACGGAGGGACCAAGAAGTGCAAGCTCAGGAGGGTCTGTATTGGTAGATAAGTTCAATGAACCCTTAGATGCAATCTTGCAAGCATATGAAGCAAGATTGAAGAACAGACAGACTCTAGAGCAAAGGTGGATGACATATCCATATCCAGAGATAGAAAAACAAAGATTAGAGATGTGCAAGCAGCTGATTGAAACTGCACAAGCTTTACTAGTACCTCCACCTATGGAAGTGAGCGATAGAATAATCAAACCTCCAAACAATGAAACACCTCTCAAAACTGAACAAAGGGTACCTGACAAGATAGAAAACATTAAATCCTTGCCTGATGTAGAGGATGCAAGAATCGTTCCTAATAGCACTGATGAATCACTGTAAGATTTTCCACCATATACACCTATTGTGGGAGAAAATTGGCATGAAGAGCTATGGGAAATGGTGAGAAAAGCTCAAGAAAAATATGAGACAAAAATAGTCGAGTCAGCGCCTTTCTCGAAGTTGAACTTGAATAAGCCTCCAAGGGATTTAGATGCTAAATCATTTCAAGGAGATAATGGTTCAGTTGCATCCGAAGATAACAGACCGGCATCACTCAGAACTTTGCCACCATACATGGGAGACTACGAGGCAAGGTCAAAAATTCGAAGAGTACCTTCTCAAAGAATAGGAGGGTCAAATCAAATGGACACTAAAATCTTGACAGACTTATTGACCACTCCGGTCAAGTGTACAATCACATTGGCAGAATTGTCAAAAATTAGGCCAAGCATGTGGACGGAAGTGGGCAAATGTCTTGAAAAATTTGGTATACGGACGCCTCTTAAGTTCTTCGAAACTGAGCTTAATGACACAGAACCGAAGAAAATCAACACTAGACCAGTGCCACTCAACAAGGTCGGAGAGTATTGTGAGGGTGAAGATGGCAACACTACTCTACCATTTGAGTGGGAAAATGTCTTGAAAAATTTGGTATAAGGATGCCTCTTAAGTTCTTCGAAACTGAGCTTAATGACACAGAACCGAAGAAAATCAACACTAGACCAGTGCCACTCAACAAGGTCGGAGAGTATTGTGAGGGTGAAGATGGCAACACTACTCTACCATGATGTCACAAGAACACCTGTGGAAGAAATTGACTCAGCCACCATTAGTGGATCAGAAGTCCCAGCGTGGCTGTGTAAGAAAAAGGAGATATGGATGTGCGGAGCATCTCAATGTAGCGAATTTGACCACAATGAAAGGACACTAGAGAGGGTCTTGGAAGACGATTCCTATATATGAGAACCTTTTCCTGAAGAGAAGCTCGAACCCCTAGAATGGTCTCAAATTTTGGCTACATTGGATGTATGCGTCAATGAAGTCACTCCCACCAAATTTTGTGACGAGAATGGTTACGATATCATACCATACTACATGTTGAGAAAAATTGTGGAGGAAGACGAGAACGATGGAGATATTGAGAATACGAGGATCAATAGAACGGAAACGAAACTTGAGATGAAGATAGTGGGCTATGTGGACATCCCCACTAAAGAAATCGAGCAAGAGGGAGAAGAATTTTATGATTCTTCTTATCAATGTGAAAACAAAGATAATGTGGATGACGAGAAGTCGGAAATTACGGAGGAAGACAACCATCAAGATCAAGACAATGACGTCTTCTACAATTTCCCAAACCAAAGTGAGAGACGCCAAAAAAGATACAAGAGTAGGCGACACCATAACAGTCTACCAACTAGGCTGAGACCTATGCCGGAGTTCAGGGGTAAGACAGATTTCCTTATGAACATTCATGTTGTTGATTGTGCTAAGGACAAAGTGTCAGGAAGATTTCTTAAGGTTGCTGAAGACTCAGGATTTAAGTCCAGACTGTTGAAACCTAAGAAAACCAGAAAATCAAAAAAAAGAGTTGCAACAGAAAAATTGGATGTCTCTAGTGATCCAATTATAACGAAAGTTGAACGGAAAAAGAGATACAATGATTTGAAACAAAAACTGAAAAATTTATGGACAAATGAAATGGAAAGTAGCGATGGAATGAACGTTAGTGATGGGAGTAAAAAGATAGATGTACCTCCTCACTATTGTAAGTACACCATTCAGGAAAGAAAATTGGTGGTTCAGCAACCAATGAGAGAGCCTAAATCAAACGAGTCCTACGATGGGCCAGAGAATGCCAAGAAAATAGACTTAGCAAAGCTGGGAGAAAGTCCTCGACCTGCTTACATTGCCACAGATCTAAACCGGGAAGAAGAGGACTTACTGATCAAAACACTTAAGGAATTTCGTGATGTATTTGCCTGGCCGTACAAAGATCTGAAGGGGGTGGATCCTAATATTTGTGAACATTCAATTCCTCTGAAGTCTGATTCAAATCCAAGAAACCAACATCCATACACGTACAATGAGACATTCGCCAAAAGGATAAAGGAAGAGATAGACAAACTTATGGAGGCTGAATTTATTTATGAGATAGAGCACACGGACTGGGTGTCACCGATAGTGGTGGTACCTAAGAAAAACGGGAAATTACGAGTGTGTGTGAATCTCAAGAAGGTAAATGCAGCAACAATAAGGGACAACTATCCTCTTCCTATCACTGAACACATCCCCGAACGAGTAGCAGGCAAGCAAGCCTATAGCTTTATGGACGGATTCTCTGGTTATAACCAATTGGGAGTCAAACTAAAAGATTAATACAAAAAATCATTTGCAACAAAATGGGGCATATATGCGTTTAGGGTAATGCCATTTGGCTTGACCAATGCTCCAACCACATTTCAGAGATTAATGACACATGCTTTTCAAGAATACTTGCGAATATTCTTGGATATTTACATGGATGACTTATGTGTCTATTCTCTATTGAGAGAAGACCATATAGATCATCTTAAAAAGGTATTCGAAAAATTTAGAATGTATAGGATTTGCCTCAACCCAGAAAAATGTGTATTCATGGTATGACAAGGTAAAATCTTAGGCCACATAGTATCGGCTAATGGAATTACCACTGATGAAGACAAGGTAAAGGTGATCACAGAATTGCCAAGACCAAACACTGTACGAGAAGTATAATCATTTATGGGGCATTGTGGATACTACGGACGTTTTATCTACATGTACGCTGTAATAGCAAAACCCTTGTATAGTCTAATCACGATCTTCATATGGACCAATGAATGTGAGGAGTCATTCCAGAAACTAAAAGATGCACTGGTATCTGCACCAATTCTAAAAGGGCCAGATTGGTCAAAGATCTTCCATGTACATGTAGATGCTTCGGCATTTGCAATAGGCTGTATATTAGCACAACCAGGGGAGCGTAATACAGATTTTCCGATCAGTTATGCTAGTAGACAACTCAACAGTGTAGAAAAGAATCTACCACCACTGAAAGAGAAGGATTGGGTATGATATATGCGGTAAAGAAATTTTGGCATTACTTACTTGCGAACAAATTCACATTTTTTGTGGATCATCAAGCACTCTTGTACTTAGTAAACAAACCTTGTAACACGGGATGAATTGTAAGATGGTTCATTGTGTTGCTGGAGTTTGATTTTACGGTAGTAGTTAAGAAAGGGAAAACTCATCAAAGAGCAGACCACCTTTCTCGATTACTACATGGCGAAAAAGCTAATGGGGTAGATGATGATCTCCCAGACGCATACATGTTTAATATAGAGATGGTACCGAAATTCTCAGAGAAAATTATTCCGTTGCTGACATATGGAATGAATCTTGACGACAAACACACGGTGGAAGACGTTAGACAAGCACGAAATTGCACAATGTTTGCGGGAAGAATGTACTATCATGGAAAAGATGGGATTCTAAGGTTGTGTATAGGCCTAGAAGAGTACGACACGTATCTAGAGGAGACCCATACACAAACAGGGGGATTCCATTGAGGAAATCAAATGACCTATGAACAATTAAGGAGACTTGGAGTGTATTGTCCAGGAATGGTAGGCGATGTAGCTAACTACATCAAGAAATGCAACTTTTGCACATCCAATACCACTGTGGATTATGCCACATTATACCAAGTGATAGTAGCACCCGCATGGAGTCATGCTATTGTGGAATATTTGACTAATAAGGAGTTGCCAGGAGATTGGTCTAAAGCCAGACAAAAGGCTTTACAAATCGAAGCGAATAGGTATACCCTCATTAGTGACCAATTGTATAAAAGAGGAACTGATAACCAGCTGAGGTTAGTTCCTCATGAAAATGACTACTTTCCATTATTGGAACAAGCTCATGCAGGCATAGTAGGAGGTCATTTTTCAGCGCGGAGAGAACCGTAAAAATCATTATGGTTGCAGGCATATGGTGGCCGACCATGATTCAAGATGCAGCAGAATTCTTGAAAAGGTGTGATGAATGTCAACTCACTAAGGTACCAGTTAAAAGAGACGAAATGCCTTTAAGACCAATGATGAGTGCTCGAGCATTCGCTAATAAATGGGGATTGGACTTTGTTGGTCCTATTACTCCACCAGTGTATCGTTCACAAGCACAATATATCATAGTGGCCACGGATTACATGACCAAATGGATGGAAGCAAAAGCCACAACGAAAGCAAATGCTAGAACCACGGAACAATTCTTATATGAATATTTGTTTACACGTTATGGACTTCCAATCAAGCTGGTGAGTGATAGAGGGACACACTTTGTAAATGAAGTTATCCAACATCTCTTAAATGAGTTTATGGTAATTCATCGCAAATCTGCACCCTACCATCCACAAGCCAATGGTCAAGCAGAAGCGACCAACAAAATATTGTGCACAGTTCTTACAAAACTGGTTAGTGAAACAAGAACGGACTGGGATCAAATGCTATATTCGTCATTGTGGGCTTATCGAGTTGCATATAAAACAACACTCAATGCTACACCATTTAATATGGTATATGGTTTAAATGCAATATTGCCTATTGAATTTTTGATTCCCACACTAAGGGTAGCCACACAATTGAACTGGATGGGGCATGAGCTTTTAGAACGGTTAGCGGACCTTGAAAGATTAGATGAGTTACGACTCAATGCTGTAGCAGCCATATATGCAAGAAAAAGACAACAAAAAGAGTTTTTTGACAAACATGTCAAGAACAAGGACTTTAAAATGGGCGACTATGTATTAGTATACACCCTTAAACAACATGCCAAGAAGCTAAAGAAAAGGGGAATGGGGCCTTATTTGGTCCAAGAACTATCGTCCAACGGAGCAGTAAAACTGTCGACTCTAGATAGAAAAGAAATTCCGAACTGGATTAGTGGGTGTCGTTTGAAAAAATATCATCTACCTTTAAAACCGAAAATGTTGTTTCAATTGTGTTGAGATGTCGAGCTCTACACCTTGAGCTGGCATCCACTACGGGTCTTGGCCGCTTACGGCATTTACTCACTGGCGCGTTAGGTGACCGACACGGAGGATCTCTGCCAGTGATTCTACAGCTGGACTACACTTATAGTGCCAGCCTAGTACGCTTCTAGCGAGTTCACACTTAGTGACCGCATGTACATATGTGCTATTTTTCAGCTTTAGCACTTAGTCATTTTGTACTCTCTTTTCTGTGAAGAAGAAGAAGAAGCTTTCCATCTCTGTGTGCTTTGTGCTTGTCTTGTGTAGCTCTCTTGCATCCTCATTCTTTACAAATTGCATTATGGCAAAGCCTATAGACAGGAGTAGCAAAGAATTCAAGACCAGGCACAACAAGAAGCCAAGGAACGCATTGCTAAGAGAAAGCAGTTTCTCAGGACAATAAACATGGTCACACCAATGATGACTGACGAATATCCTCTTTCGACATTCCGAACAATCGAAGCGGATATACAAAGCGAAGAATTAGCAAAGACAATAACAGACTTTATGGCTCAGGACGAAAGCACCATTGACAACTTGGAAGATACATGGTGTAGTCCTTACATAAAAGCTTATGCAGGCACAGAACAAATTGAAATCTATGCCTTGCTTGACACTGGAGCAAAAATGAGTGTCATCAGCTGTGAGCTCTTTCAGAAACTTGGACCAATGAGGAAGATCCCAGAGACACACGGGTTGAAAGTAGCATCGGGTGATGAGGTGACCACGTTGTGGTCTATTCCATTACTAATCACAGTGCAGGCACACCCGTACACTACCAAGTTCCATGTACTGCCGCCAAGTAGATCAGAAACGCCGTGTATCTTAGCAGTGTCATGGATGAAATCTAACAGGGTATTCATTGATTTGGATACGAATGAATCACTGTTCAGAAATGAAAACTTTTCAGAACCCTTCTTATCATATGACCAATACATGTAAGGGTGGAGACAGGAGTCAATACAACCGCAAGGCATTGACCAACAACAAACAAAGTTTACATGTCAAGAAACGTATTATCAAAAATCAACAATCATGCAAGGAACCATGCAAGTTTGGGTACGACGTACAGATCTAGCCGAGGCACAATTTCATCAAGGGCGGAAATATAAAGTTTGGATTAAGCAAGACAGCCTAACTCCTGTAAAAAAGTGGACAGAAAAACAGACAAAACACCAAAAGCCAGCAAAGCTTCAAAGAACAATTGTCAACTAGTCGAATACGCAACGGACTATATTGGTATGGCAGCCAAAATTACCAATTCAGAACGTGCCAACAACACCAGTATGGATGCCAAAGAAGACCACCGAACGGTTGTCTACAACTGTAAATGCCAATACAAATCATACAACCAGCACGAGGAAACAAAGAGAATCCACAACAACAACTACAAGGATCTGTACGACCAAAGTCCTCCAATGGAAAAGAAAGAATGTTCCACAAGAACATGCAACAAAATATACAACAATATCGACTTCAAAGGAGACACATATGCCAATTCAAAAACCGTGGAAAACAATCAAACAAAGAGCGGCAGATTTACAACTTCTTCTTGCAAAGAAAATCTGCCAACCAACTCAGGCTACAACAGGACACCTCAACAACAAATGCCAATAAGCGAATCGCTTATACCTTCCTCTTACACCGCATAATTTTTTTCTAAATGCATTAACTGTACATGCATATAGGGCTACATTACAAGGCCTACATTAGCACGAGTTCAAGCCCATGCACAGCACATAACCTTGACGATACCCTGTCGTCTGGGAGGACTCCAACTAGGAGGGGGGAGGAATTCCAAATGCGGACTCAAGTCATATATTAGAGGGCAATGTTTGTGATTAATTTTTCAACCATTTTTGCATTTTATTGTGTGATTTTGGAAAAAAGAATATTCCCTCGTAATTAATCAAAATTGGGGACCAAATGATTATATATGAGCCCCTAGGGATGTGTATATACTATAAAGAGAGTCAAATCTGGTCAAAAAACGTCGAAAAACAGCAAAAAATAGCCCAAGGTTGACGATTAAGAGTGAGAATGTACATAGACAAGAGAAAAGTGAGCTACAAAGTGTTTGGCTTTTCATTGGTATTTTTATAGGTTAGAATTGCTATTTTCGGGTTATTTTGGGATTTATTTGCTTTATTTTAGCCATTTCCTAGCAAAAAATATAGAAAAAAATCCATAATCCAGATAGAAACACAACAGAAGAGACGCCTAATGAGAGCAAGGTAAAGAAGACACAGAAAAAATAGGGACTGCAAAGGTGATAGGGCAAAAATGACCACCGTCATGATGGGACCTCCAACAGGAGAAATCTGCAAAAATTGTAGAACTGGAGCAACCGAGGTCCAAAACAGGAAATTTGCGAGCCTAAACCGCATCTCGCAAAAAGTTATGGCCACAGGTAAAATATGGGAAAATTTTGTGTCGGAGTCTCGATTACATATAGAGAGGCTAGGCTAGAAATCTCTCATTTGAGTCATGTGAGGTCCCCACCCCGCCGTATCAACTAGCGGATTGGATGGTGAACCTGGTGGCCACTAGATCTATAGCGGAAGCAAACAAAATGGTTCAGGGTTACATATAGAGAGGCTAGGCTAGAAATCTCTCATTTGAGTCATGTGAGGTCCCCACCCCGCCGTATCAACTAGCGGATTGGATGGTGAACCTGGTGGCCACTAGATCTATAGCGGAAGCAAACAAAATGGTTCAGGGTTCGTGGTTCAGGGTTCGACTAGCGGATGATCTCTCATCACAAAGTGAGTCGAGTTTGAGCCTACTAGCAAGGAGATCTAGCTCCACCTCGCAGGGGAAGCGTACTTAAACTATCTAGCGATCCTAAGACTCACCTTCCAAGAGGAGAGAAACCCCGAGTGCCTTTTTCCCCATGTTTCAGAGGCACGTACTCTCGAGATTTCACCGCTCTAGGGGCAATGAGTATTACTAATATCGAAGTAAGCACTATGGGGACAGAGAGTTCCCGACCAATCAGGACCACCCATCTCATAGGCATTGGCAACCTGAGCCAAGACCCCACTTTCCACCCCCACACTCACACTTCCTTGTGTGACCAAATTACTACCACAATGGTTGTTCAACATAAACATTCCTTGATTAATTCCGAATCACATTGTTCGTTAAGACAACCCTTCAACCAGTATTGCAAACAACACCAAGACAGTATTCTAGTAAAAATTCTACTCAAACTTATTCATTAAAATTCCAATGTTCTGGAGGTACAACATCCCCCCTCCAGCGAGAGTTTACTCCTCCCGTTGTCGCCTAGCCGCCCATACAACTAGGTATGTCCACCGCATAGAAAGCACGACATGGACACTCCCACCGCATAGAAAGCAAGACGTAGGTTCCCACCGCATAGAAAGCAAGTCGTGGGTATCCACCGCATAGAAAGCAAGGCGTGGATTCAAGAGCCCTTAACGAGGAACTCTGCCCCCTGTGATCAGTAGGGGGGTCAAGACTGATTCAACATTGGAAATAAAATGAACATTCGAGCTAAATTTTCCCTAGCAGACATTCTTTCCTATTGCAAACAGCATACCCATCAATCATTTCTTTCTTACTTTAGACTTTAATGTACAAATGAGTTCAGTGCCGAGGTTTTCGTCGGATTTCTCCAACATGTTTTTGGGGATATGTTCATTCCTAACTAGACGTGTGCAATGTTAATTCAAACGACTTGAAAAAAAAATGACCTACCTCTTCCATTTCTTCGTCAATGGCCCGTGAGATTGCCGGTATTTGTTCGTCCATGGGAGCTTTTCCCTTTCCGTTCACCTTGCTCGTTCCTGCCTCGTGGTCGTGGGCTCCACCAAAGCGAGTCCTCTTAACCGGGGCCATTTTAAACTCACTACTTTAAATAATTAACTTGGAGAAAAGAGCTAATGTCCGCAAGCGTCATAACAAGCCAAATGATAGATTAGCAACATCAAACAATGCCTGCTACATGAGAGGTTTAGATTTTTCCATATAGCAATTATTATGGATGATGCATATTCCTATGGGAACCGGCCCTAAGGATAATTACTCGACTTAGATGATTAAGAATAATAAGGTCTCATTAATAGATTTACCAGAAAGATGAATCAAGCATAATTAATCTCTTCCTAGCAATTAGAGGATGCAGGTTCACCTCATGCATAGGTGTGAGAAAATTTAACTCTTAGAGACTCAATGACGGCTTTAATTTTACCTTAATTACATCTTAATGCATAAGAGAATGGATCTAATTTAGCTACATTGTTAATAAAAAGTGATTTTCATCCATCTACACAGTTACCGCTTATCGATTAATCACTATGCTACCTAGAGAGAGAAAATTATGTTAATCATGCACTAATCACTAATTAAGGATGATGAATGGCTGATAATTCAGCTATAGTGTGATGATTACATAATAGAATATGGTTAAAGAGAAATTAAAGAGTAATTATAAAGAATTACGACTAGGAATAAGCATAATAGACGAGGAATTTAGATGGTAATGAAAAGAATTTACAGAAGGCATTAATTAAACCGTGGTTACCGTGATTAAGGGCTGATAATCTTCTCGATTCTCTGATCTAATCGAGTTTCTTGAGGCGAGAATTTGACAGCACCTCCCTCCTTGCTTCTCCTTCAAAAGGTGTGTGTACCGGCAGCACCTTCCTAGTGTGTGTAGGTGTGTGTGTGTGTGTGTGTGTGCACTATATGTGTGTGAGCATATGTGTGTGTGTGTGTGTGTGTGTGTGTGTGTGTGTGTGTGTGTGTGTGTGTGTGTGTGTGTGTGTGTGTGTGTGTGTGTGTGTGTGTAGGCCTTTAAATAGGCTCCTACAGGCTGAAAATCGACCAGCCCTGCTATAAGCATCTGGAGGAGCACTCAGTCTCTGCATTGGCAAGTCCAGTTCCCCTTCCCACCAAGTGTCAGGTTGGCTAGGTTAACTGGCTCTGAGACTTGGTTTCTAGCTTGGCAGCTTTCCTAGGACTCTCACAAGGACAAAGGGAGCCCCCTAGCTACTAAAGCTGATCTGGAGTGGCCTGGGACCTGTTCCCACACAGTCCCGGGCTCCGGGTGCCTCCCCGCTCAATTTTTGGAAAATTTGATTTTAGGCTAAAACGGGTCATACAAGTCGGATTTTGATGCCGTAAATTGCTATAGCAAGCTCTAACTAAGGTGTACTGGCCCGAGTACCTGCCATATTTAGCAACCCCCGGGGTCCGAAAATGCATTTTTTTCAAATTCGGGGTACGGGTGCAGTTTTTCGAGACAATCAAAACTGGACGGGTCGGGTGACCAAAAACTTACTATTTTTGGAATTTTTTCACAAAAATTATTTTAGTTCACATTTCGAAGCTTTAAAACATTCTAAACATCATGACACTGACAGAATTTGGAAAACTGCTAAAAATAGTAACTTATTCCATTATATTCAATTCATGGTACGAGGGTGCTCTTTTTGATCGGGGTCAGAGACCTTACAAGTCATTTTCCATTGTGAGACAGAGAGAGCTCCCTACATCAGTTGAGACTTCCAGGAGCTCATCCATCACGCACGGTCACCAGATCGACATCAGATATGAGAGGTATGCTCGTCAACACTAACTCTAAGTGTTGTTTACTTCAGTTAGTCGCAAAACCTCGCCAGCACCACCATCACAACCTGTGCACACATATTGTAGACCGGTTGTTAGGAAGACCTAGAGGCCACCAAATGGAACCAAAATTGAAAGGCACAATGCCTGTAGCTTAGGGATCAAGACTATGACCTCGGGAAGGGGGAAGGAAGCCGCCCAGAAAACCCTAATTTCACAGGACCTGCAGAAGGGCAGCTGAACCAAAGTGATCGAAAATGAGCCAAAACTCATAGGCAACAAGCCAATAACCTCGACAAACCAACTGAATGGTTAGACCATGAAAAAGTTCGTCAAAACGGAGCCTAAAGTCCCTATCTGACAAAAACTGCGCAAAGCGTCACGATACTCTAACGGGCCGACCAAGTGACCAAATGACACCAAATTTGACAGGGTACATCCAAAAGAGGTCAACTACGAGTTGGAATGTGTCCACTCAAGAAAAAGATCTTCCACTAGGGCAAATGCCAGCAACAGGCCAGAAAGATGTCCAAATGGTAGTTTCTGGTGATGTAAACACCAAAACCACAACCAACTGCTTTGACGGAAGGTCAAAAGGAAATGAAATACAGCCGGAGTCATACAATGACCAAAAGGAACGGCGACCATCACCTAAGTGGTCTACTCCGACTCCAGAACCAGCTAAGTGTTGTAAACAGGGAGTACACTCTTCTAAATTGATTAAAACTTGATGTGTGTGCCTAGGAGAGCCTACTAACACCATTGTGGTTAACTAACATCAAAAAACTTGTAAAAATGATTAGCTGCTCAGTCTATCGCGATAGACTTGCTATTACACTTAGACAAGTAAAGTTTTGATTTTGACTTCATGAGGGGTACTAACAAGGAATAATGACCACAAATATCAAATCAAAGTGCAAAATTGCTTTCTCTTGGCCAAGTAACTGAGTCTATCGCGATAGACTTGCTATTTTTATCTTTGGGGGGAAGGCTTTTCAAAATTTTCACAAGATAGACTTGGGGAAGCATATGGAGGCAGTACACCCAATTTGGTGACAAGATGGACTCATATGGCAAGCCAAGATAGACTTGACAGCAACTCAAAGTCAGAACAGGGCATCTCAAGGGCAGACGGTTAAAATTCACATGTGAGAGGTCAAGCAACCTTACATCAACTAGGAGAAGGCAGACAGATGATCACAAAGCCAAAATATGACAAAATGACACTAAGTCCCAGTCTATCACGATAGACTCAGCAGAGTGATACAGGGCCATCTTATCAAAAATTGGAATCAACAGTTGGCTTCAGCATGATGCAAGAGGACTATCCACTAAGTTTGAGCCCAAAACAACACAAAATGAAGGAGATAGACCAACATCTCCTTGGAAGGAATCTGGAAAAATGGAAGTTGATTTAAAAAGGGGTCACTTGACATTAATTTGAGGTGGAAATGGGATCAGATCATGTGCCAGACATGAGAAACCAACTGGTGGAGTCACAAGTGGAAATTATGACCCTTGTCAAACGACGTCCAGTCTATCGCGATAGACTGGGCAGAAATTACAAATGAGCTGATTTTCAGTTTGTAACTATAGGGTGACCTTACATGTACTATGCACATACACCACACAAAATTTCAAGACATTTGGACTTGTTCTCCTTCATCAACCACATTAATTTGAAGCCGTCAGAGTCGAACAATGAAAGAGCTTGTCTATCTGCTAACATTTTACCTTAACTCGTCTTGGGATTAAGAAGGCTCATCTAGATGCATGATTAAGTGGTAATCAATTTAGAAGAGAAGTACTATGTTTGAACATTAACCGTTATTTGTGAATATAGGATCCATGGATGCTTCTCCAGGAAAAAGAAAAGGCAAGAACCTGGCAACGGAAGGTGCAATACCCTATGCACTTCTACCCAATTCACTAAAGCCAGCGGCCACCTGGATACCTACAGACGTGCAACATGCACCAACCTTTCAAATCTAGCAAGGTTCATATGTGGATGACAAAGGAAATTTAGTGGATACAGTGATGATACCCAAGAAGGCAGAAAATTACCTGAAAAGATCAACGCAAAGGTCGTGGCTGAAAAAAGTTGGCTTGTGGAACTTTGTCTCACTACCACCAGTGGGGATAGATTTCAAGAGGGTACAACACCTAATTGAAACTATCCAAGAAGATGGAACTTGCAGGGTGGCAGGCATGGATAATGAGGTGATGGAGATTCAGATCACCAAGGAAATCATCAAAGAGGCATTGAAATTGTCTGATCAGGGAGACAACATGAGAGAAAGAAGGAAGAAACTCACAGTCTACCTGCAAAGGTCCAAAATGCCTTCTTTCGAACTCATAGCAAACCCGGAAGTAAGAGAACTGACACAGATATACAGTCAATGTTTGTTGAGCTACAGAAAGAGATTGCCTAGATACACTACACCACACGGGAGCATCTCAACAACACTGACTTGGGCTATGGGAATGACACATGAGTTCTATATAGATCACGCATCATATCTATTTCAAGAAGTGACAAAGCTACGACAGGACAAGCCAAATTACATTGCAGGAGGAGAAGTCCTCACCAGAATAATATACCAGGCCATAGGCGCGGCAGATCAGCTGCCACCTGCTCCTCATCAGAACGACTGGCTAGTGTTAAGAGAGAATATCAAAGACAGATCACAAAAGCGAGTATTGGCCTCTATTAACACCATTGGAGGATGCAGGCTAGAAAGAGTAACCAGAAGTACACAGGAAAACATGGAAGAAGAAAGAAATGTTAGGAGATAAGACGTAGCTAAATAGATAATTGAGTAGATTACTTAATGGAGAGAGACATATTTACATACACAAGATTATAGAGTAGAGAGAGATAGAGAGAGTACACACGATATACGTGATTCACCCAATGTGGGCTACGTCCACGGGAAAGCAGCCACTCAATGGCTTTAGTACTTCAAAACAAGAAGTAGTTTACAAAGGGATTATACCCTTAATGGAGCTCCCGCCTTGCTTCACTCTCACCACCTCACACTCACCTTGTTGCATCAACTTCACACTATGAAATGTGTGTAGAAATGGCTTCCTTTTATAGGCCAAAAGGGCTGCCCTCTCTCATGAGAGGCAGCCATGTGTAGCCGCCCTTGTGTAGATAAGTCCAAATCGGACCCTCCAATCCGCCCATGTGTGGTCGCCCTTGAGAAGACAAGTCCGCTTTTGAATTTGTCCACCGGCCACCGGACATTGACTACCGGCCACCGGCCAACCGACCGGTTGTTTTCCGAACACTTTTCGGCCGTCGTCCGGCAATAATATTCCAGCGAAAAGGAATATTTTGACGAGGGAAAAAAAAAGTCTCGGGAGCTTCCGCCCCCAAGGCCCCTAAAGTTGCCCTTGATTTTTGGCCGTGAAAATTTTGGTTTCCGGCGAGTGATTTTCCTTCACGCAGGATGGCTTCTCCTCATAATGGGGGCCTTACAAATGTGCGCTTTTACCACAGAAAATTACAAGGGTAAATCAGGCTCCATACTTAACAATCTCCCACTTGGAGACTGATCTCCAAACCAAACCTGTGACTGCTTTCCATTCTGGCTTCTTATCCTTGAATGCCGATTGAAGATGAGCAAAAGCTCGACTTCTCCTGGTTGACCACCTTTGTAAACATGTCTGCAGGATTTTCACTTGTATGCACCTTTCCTAGCTTTAGTTGTCCCTCTTCCAAAAGAGTGCGTATGAAGTGATATCTCACCTCAATGTGCTTTGTCCTTGAGTGAAAGGTTGAGTTCTTCACAAGATGGATAGCGCTTTGGCTATCACTGTACAAGACACAATTGTCTTGTTTGAATCGAAGCTCTTCTAAGAATCTGTGAAGCCACAGAATTTCTTTGCTTGCCTCCGTCATTGCTACATACTCTGCTTCTGTGGTAGAAAGTGAAACCACTTTCTGCAGCTTTGAAGCCCAGCTTATTGTTGTGCCTCCAACCGTGAACACATAGCCAGTAGTGCTCCTTTGAGTATCTTTGTTTCCTGCCATATCTGCATCATCATACCCTTCTAGAAAAATATCAGTTCCTCCAAAATACAAAGCATTTGTTGTTGTCCCTTTTAGATACCTAAGTATCCACTCCACAACTTGCCAATGCTCTTTACCTGGGTTGTCCATGAACCTACTCACAACTCCCACTGCATGTGCAATGTCTGGCCTTGTTCAGACCATAGCATACATTAGAGAACCTACCGCTGTAGCATATGGAACTTTAGACATATAGGCTATCTCCTCTTGTGTCTTTGGACACATATCCTTTGTTAGTTTAAAATGACCAGCCAAAGGTGTAGAAACTGGTTTTGCATTTTGCATTGCAAACCTTTCTAGTACCTTCTTGATGTAATCTTCTTGAGATAGGTTTATTGTCTTCTTTGTCCTGTCCCTTGATATTTTCATACCAAGTATCCTCTTTGCAGCACCTAAATCTTTCATTGAAAAAGATTTAGACAGCTCCTCTTTTAGGTCTTTGATGTCCTGCATGTTAGCACTTGCAATCAACATGTCATCAACATACAACATTAGGATGATGAATTTCCCATCTCCCAAATTCTTTGTGTAGACGCAGTGATCCGAGTTGCATCTTGCGAATCCATGATCCAACGTCCATCGATCAAACTTCAAGTACCATTGTCTTGATGCTTGCTTTAAACCATACAAGCTCTTCTTTAATCTGCAAACCATTTTCTCCTTACCTTTTACTTCATACCCCTTTGGTTGAAGGATGTAGATTTCCTCCTCTAAGTCACCATGAGGGAATGTCGTATTTACATCCATTTGCTCGAGATTTAGATCATGAGCAGCCACAAGGCTTAAGACAAGCCTAATTGAGTTCATTTTTACAACAGGAGAAAATATTTCATTGAAGTCAATACCTTTCTTTTGAGAAAACCCTTTTACCACAAGCCTAGACTTGTACCTTTTCTTCCCACCTTCTTCTTCCTTCAGCTTGTACACCCATGTGTTTTGAAGTGCCGGGTTACCTTTAGGCAACTTAACCAAATCCCATGTTTGGTTGCGATGTAGTGAGTCCATCTTCACTTGCATGCTCTTCGTCCATTCTTCTTTGGATTCATGTTGCATAGCTTCTTCGTATGATTCTGGCTCTCCAAAATCTGAGATCAAGAGATGGTTGAAGGAAGGAACAAACCTTTCTGGAGGTCTACTTTCTCTTGTAGATCTTCGGGGAATAGGTTGAGGCTCTTCAATTGGTTGACGTTGTTGCACATTGTCACCGTTTGCAGTCCTTGAGTCTTCACCGTCCTCAAGCTGCATGCACTCATCACCTGTTTTTTTTGTTTGTTTTCTTTCCAAGTAATCTTTGTACATATTTTGTTTGTTAAAAATTACATCCCTACTCCTTAAAATTTTACCATCTTCAAGATTCCACAGGCGATACCCAAAGTCACCTTCTCCATAGCCAATGAAGAAACACTTTTTGGACTTTGCATCTAGCTTTGATTTTAGGCTTATATCTATGTGCATGAAAGCCTCACACCCAAACACTTTGAGAAATGCATAATTCACCGGTCTACCTATCCATGCCTCTTCTGGAACTCCCCCATCCAATGCCGTTGAGGGTGACCGATTGATTAAGTACACAGAGGTACTTACAGCTTCCTTCCAAAGCTCAAGCGGTAGGCCTGCATGTAGCCGCATGCTTCGTCCTCGCTCCATGATTGTCATGTTCATCCTTTCTGAAATCCCATTTTGTTGAGGTGTCCTTGGGGTTGTCCTTTGCCTCCGAATGCCATTGCTAGCACAAAAGCTTTCAAAAGCTTGGTTGCAATATTCGCCTCCATTGTCGGATCTGAGGCATTTAACCTTGGTACCTGTTTCATTCTCCACAAAGGCTTTCCACCTTTGAAATATGGAAAATACATCGGATTTATTCTTCATGACATAAACCCATGTTTTTCTAGTCGCATCATCTATGAATGTTACATAGTACAATGATCCACCAAGTGATGGTGTACTTGCAGGACCCCAAACATCAGAATGAACCAACTCAAGTTTTTTATTTTTTCTTTCATTTCCTGATTTTTGAAATTTTACCCTCTTTTGTTTACCATAAACACAATCTTCACAGAATTCTAAGTCCACTTCTTTCAAACCTGGTAGAAGCTTCTTTGTTTGAAGGATTTGCATTCCTTTGGCACTCATATGCCCAAGTCGATAGTGTCACACCGCACTGTCAACTTCTATAGTTGCTGCACAAGCTGAAGGTTGCGTGCTAACAGTACACAAGTAAAGTGTACCGACTTTTTCTCCCTTGGCAACCACCAAAGATCCCTTTGAGATCTTCCACCGTTTGTTTCCGAATGCAGTGTTGTGACCTTCATCGTCCAATTTTCCTGTAGAGATCAAATTTTTGCGAAGAGAAGGAACATGCCTAACATCTTTAAGCTTCCATTCATTTCCCTTAGCAGTTTTGACAGAAATTGTACCTTTGCCGACAATCTCACAAGCTTCATCATCTCCCAAGTATACATACCCAAAATTACCTTTGGTGTAGTCTTGGAAATGTTGCTTGTGTGGTGTTGCATGGAATGAAGCCCCGGAATCTACTATCCAGGAATTAGACACATTGTCTAATGAGAGAATTAGAGCATCTTGCTCTACTTTACCTGCCACATTGGCATCGATGTTGGCTTGTTGTCTTGAAACTCAGTCTCCTTCTTCTTCTTGGACCAGCAATCCTTCTTGACGTGGCCCTTCTTGTCGCAGTTCCAACATTCAAGAATTGACTTTGTGCGTGACTTGCTTCGTCTTGAGCGATCACGACCCTTTTGGTTTTTGAACCTCTCCTTAGGCCTTCCTCTTGTTTCCACTGATAATGCAGCACTTGATGATTCTCCTGTGCTCCTTCGTATTTCTTCACTTAGGAGAACACCCACAACATCATCAAACTTAAGAGTATTTGTGCTAGAAATAGAATTACTTACAGCCATCACAAGGCTGTCCGAACTATACGATAGAGATGATAGTATAAGGAGAGCTCGCACTTCATCATCTAAATTGATTTTCACTGATCGAAGTTTACATATGTTTGTGTTAAAGTCATTTAGGTGTTCTGCAATTGAACCATTCTCTGCCATCTTTAGATTGAACAAGCTCTTCATAAGAAATACCTTATTGGATGCTGATGGTTTCTCGTAGAGGTCGTCAAGTGACTTCATCAAGTTCTCCGTGGTCTTCATCTCCAAAACATTGAAGGCCACCATTGACACCAAGCTTAACCGGATTGTTCCCGGTGCCTTTCGATCAAGGAAAATCCATGCTTCATCTGCCATTGTTGCGGGCTTCATAGCAAGACCACCCAGTGGCAAATAGAGGTCCTTCTGGTAGAGATAGTCTTCAATCTGCATCTTCCAATGTTGGTAGTTTTTTCCGTTGAACTTCTCAATCTTAAGCTTCCCTTCCTCTGCCATAACTCCCACTCAATTCAAGGAATCCTTTCCTTGAGATAATTTAGCTACGAGCAAACCTTGCTCTGATACCAGTTGTTAGGAAATAAGACGTAGCTAAATAGATAATTGAGTAGATTACTTAATGGAGAGAGACAGATTTACGTACACAAGATTATAGAGTAGAGAGAGAGAGAGTACACACGATATACGTGGTTCACCCAATGTGGGTTGCGTCCACGGGAAAGCAGCCACTCAATGGCTTTAGTACTTCAAAACAAGAAGTAGTTTACAAAGGGATTATACCCTTAATGGAGCTCCCGCCTTGCTTCACTCTCACCACCTCACACTCACCTTGTTACATCAACTTCACACTATGAAATGTGTATAGAAATGGCTTCCTTTTATAGGCCAAAAGGGCTACCCTCTCTCATGAGAGGCAGCCATGTGTAGCCGCCCTTGTGTAGATAAGTCCAAATCGGACCCTCCAATCCGCCCATGTGTGGCCGCCCTTGAGAAGACAAGTCCACTTTTGAATTCGGCCACCGGCCATTGAATTCGGCCTTGTGTAGATAAGTCCAAATCGGACCCTTCACTCTGCCCATGTGTGGCCGCCCTTGAGAAGACAATTCCGCTTTTGAATTCGGCCACCGGCAATTGAATTCTGCCACCGACCACCGGCCATTGACTACCGGCCACCGGCCAACCGACCGGTTGTTTTCCGACCACTTTTCGGCCGCCGTCCGCCAACCATAATATTCCGGCGAAAAGGAATATTCCAGTGAGGGAAAAAAAAGTCTCGGGGGCTTCCGCCCCCGAGGCCCCTAAAGTTGCCCCTGATCTTTTTCCGTGAAAATTTTGGTTTTCGGCGAGTGATTTTCCTTCATGCACGATGGCTTCTTCTCATAATGGGGGCCTTACAAATGTGCGCTTTTACCACAAAAAATTACAAGGGTAAATCAGGCTCCATACTTAACAAGAAGAAATGAAGAAGAAGATGTGCGACTAAAGAAGCGGAAAGCGGAAATGGAGAACAACACCACATTGCAGAAGGTAGCAAAAATGGAAAGAATGCTAGAAGGCTTTGTTCTCGAGAGATCTCTACGAGGCGATGTAGGCGCCACTTGGAAACCTTCTAGTAGAACTTATACATTGAGAACAAAGAATAAACACAACCCAGCTTTTGAGTTGGACTGGTTTGAAAGCTACATCCAAGAAAGGAATGCTATGGATGAACCAGAACTCCTACTAGAAGAGGAGGATCTCCAAACCTTGAGAGATCAGTTGAGGCCAACTTCACGAGATCAGGAAACATCACCTCCATCTCCAAGGCTAGAGACAAGTGAGAGGCAATCAACCCCACCTGCTGACTCTCCTTCGCATTCAGAAAGCTCACATCGTGGATGAGAGGGTTCATACACCACCCAATGAAGAAGAAGAAGAAAGAACAGATGATCACCCAAACACTGGAACCATATCACACATTGATAAAGGCAAGAAAAACGAGGTGGATCAGACAAAATAAAAAGCTTCCTCCTCTCAAGAAATTGAGCTGGAAGCTACTATAGATGTGGATTTACAGTCAATGGAGACCCTACTAAACCGAACAAGACTGCACAGTCAGTGGTTGGCCGATCAAAACAGGTCGAACAAAACGAAGTTAGAAAAAACCCATCAAGAAGTTTTGAAGTTGCACGAGCAAAGAGATGACACCCTAAAACTGATCAGCATCAGAGATGCTGAGATCTTGGGGCTCAAAAGCAGAGTAAACCTCCTCAAGGAAAATTTACAAGAGTCTGAAAATTTCAATGCTATTTGTGAAGATACAATCAATGTATTTCTTGAAGATGTCAGTGAATGACAGAGATGAACACATCCAAAGGTTGGAAAAAGAAAAGCAAGATGCCCTGGAGACAGTCAAAAGTTTGCAAGTCGTAATCGATGACTTATAAATTGAAGTCAAGGATTTGAGAGCAGTAACAGATATACAAGCAAGGGAAATAGAATGAGCAAAGAAACAAAAAATGTAGCTACCAACAACACCGGTGGTCCAACCGCAAGAAGAAGTGGCTGCACTGAAGAGAGAGCTGGATTTGGAAAGAAAACAACGCTTAATGATAGCCGAAAGTGCGCTTAGAGCAGAGGATCAATTACAAAGGCAAATTTCGGACTTACAAAGTGAACAGCAACAAGGACCAGCTCATGACAGTGAAATAGAAAGCATTGTTTCCAAGTCCCTCAGGGAGGAAAATGAAAATTTGCACATCAGGGTAAAAGAGTTAGAGGAGTCTACAGCTCAAAAAGACATGGAATTTCAAGCTCTCCAAATCAATAATAGAACAATGGCTGCACAAATTGCAAGTCTTCAAACTGCAAGGCAACACCAAGGACAGGTACGAGTGCACCTGGAGCAAGCAGCCACGGATTTGGCTGGACTCGCAAAAATATATGGGGGTGAAGATGACTACGAGGAAGAATCGGATGATCATGAGGCCCCACATACATAGACTGATCAAACTGGATCGAAAGACCAAGAAATAGACGAAGATTCAGTCACAAAATTTGAAGAGCAGAAGCTGGCCGAACAAATGGAAAATCAATCAGAGATGATGTGGTACAAGGCCATGCAACTAGAGAAGGAGATGCTACAAGGTCTCTCCAGATCATGCAAGTCGGCAGCAGCAGAGCTTCGGGAAGAATGTAATGCCCCTATGTTACCCTATGCTCTGCTCAAATACGAAACTCTGACACATCAACCGCAACTCGCAAAGGAAGAACAAGTGCCAGTGTTTGAAGGAGAATTACAGGATCGGGAACAGCAAAACAGGATAGTAGACAGCCAGCCAAAGTGGAGGTGTCAATGGCTTTTGGATCACCCTAATAACCTGATCCACTTAGTCAACGCACCGCCTAAGCTGAGGAATGATAGGACTTTTTTCCCAATGCCCCGAACTTACACTTACAACCAACATGAAGCACTACAAAGCAGAAATCCTACATGGTTGAATTATCCAGTATTTCCAGGGCCTGCAGAGGGAGAGAGAATATCTGGTAACCCGGAGAGAGGATGGTGCCTAGTAAGTTTGATGCGATTCCGAGTTCATATGAGGTGTAAACGGTGTTGTGAGCATTTAGGGATAGAGTGGGTTGCATTCTACAAGGGTTAGTGATTGATGCATCATAGAAGTGTGTATGTGTAGATTGGTCTCAGCCTGACAAGTTAACGAGATTGCCTCCGTGCACCTACGGGTTAGTCGTGTCATCGGATGATAAGTATGTTGTTTGTGTCATGCTTGTGATCATGAACAGAGGACTAGTTTTTCCCTAAAACAAGTCTCTTCATGCTATGCAAGCTCCTAACTAGGATAAAGAGTTTTATGTGAACTCATCAGTAGGTGAGGATGCTATTGGAGCTAAGCTTCTTCGACGAGGTAAAAACTCCCACTACATGAAGTCTATCTATTTTCCTAGCAAGGTGAAGCCAAAGGTGGAAAGAGGTTATACTGAGGTGGAGCTCATTATGGTGAGTGTGATTTATACATGTATAAGGTTTAGGCACTACCTTCTCCCCAACCATTCACATTTCTCACTAGCTACACTCTTCTACCTCAATTGGTGTATAGCCCCACTTTGTCAAAGAGGCTCATGAAGTGGATTGTAGAGCTACAAGAATTCCAATTCTCTTTTCTTGTTGAGGAGACTACAAGGGCTACATTGGTTGATTTGCTTACTTATAAGGAAAGTCTCCTTCTTCTTAAGGAGGACACGGTGAATAATCAACACATGGAATCTCTTGACATAGACAGTGCCTATCTATTGTTTTTTGATGGATCTTGCAAGAAGATGCATGGTGAATCTTCAGGAGGTGTTGTAATTTATGATGCTCAAGGTACTTTGGTAACTAAAAGGAGTTTCAAGCTTACGGCACAAAGCAACAATGAAGCCAAGTATGCTACTTTGGAGAGAGGGCTCAACCTTTGTCTTGATCTTGGCATTGATCATGTGAGGGTAAGAGGTGATGCTCTTTTGGTGGTTAAGCAAGTACTAGGGGTGTGGCAAAATAAGAATCCAAGGGTGAAGAATCTACTTAAGTGTTTTGAAGCTTGGAGTTTAAGGCATGTGGACAGGTCTCAAAATGAAACATCACATGGTGCAGCACAAGATTCAATTGGCCAATTGTACGTGATAAGGGATGATTCTCCTCTTTATTTGGGAAGGGAATATTTGGAGAGGGAGGAAGAGTTGATACAAACATGTATGCTTCCATCAGAGTTGGAGAAATCAAACAAGTATGCCTTCCTTTGTCCTGCCAAAAGGTATGTGCTACTTGGTGATGCCTTGTATATGAAGGGGGTTGATCTTGTGATGAGAAAAGTTCCTTGTAAAGAGAAAATTTACAGAATTTTAGAAGATAATCATGAGGGTTCTTGTGGTGGTCACTTTGCTTCAAAGATCACTTTGCATAGAGTCTTGCAGGAAGGGTGTGTGTGGCCAAACATGCAACGTGATGTTCATCATTGGTGCAAGTCTTGTAAAGAGTGTCAAAGAATGGAAAATAGGGTTCTCAAATCAAAAATTAGAGGCACCATTGTGGCTTATGATGTTTTTGATAAATGGAGTATTGATGCAGTAGGTCCTCTCCATATGACAGAGCTAGAGGAAAATGTTACATACTTACTGATGTTGACTATCTATCCAGGTGGGCCGAAGCCAAAGTTGTTAAGCAAATCACAAGTAAATATGTTTCCCAATTTTTTTATGGAGATATTTTCTACAAATTTGGCATGCCATTGGAGCTAATTTCTGACAAGGGTCCAGATTTTAGGAGAGAGCTGGTGGATTATCTATGTGAGAAGCTTCATGTGCATCGTAGGTTTACTACTCCATATTATCCCCAATGCAATGGAATGAATGAAAGGTTTAGTGGAGAGCTCATAATAAGTATGCTTACAAAGATGATAAGAAATAATGTAAAGACTTGGGATTTAGAGCTACCTTGTGCCCTATGGGCTTACAAGACTGTCATCAAATCAGGTATTGGTTTCTCTCCCTTCCATCTAGTTCTTGGCAAAGAGGCTTTACTTCCTATTGAGGTGGAGATACCAACTTTGAGGCTGATTCTAAAGCTTGAAGAAGAGCCTAATGATGCACTCAAGGAGAGGCTTTTATATTTGCAATGTGTACAATTAGATAAGTTGCTGGATTTTGAGCATTATGAGCAGGTCTTGAAGAACAATCAAGCAAAGGCAAATGAGAAGGTGAAGGACAAAGACATCAAGAAGGATGACATGGTGCTTTGGTACAATAGTAATCTTGATAACACTTTTCAAAAGAAGTTTCAAATTGTTCCTTTATTGGTCTTAAACAGGTTTCCAAATGGCATATATCAGCTTGCTGACTTGGATGGTACCCCACATAAAGCACATGTGAATGGTTACATGTTGAAGTAAATTGCAAGGTTGATGACTATAATCGAGGATTAGCCTTCTTTTAAGGAACTTTGTGATCATGTGGCTAATGATGAAGATAAAATGAAGACTCCCTCATGCAATTTACAAGATCTCTTTTCATCTGTTGATGATCGAATGATCTAGCAGGCTTGGGTGTGGCAAACTATGTCGGCGCATTTTCGACACCCTGTTTTTTGTAAATTTGTACATATGGAAATAATTCCCAATATAAAAAGTTTATGTGGGCTTTCTTTTTGTGGATTTGTTAGCTTGATTTAGCAAGCACATGTACATGCAGGGTAAGCCACTAGCATAGCGCCAGCTGTCGGGTTACTATAAGGGTTACTGTAAGTGCCCGTGAGTGAGTTTTTGAAGTGAGACTTGTATATAACTAAAACTCGTGTAAAAACTTAAAAGAGTTCATCCAAAGTCCAAAAAATTGGAGGTTTTGGGTCATTTGGGTTTCTCCATGCTTTCTAATGCAGATTTTTTTCCTTGCATTGTCTTCTCTATGTGTAATCATATCGGAACAGCTCTCTGCTCGTGTAAAATTTTCATGTAGGGGAGTATAGATTCTATTTCCGTCATCTTCATCTTTCTCACCATTCATTTTAAAAAATTTCTTCCAAGCTTTAAAGTGCCCCAATTAGAAGGAACAAACCTTTCTGGAGGTCTACTTGCTCTTGTAGATCTTCGGGGAATAGGTTGAGGCTCCTCATTTGGTTGACGTTGTTGCACATTGTCACCGTTTGCAGTCCTTGAGTCTTCACCGTCCTCAAGCTCCATGTACTCATCACCTGTTTCTTTTGTTTGTTTTCTTTCCAAGTAATCTTTGTACATATTTTGTTCGTTAAAAATTACATCCCTACTCCTTAAGATTTTTTACCATCTTCAGGATTCAATAGGCTATACCCAAAGTCACCTTCTCCATAGCCAATGAGGAAACACTTTTTGGACTTTGCATCTAGCTTTGATCTTAGGCTTCTATCTATGTGCATGAAAGCCTCACACCCAAACACTTTGAGAAATGCATAATTCACCGATTTACTTGTCCATGCCTCTTTTGGAACTCCCCCATCCAATGCCGTTGAGGGTGACCAGTTGATTAATTACATTGATGTACTTACAGCTTCTGCCCAAAGCTCAAGCGGTAAGCCTGCATGTAAGTGCATGCTTCGTGCTCACTCCATGATTTATTTGTTCATCCTTTCTGAAATCCCATTTTGTTGAAGTGTCCTTGGGGTTGTCCTTTGCCTCCGAATGCCATTGCTATCACAAAAGCTTTCAAAAGCTTGGCTGAAATATTCGCCTCCATTGTCGGATCTGAGGCATTTAACCTTGGTACCTGTTTCATTCTCCACAAAGGCTTTCCACCTTTCAAATATGGAAAATACATCGGATTTATTCTTCATGACATAAACCCATGTTTTTCTAGTTGCACCATCTATGAATGTTACATAGTACAATGAGCCACCAAGTGATGGTGTACTTGCAGGACCCCAAACATCAGAATGAACCAACTCAAGTTTTTTATTTTTTCTTTCATTTCCTGATTTTTGAAATTTTACCCTCCTTTGTTTACCATAAACACAATCTTCACAGAACTCTAAGTCCACTTCTTTCAAACCTTGCAGAAGCTTCTTTGTTGAAGGATTTGCATTCCTTTGGCACTCATATGCCCAAGCCCTCATTTGCATTCCTTTGGCACTCATATGCCTTAACCTTAGATCGATGCCGATGGTTTCTCGTAGAAGTCGTCAAGTGACTTCATCAAGTCCTCCGTGGTCTTCATCTCCAAAACATTGAAGGCCACCATTGACGCTGATAGCCGTTTTTCGGCTCTTTGTAATTGCCACAGTGAGTTACCTCACCCTACCAAAATCACCCAAACACTGTGGCTATCCCTACCATTTCACTGTACATAGGCGTGCGTGAGTCACGGGACTTTTTCCATATCTTCTTAAAAAACCCTCAATTAGCTAGTCATTGGGCTAGTTGAGCCCAAAAAATAAAAAATATAAGTATATTATGGCCCATGCGTATGTAAATATTTCTTTGTATATAGGGCCTAAATAAAAGATTTTTTCATAATTATTTTGGTATTTATTTAAATATTTCTACCTAGGTGTGTGTTATTTATGCTCTGTACATTGCCTCACCATTACCACAATTTTTCTTACCATTTTTCATATTCTTTATTCCATATAGAAATATTTTCATGTAAGCTTCTCTTATATTTGGTGTAACTCCACCCCAACAAAAATCCAAAAAAACTAGTTTTATTTATGTGTATATTTTTTCACTATTGTGATTTTTCCCTTCCTACATCTATTTTGTTTTTTTTCTAAAAAATTAGAACACCAAAAATATTTATCTTTTTATGGTAGCCTCATAATGAGAGAGATTTCTTTTGACCCCTTTATATTTTTTTCCACTTATATTATTTATATTTGACATGTACATATTTTTTAGACCCCTCAATATTTGATTTTCTTAGTTGTACTATTCACTTATATCATAATCTCAACAATATCTTCAATTATAGACCTACCAAATAAGGTCAAGGGTAGGTGGCATGCATACATGCACTATGGAGGGCTCACTCTTGGAGGTATTCAAAAGAATCATCCAAAGAAGGACCCCACAAGGACCTTGTGCAGTGGAAAAAAACGGTCGGTTTTGTTGAATTTTTAAAGTTCACTTGCTCTCTGAATTTGAAAAGGTGATACAAACAAAAGTTGTAGCTCGTGGGCTGAACTTTTGCCTCAAAGTTTTTCATATTTTTTTGAGCTACGAGCTGTGAGCTATGATTTTATTAGTGGACCCCAGTTTTCCCATGCTATGCAGCCACACTCTCTCTTCCACTTTATCATTTTTCTCTTTCACACACACTTCTCCACTCATCATTCCCACCTCTCTCACCACTCCTCTCTGCACCCTACTCACCTTCTTCTCAACCTTGAAGAATAAGAGAAACCATGGTGAACTCATACCTCCCACACACAATTCCATTCCAAAATTGACCACCTAGTCTCATTTTTCCTCCTCCAATTTACCCATATCTATCAAAAAAACCACAAAATTCAGCCTCTTCTCTTAAAAGACAGCATCATGGTGGTTGATTACTCAGCTTCAATTACCTTGTCTCTCAAGGAAGGTCAAGAGTGGAGAAAAAATGTACCGTCAAAGCTAGTGGACCGTCAACAAGCGTCAAAATTGGCCCTACTCAAGACACTTGGAGCATCAACCTTGTAAGAAATCCACCTTTTCTTACCTCTTAAGAGTTTTTCTTCCTTATTTGTATCCTACATGGATACTCCCATTGTAAATATCCAATTTCATTTGTAAATTAATACTAACTCTACTAACACTAACCCACTATGAAAAGTCCTATCACCTCCATTTCTCTCCTCTCTCTTTCCCCACCAACTTCTTGATAATTCCAAGAAAAAGAAATTAGATAAATTGCTGAAAATCTAACCCAACCATGGTTAGAGGAGTAGCCCTAGCCTTCAAAATTGCTATAAAAGGAGGGTGTAGCTAGCACAACAAGGGGGAGCCATAAGCAAGAGCACTATGCTATAGCTTGAGAAGCCAAGCTCAACCTCTCTAGAAGGAGCTCTTGAGTGGAAGCTCATTGCCTTATGCATGTGCATGTGTTGTAATAGGGGATTAGCAAGGGAACTCTATGCCATTGTAAGAGAGAGAGTGATCATTCAATTGAGAGTAGGAAATCTATCATTTCTCCTACTAGTGTAAGCCCAACATTTGCTGAATCAAGGAGGGTGGATTTGGACTAAGCTTGGATACTTTGTCTCCCTTCCAACGTGAAGTAATGGACAACAATGATGCGTAAGTGTCTTGGCGTTTTTTGTTAAGTTCTTGATAGCTTGTCTCTGGTGTTGTCATCAATCTAGCCATAAATCCCACATACTGTAAGAGGGCGACAGGGTGGAGAGGACTCCCCTGGCTTTAAGACAGTGATTGGGGTGGCTTTTCTTGTGATGTGTTGTGGTGAAATTTATGCAAGCTATGTTGAACACATACTAATCTCACTTTGATTTGTCATGATAGATTTGTAAGAAGGTATTAATGCAACAAGCACCCCCTCCCCCTTTCTCTCTCTTTCTTAAATATATAGTTGTGTTTGCTTGATCATTGCCGATACGTTTCAAAGCAGCCCGAGCACTCTCTCTCTCTCTCTCTCTCTCTCTCTCTCTCTCTCTCTCTCTCTCTCTCTCTCTTGTTTTAGTGTGAGAGTATTCCATTGGTGTTAGGGTTAGTGTAAATTCCTTGCTTGTTTGTGGGTTGCTCTAACGATTCTCCTCTTTTGCGTCCTAGTTCGCTCTTAAACTAGGTGGTGCCCCTTGTGTAGTTGGGATTTGGCTGTGGGTTTGTTGTTTTGGTTTGTGTTGTGTTGTGCCCCAGCCCCATTGAGCAGCACGGGAGCCTTGAAGGGTGTCTAGAGGTTGCTCTTCTTGTTGCCCGCCCCGGACCGCCTCAAATTGGTGCCCCCACTGAGGACAGGCTTGTGTATGTTTTGTGAAGGCTCAACCTTTAGCATAATCAAGTAGCTTGCATGAATCACGAGAATTTGTATGATCCCTTCATTCCCATTGCAAGGCAAAAGGTACACATAATTGTTAGTACTAAGTTGCAATTTCAGCAAGTAATTCATAGAATTTTAGGTCCTCTTAGGTTAGCCGAGATAAACACTTCGGTAAATCCTTTTATTTTGCCTCTCATTAGGTACGATATTAGCTTGGATGTCTATATTTTTGTGTTATTTTAAGCATTAGGACATACATAGGCCATGGATAATGGCCCAGGAATAGAGGTTTTTCCCTTTCATTTTACTCCACACATTAGAATAAACGTTGCAATTAGTAGAAAGATCCATTTTCAACAACGAATGGTGTTCATGTTTGGTGCCCAAAGAGCAGGAGAAATTCTTGCATCACCAAACCCTGTCATTCTACCTCTCATCAACTACCACACTTCTTTTGATGTACATGTGTTCATTTTATTTTAAAATGAAGTGCAGCCCGGCAAAATAGTGTGTATGTTTGTTTTTTCTTTGTCCAAGTTGTTACAAGAAACAAAAAAACGATCATTTGTTCTAACTGGGAATGTGTGTGCAGTGAAAGTTCAATCCTTAGAGATCTAGCTCTATTACCAATTGAGTTGCAGGAGCAAGTAGTAAGGCGTCTCCCTCATAACAAGAGGGTGGTGAAGTTAAGACGGAAGGTCCTACGCGTGGATTCCATTTTCCTCTTGTTGTTGGGCACTAAGGAAGACCGCGCATTCATCCAACTAGTGTGTGCCCTAAGATTGGTAAATAGAGTGAAATTTGGCGTTTGGCGAGTGCATTTCACCATTGAGGAAGACTCTTCAGGAAACTTGCGGCCAGAGTTCATGATTCATAGACTCACATTTGGTGAATTTTTCCCTCATTTGCGTCTTATTAATAGTCTTCCTTTCGCTTTCAACAAAGGAGATAGGGAGCTATTCAGAGCTTGTCTTAATAAAGAGAGCATAGAGAAGATTGCAAATTTGTATAAATTCTCATCCTTCTCTACTTTCTATGACACTTTGTTCATAGAGACATTGTAAATCTCTTTATGCTTTTGAATGATTTAACCATAATCCTAAGGAGTTTTTGTCCAGGAATTTTGTAGCACAAGTGGAGTCTTTAAATCTTGCAAACTTGATTGGACTTGATGAGGATGTTCTTTATGAAATTGTGAGAAGGTTGCCTCACTCCGACTGTGTGGAACTCGAAGGAAAGGAGCTCCTAGTCAATTGCTACTTTCTCACGGCCTTCGACGAGCATGAAGATCTAGTTTTTATACAAACCGCTTGTGCGTTGGGAATTGTAGAGCACGTGCAATTTATCACTTGGGACGTGGTTGCTCTTTTGGATCCAGAAAATGAAGTTCTAGAGATTTTTGTTTATCGCCTTAGCTTTGAAGAATTTCAACCCTTCTTAGAGCTCATCAATAGTCTACCTTTTTGTTTTGATCAAACAAATTGAGACCTTATTGAAGCTTGGATAGCTGAAGAAGAAAACCTAGAGTGGTATTTTCTCACTTCTTCATTTGCAGGCGAGTGGTTCTAAATCTCTATTGTATCCCTTATTGTAACTCGTGTTGTAATCTTTCATAATAATGGAGAGCCAACGCCAAATGTCTGGATATCCTCTTTTCTTTGGAGAGCCTGGAGAGGATGCAGAATTATTCTTAGCAAATTTCAAGATGTCTTGCCGTATCAAGAGGATAGTAACCGATCAAGAACGTGTAGAAATGTTTGAGGTGGTCCTTAGGAAAGATGCTAGTACTTGGTTTGACTCTTTGCCTGAGGAAGTTAAGGGGAATTACACAGAAGTTTTGAATCGTTTTAAGAGATACTTCTTTGATCCCCAAAACACTCAAAAACTATGGCAAGACATTGTTTCTCATAAGCAAAAAGACTTAGATGACTACTACTTGTACAAGCAAGAGTTTCTACGTCTTTGGGCTCTATGGATACAAAATGTTGCTAGCCCTGGTGATGGTGCAGAATTTTTAAAGAAGGAGAGGTTCATAGCCGGACTCTTTCCTGACCTTAAGGTAAAAGTTGAGGCGGGTGCACCTGCTACTTTTGATGCAGCGGAAACTAGGGCTGCTGAGAAGTATAGGAAACTCAAGTGCTTAAGGGGAGAGGTTCCAATAGAAGTTCTTAGACCCAAAGGTAAGTCACAAGCATCAACATCTAGGGAGCTTCCTGAGGTAACGGCTGAAGTGATTGAGAAGTTAAATGAATCTTTAAGCAGCCTGTCAATTCACCTTGCACAAGTTGTAGGTCCAAAGGGACAAGCAAAGAAGTCAGAAGAGAGAGAGCCACGAACTAGGAGAGTCTTGCAATGTTGGAATTGCGGAGAGTCTGGACATGGGATGTATAATTGTCCTTGGCCCCGTGGAGAGCCAGGGAGACCTAACTTGAATTACCCAGTGATGAATGCAGGAGAAGGAGCTGGTCAACAACCAAGGCTTCTACAAAGGCCAAATGGACCAAGACCACCTCCACAAGGGGTAGAAGGAGTTCCACCTTTGCCAGATCCAAATGTGCATGTGGTAGAGGTGACAAACTCAAATGAGGTTGACATGGAAGCAAATGGCATTAAGCGTGGCCGAGGAAAAGGTAAAGAGAAAGAGGGTGTCCCATCACAGAGTGACCATGGACAAGGCAAGAAGGCAAAGGAGACCAAGGAAGCTAAGAGGACTCGACGTCGTATCAATCTCCAAGACTTCCCTCTTGGACATGGTATGGCTCCATACAACCTGTTGGAAGACATGCGAGGTAAGGGTCCTGATATCTCATGGCCTCAGTTTCTTGCATTATGCCCACAAGTTAGGAGGGATTTAACAAAGGCAGTTAGCACTAGGAGAAAGGTAAAAGAGAGTTTTCCTGTTGTAAAAATTGCACATGCTGAAATGAATGAGGATATTACACCTGTGCTAGATTGTTACATAAAAGGAAGATTGGTTAGGAAAGGTCTAGTGGATGGGGGTGCACAAATTTGCATCATGACAGAAGGGCTCATGCAAAGACTAGGCATGCACATCCATGAGACACCTGAAATCAAAGTGAAAATGGCAAACAATAGCAAGGCTAGGTGCGTAGGCATTTGTAAAAATGTTTTTGTGGAGGCCTTTGGCATTAAGAAGGCAGTGGATTTCTATGTCATGTCTACCAAGGAAAATGGTTACCCATTTATCCTAGGAAGACCATGGCTAATGAAAATGCGAGCTTTGCAGGATTGGGAGAGTGGAAAGCTAATTTGCAGGAATGACAATCATAAGAAGGTTGTCTTTGACATGAAGGAGCAACGCCAAGAGGAGCTCAATGAAGAATCATCTCAAAGTGAGACGGAAGAAGGTTGGACCGATAGCACTGCAGAAGAAGAAAGTAGCGGCAGCATTACTGAAGAGGAGTCTTCCATCGAAGTCATGGGGGTAAGGTTTAAGCCAAGCAACCAAGAGACCTCTTGTCAAGGCTTGGAGGAGGTAGGTCCTCAAGAGAACGAAGGTGTTCAAGATAAAGGGATGCTGGAAGGTATGCTATCAACAACACTTACAAAGGATGAAAGAGAGGAGTTCAAATGTGTGCTAAGGAAGTTTCCTAGGCTTTTTGCTAAAGACTACACCGATGTGCGTGGAGTAGATGTTGTTCAATACAAGATTGAGTTGAAGCCAGAGGCCACACCTAAGGCTCAAAAGCTACGAAGGCTAGGAGTCATTAAGGAGCAGGCTCTACTCAAGGAGGTAACAAAGCTTCTAGCAGCAGGTTTCATTTATCCAGTGGAGAATTCAGAGTGGGTCTCTCCCGTTGTTGTCACTCCTAAGAAAAACGGCAAGTGGAGGGTGTGTGTGGATTATCGTCCACTTAATGAGGCAACAAAAAGAGATCACTTTCCCCTCCCATTTCAGGATGAGATACTAAATGAAGTAGCTGGTCATGAGAAGTACACTGTGTGTGATGGCTACTCGGGTTACTTTCAAATAGGTATCGCATTGGAGGATCAATTGAAAACAACCTTTATCACTCCTTGGGGTTGTTATGCTTTTAGAGTCATGCCATTTGGCCTGACAAATGCTCCTGCAACTTTCCAACGCTTCATGAACATGGTGTTTCAAGCATTCTTTGGAAAGTCAATTAGGGTGTTCATTGATGATTTTTGTATTTATAGCTCAAAATCATTGCATCTACAAAGGGTAGAAGAAGGTTTAAAGAAGCTCTACGACATGGGAGGTCAACTCAACCCCGATAAGTGCCACATAGGTGAGGATGAAGTGATCTTGCTCGGTCACAAGGTTTCCTATAAAGGCATTGAGGTGGATCCTTCAAAGGCAAAGGTTCTTATTGAGCTCCCATCACCGAAGAGTCTTAAGGAGGTCATCTCTTTCATTCAGAAGGTGAAGTATATGTCACGCTTCATTCACTTAGCCTCGGAGTTGCTTCATCCTTTGCAAAAGTTGACACAACAAGTAGAATTTGCATGGTCTGATGAGCTTGAAGAGTATTTTTGTAACATTAAAGTCATTTTGTCAGAGCTACCAACACTCATGCCTCCTTGTTGGGAGTACACATTCTTTGTTAGCTCTAGTGTTGGGAGGGAAACAATTGGTGCTGTGTTGCTACAACAAGATCCCCACAGTACAAGGATGCGACCCATCTACTTTGCTAGTAGGGTCATGAATGCTTTGGAGAGAGACTACACAGAAGCAGAACTCATGATGCTTTCTCTCATGTTTTGCGGTGAGAAAGTTTAGATCCTACCTACTACCAAAACCTTTTGTAATTCTCACTACAGAAAATTTGTTCCCTTGGGTGTCATCTCAAATGAATCTTAGTACTAGGATCTCAAAGTGGATTATGGAGTTGCAAGAGTTTCAATACTCTTTCAAGGTAGAAGATAGTGTGCGTGCACAATTGGCAAGGATTCTCACTTATAGGGTACATGAGAAAGAAATTAAGGTGCCTCAAGTAAAGACCCTACCATTGCCACCACCAAAAAGTATTCCCAATGCTTTTACCTTATTCTTTGATGGAGCTTTTCGATGAGCCACAGGGAAAGCAGGGGGAGGGCTAGTGTTGCTCAACCCAAGTGGAGAGGTAGTCATGAAAGAGAAGTTCAATCTACCAAGTTCAGCTAGCAACAATGAAGCAGAATACGACACACTAATTCATGGTTTGAAGATGTGCATTGGCCAAGGGATACAACGCCTCATGGTAAAGGGAGATGCACTTCTCATTGTTAAACAGATTTTAGGTATTTGGGCATGCAAGAATGAAAGCTTACGGACAAAGGTTCATGCCATTCGTAGATTGTTTAATCAATTTGAAGAAGTGCAACTATATCATATTCCTAGGAAACAGAATGAAGATGCCGATTTACTTGCACAACAAGTAGTTACATGTGTTGAGAAAGAAGTGTAGGTCATCATGGTGGCAGCAACTGTCAAGCAACCGAGATACCAAGGATTGGAGTCATTGACTCCCATTATTAGCTACATTTTGGAGGGCGAGTTTCCACAAGACTTCACGAAGGCTCAGAAGAGGAGACTCATGAAGAAGGCAAGCGCATATCTCTTCCTAGAAGGCTCCCTCTATCAAAGAGGGAGGGATCAAGTATGCAGAAGAGTACCAACTATTGAGGAAATTCCAGCCATTCTAAAAGGTTTGCATGAAGAAGCATGTGGTGGTCATTTTGCCCAAGAATTAACTGTGAAGAAGATTTTGCTTGCGGGGTATGTTTGGCCAAGTCTGCATGTGGATGTCCAACATTGGTGTAAAAGTTGTCACAATTGTCAGGTAAATGGGAATAGAAGATTGGTTTATGGTCCAAGGCAAATCGTGCTTGCAAATGGACCCTTTGAAAAGTGGGGCATTGATGTTATGGGTCCTCTGCCTAGGACAAAAAATGGTAAACTCTACATTCTAGTGGCTGTAGACTATATGACTAGGTGGGTGGAAGCACAAAGTGTGGCAAAGGTAAATGAGAAGACAGTGAGAAAATTCGTCTACACTCACATTTATTGTAGATTTGGCACACCTTTGGAGATTGTTTCTGATAATGGTCCAGGGTTTAGAAAGGGATTGCTCATAGAAGTCTGTGAAGAACTTCACATTCTACATCGTCACAGTACACCCTACTATCCCCAATCAAATGGTTTGGTGGAGAAGGCTAATGGTGTCATTGCAGGAATCATTAGAAAGATGGTGAAAAACAAGACAAAGTTGTGGGATGACTTCTTGGATGGTGCCTTGTGGGCGTATCGAACCACATATAGGGAAGCCACGGAGTTCACACCATTTCACTTGGTCTATGGTCAAGAGGCTTTACAGCCAATTGAACTAAACATTCCAACAATGCGACATCATGGCAAATCAGCACAAGATGATCAAGAAGCATGGATGGATCGACTTCTTACCTTAGCTGAGCTTGAGTGGAAAAGAGAAGCAGCATACGAGTGCTATAAGAGGAAAGCCACACAGACAAAGGAGAAGCTTGACAAGAAACTGAAGGACAAAGGCATCAATGAAGGAGATCTTGTGCTAAGGTATGACAATAGACTCGATAATCGTTTTGATGCCAAATTTGAAACAAGATGGCAAGGGCCATACATAGTCAAGAAGGCTTTCAATTCAAGTTACTATCAGCTTATGGACTTGAATGGTAAAGAGCACTCCAGGAAAGTAAACGGGTATCGCTTGAAGCCCTATTTGAGTCGCCTTCTACCAAAGGATCTACCAAAGATCTGTCAAAAGGCCACTATCTCATGTAAGTATTGTTACATGAAGCATGAGTGTAACTCTAGCCAAAATTCTGAAGGGCAGAAGGGCAGCTGAACCAAAGTGATCGAAAATGAGCCAAAACTCATAGGCAACAAGCCAATAACCTCGACAAACCAACTGAATGGTTAGACCATGAAAAAGTTCGTCAAAACGGAGCCTAAAGTCCCTATCTGACAAAAACTGCGCAAAGCGTCACGATACTCTAACGGGCCGACCAAGTGACCAAATGACACCAAATTTGACAGGGTACATCCAAAAGAGGTCAACTACGAGTTGGAATGTGTCCACTCAAGAAAAAGATCTTCCACTAGGGCAAATGCCAGCAACAGGCCAGAAAGATGTCCAAATGGTATTTTCTGGTGACGTAAACACCAAAACGACAACCAACTGCTTTGACGGAAGGTCAAAAGGAAATGAAATACAGCCGGAGTCATACAATGACCAAAAGGAACGGCGACCATCACCTAAGTGGTCTACTCCGACTCCAGAACCAGCTAAGTGTTGTAAACAGGGAGTACACTCTTCTAAATTGATTAAAACTTGATGTGTGTGTCTAGGAGAGCCTACTAACACCATTGTGGTTAACTAACATCAAAAAACTTGTAAAAATGATTAGCTGCTCAGTCTATCGCGATAGACTTGCTATTACACTTAGACAAGTAAAGTTTTGATTTTGACTTCATGAGGGGTACTAACAAGGAATAATGACCACAAATATCAAATCAAAGTGCAAAATTGCTTTCTCTTGGCCAAGTAACTGAGTCTATCGCGATATACTTGCTATTTTTATCTTTGGGGGGAAGGCTTTTCAAAATTTTCACAAGATAGACTTGGGGAAGCATATGGAGGCAGTACACCCAATTTGGTGACAAGATGGACTCATATGGCAAGCCAAGATAGACTTGACAGCAACTCAAAGTCAGAACAGGGCATCTCAAGGGCAGACGGTTAAAATTCACATGTGAGAGGTCAAGCAACCTTACATCAACTAGGAGAAGGCAGACAGATGATCACAAAGCCAAAATATGACAAAATGACACTAAGTCCCAGTCTATCACGATAGACTCGGCAGAGTGATACAGGGCCATCTTATCAAAAATTGGAATCAACAGTTGGCTTCAGCATGATGCAAGAGGACTATCCACTAAGTTTGAGCCCAAAACAACACAAAATGAAGGAGATAGACCAACATCTCCTTGGAAGGAATCTGGAAAAATGGAAGTTGATTTAAAAAGGGGTCACTTGACATTAATTTGAGGTGGAAATGGGATCAGATCATGTGCCAGACATGAGAAACCAACTGGTGGAGTCACAAGTGGAAATTATGACCCTTATCAAAAGATGTCCAGTCTATCGCGATAGACTGGGCAGAAATTACAAATGAGCTGATTTTCAGTTTGTAACTATAGAGTGAACTTACATGTACTATGCACATACACCACACAAAATTTCAAGACATTTGGACTTGTTCTCCTTCATCAACCACATTAATTTGAAGCCGTCAAAGTCGAACAATGAAAGAGCTTGTCTATCTGCTAACATTTTACCTTAACTCGTCTTGGGATTAAGAAGGCTCATCTAGATGCATGATTAAGTGGTAATCAATTTAGAAGAGAAGTACTATGTTTGAACATTAACCGTTATTTGTGAATATAGGATCCATGGATGCTTCTCCAGGAAAAAGAAAAGGCAAGAACCTGGCAACGGAAGGTGCAATACCCTATGCACTTCTACCCAATTCACTAAAGCCAGCGGCCACCTGGATACCTACAGACGTGCAACATGCACCAACCTTTCAAATCTAGCAAGGTTCATATGTGGATGACAAAGGAAATTTAGTGGATACAGTGATGATACCCAAGAAGGCAGAAAATTACCTGAAAAGATCAACGCAAAGGTCGTGGCTGAAAAAAGTTGGCTTGTGGAACTTTGTCTCACTACCACCAGTGGGGATAGATTTCAAGAGGGTACAACACCTAATTGAAACTATCCAAGAAGATGGAACTTGCACGGTGGCAGGCATGGATAATGAGGTGATGGAGATTAAGATCACCAAGGAAATCATCAAAGAGGCATTGAAATTGTCTGATCAGGGAGACAACATGAGAGAAAGAAGGAAGAACCTCACAGTCTACCTGCAAAGGTCCAAAATGCCTTCTTTCGAACTCATAGCAAACCCGGAAGTAAGAGAACTGACACAGATATACAGTCAATGTTTGTTGAGCTACAGAAAGAGATTGCCTAGATACACTACACCACACGGGAGCATCTCAACAACACTGACTTGGGCTATGGGAATGACACATGAGTTCTATATAGATCACGCATCATATCTGTTTGAAGAAGTGACAAAGCTACGACAGGACAAGCCAAATTACATTGCAGGAGGAGAAGTCCTCACCAGAATAATATACCAGGCCATAGGCGCGGCAGATCAGTTGCCACCTGCTCCTCATCAGAACGACTGGCTGGTGTTAAGAGAGAATATCAAAGACAGTTCACAAAAGCGAGTATTGGCCTCTATTAACACCATTGGAGGATGCAGGCTAGAAAGAGTAACCAGAAGTACACAGGAAAACATGGAAGAAGAAAGAAATGTTAGGAGATAAGACGTAGCTAAATAGATAATTGAGTAGATTACTTAATGGAGAGAGACATATTTACATACACAAGATTATAGAGTAGAGAGAGATAGAGAGAGTACACACGATATACGTGATTCACCCAATGTGGGCTACGTCCACGGGAAAGCAGCCACTCAATGGCTTTAGTACTTCAAAACAAGAAGTAGTTTACAAAGGGATTATACCCTTAATGGAGCTCCCGCCTTGCTTCACTCTCACCACCTCACACTCACCTTGTTGCATCAACTTCACACTATGAAATGTGTGTAGAAATGGCTTCCTTTTATAGGCCAAAAGGGCTGCCCTCTCTCATGAGAGGCAGCCATGTGTAGCCTCCCTTGTGTAGATAAGTCCAAATCGGACCCTCCAATCCGCCCATGTGTGGTCGCCCTTGAGAAGACAAGTCCGCTTTTGAATTCGTCCACCGGCCACCGGCCATTGACTACCGGCCACCGGCCAACCGACCGGTTGTTTTCCGAACACTTTTCGGCCGCCGTCCGGCAATAATATTCCAGCGAAAAGGAATATTCTGACGAGGGAAAAAAAAAGTCTCGGGGGCTTCCGCCCCCAAGGCCCCTAAAGTTGCCCTTGATTTTTGGCCGTGAAAATTTTGGTTTCCGGCGAGTGATTTTCCTTCACGCAGGATGGCTTCTCCTCATAATGGGGGCCTTACAAATGTGCGCTTTTACCACAGAAAATTACAAGGGTAAATCAGGCTCCATACTTAACAATCTCCCACTTGGAGACTGATCTCCAAACCAAACCTGTGACTGCATTCCATTCTGGCTTCTTATCCTTGAATGCCGATTGAAGATGAGCAAAAGCTCAACTTCTCCTGGTTGACCACCTTTGTAAACATGTCTGCAGGATTTTCACTTGTATGCACCTTTCCTAGCTTTAGTTGTCCCTCTTCCAAAAGAGTGCGTATGAAGTGATATCTCACCTCAATGTGCTTTGTCCTTGAGTGAAAGGTTGAGTTCTTCGCAAGATGGATAGCGCTTTGGCTATCACTGTACAAGACACAATTGTCTTGTTTGAATCCAAGCTCTTCTAAGAATCTGTGAAGCCACAGAATTTCTTTGCTTGCCTCCATCATTGCTACATACTCTGCTTCTGTGGTAGAAAGTGAAACCACTTTCTGCAGCTTTAAAGCCCAGCTTATTGTTGTGCCTCCAACCGTGAACACATAGCCAGTAGTGCTCCTTTGAGTATCTTTGTTTCCTGCCATATCTGCATCATCATACCCTTCTAGAAAAATATCAGTTCCTCCAAAATACAAAGCATTTGTTGTTGTCCCTTTTAGATACCTAAGTATCCACTTCACAACTTGCCAATGCTCTTTACCTGGGTTGTCCATGAACCTACTCACAACTCCCACTGCATGTGCAATGTCTGGCCTTGTTCAGACCATAGCATACATTAGAGAACCTACCGCTGCAGCATATGGAACTTTAGACATATAGGCTATCTCCTCTTGTGTCTTTGGACACATATCCTTTGTTAGTTTAAAATGACTAGCCAAAGGTGTAGAAACTGGTTTTGCATTTTGCATTGCAAACCTTTCTAGTACCTTCTTGATGTAATCTTCTTGAGATAGGTTTATTGTCTTCTTTGTCCTGTCCCTTGATATTTTCATACCAAGTATCCTCTTTGCAGCACCTAAATCTTTCATTGAAAAAGATTTAGACAGCTCCTCTTTTAGGTCTTTGATGTCCTGCATGTTAGCACTTGCAATCAACATGTCATCAACATACAACATTAGGATGATGAATTTCCCATCTCCCAAATTCTTTGTGTAGACGCAGTGATCCGAGTTGCATCTTGTGAATCCATGATCCAACGTCCATCGATCAAACTTCAAGTACCATTGTCTTGATGCTTGCTTTAAACCATGCAAGCTCTTCTTTAATCTGCAAACCATTTTCTCCTTACCTTTTACTTCATACCCCTTTGGTTGAAGCATGTAGATTTCCTCCTCTAAGTCACCATGAGGGAATGTCGTATTTACATCCATTTGCTCGAGATTTAGATCATGAGCAGCCACAAGGCTTAAGACAAGCCTAATTGAGTTCATTTTTACAACAGGAGAAAATATTTCATTGAAGTCAAAACCTTTCTTTTGAGAAAACCCTTTTACCACAAGCCTAGACTTGTACCTTTTCTTCCCACCTTCTTCTTCCTTCAGCTTGTACACCCATGTGTTTTGAAGTGCCCGGTTACCTTTAGGCAACTTAACCAAATCCCATGTTTGGTTGCGATGTAGTGAGTCCATCTTCACTTGCATGCTCTTCGTCCATTCTTCTTTGGATTCATGTTGCATAGCTTCTTCGTATGATTCTGGCTCTCCAAAATCTGAGATCAAGAGATGGTTGAAGGAAGGAACAAACCTTTCTGGAGGTCTACTTTCTCTTGTAGATCTTCGGGGAATAGGTTGAGGCTCTTCAATTGGTTGACGTTGTTGCACATTGTCACCGTTTGCAGTCCTTGAGTCTTCACCGTCCTCAAGCTGCATGCACTCATCACCTATTTTTTTTGTTTGTTTTCTTTCCAAGTAATCTTTGTACATATTTTGTTTGTTAAAAATTACATCCCTACTCCTTAAAATTTTACCATCTTCAAGATTCCACAGGCGATACCCAAAGTCACCTTCTCCATAGCCAATGAAGAAACACTTTTTGGACTTTGCATCTAGCTTTGATTTTAGGCTTCTATCTATGTGCATGAAAGCCTCACACCCAAACACTTTGAGAAATGCATAATTCACCGGTTTACCTATCCATGCCTCTTCTGGAACTCCCCCATCCAATGCCATTGAGGGTGACCGATTGATTAAGTACACAGAGGTACTTACAGCTTCCTTCCAAAGCTCAAGCGGTAGGCCTGCATGTAGCCGCATGCTTCGTGCTCGCTCCATGATTGTCATGTTCATCCTTTCTGAAATCCCATTTTGTTGAGGTGTCCTTGGGGTTGTCCTTTGCCTCCGAATGCCATTGCTAGCACAAAAGCTTTCAAAAGCTTGGTTGCAATATTCGCCTCCATTGTCGAATCTGAGGCATTTAACCTTGGTACCTGTTTCATTCTCCACAAAGGCTTTCCACCTTTGAAATATGGAAAATACATCGGATTTATTCTTCATGACATAAACCCATGTTTTTCTAGTCGCATCATCTATGAATGTTACATAGTACAATGATCCACCAAGTGATGGTGTACTTGCAGGACCCGAAACATCAGAATGAACCAACTCAAGTTTTTTATTTTTTCTTTCATTTCCTGATTTTTGAAATTTTACCCTCTTTTGTTTACCATAAACACAATCTTCACAGAACTCTAAGTCCACTTCTTTTAAACCTGGTAGAAGCTTCTTTGTTTGAAGGATTTGCATTCCTTTGGCACTCATATGCCCAAGTCGGTAGTGTCACACCGCACTGTCAACTTCTGTAGTTGCTGCACAAGCTGAAGGTTGCGTGCTAACAGTACACAAGTAAAGTGTACCGACTTTTTCTCCCTTGGCAACCACCAAAGATCCCTTTGAGATCTTCCACCGTTTGTTTCCGAATGCAGTGTTGTGACCTTCATCGTCCAATTTTCCTGTAGAGATCAAATTTTTGCGAAGAGAAGGAACATGCCTAACATCTTTAAGCTTCCATTCATTTCCCTTAGCAGTTTTGACAGAAATTGTACCTTTGCCGACAATCTCACAAGCTTCATCATCTCCCAAGTATACATACCCAAAATTACCTTTGGTGTAGTCTTGGAAATGTTTCTTGTGTAGTGTTGCATGGAATGAAGCCCCGGAATCTACTATCCAGGAATTAGACACATTGTCTAATGAGAGAATTAGAGCATCTTGCTCTACTTTACCTGCCACATTGGCCTCCGATGTTGGCTTGTTGTCTTGAGACTCAGTCTCCTTCTTCTTCTTGGACCAGCAATCCTTCTTGACGTGGCCCTTCTTGTCGCAGTTCCAACATTCAAGAATTGACTTTGTGCGTGACTTGCTTCGTCTTGAGCGATCACGACCCTTTTGGTTTTTGAACCTCTCCTTAGGCCTTCCTCTTGTTTCCACTGATAATGCAGCACTTGATGATTCTCCTGTGCTCCTTCGTATTTCTTCACTTAGGAGAACACCCACAACATCATCAAACTTAAGAGTATTTGTGCTAGAAATAGAATTACTTACAGCAATCACAAGGCTGTCCGAACTATACGGTAGAGATGATAGTATAAGGAGAGCTCGCACTTCATCATCTAAATTGATTTTCACTTATCAAAGTTGACTTATGTTTGTGTTAAAGTCATTTAGGTGTTCTGCAATTGAACCATTCTCTGCCATCTTTAGATTGAACAAGCTCTTCATAAGAAATACCTTATTGGATGCTGATGGTTTCTCGTAGAGGTAGTCAAGTGACTTCATCAAGTTCTCCGTGGTCTTCATCTCCAAAACATTGAAGGCCACCATTGACACCAAGCTTAATCGGATTGTTCCCGGTGCCTTTCGATCAAGGAAAATCCATGCTTCATCTGCCATTGTTGCGGGCTTCTTAGCAAGACCACCTAGTGGCAAATAGAGGTCCTTCTGGTAGAGATAGTCTTCAATCTGCATCTTCCAATGTTGGTAGTTTTTTCTGTTGAACTTCTCAATCTTAAGCTTCCCTTCCTCTGCCATAACTCCCACTCAATTCAAGGAATCCTTTCCTTGAGATAATTTAGCTACGAGCAAACCTTGCTCTGATACCAGTTGTTAGGAAATAATACGTAGCTAAATAGATAATTGAGTAGATTACTTAATGGAGAGAGACAGATTTACATACACAAGATTATAGAGTAGAGAGAGAGAGAGTACACACGATATACGTGGTTCACCCAATGTGGGTTGCGTCCACGGGAAAGCAGCCACTCAATGGCTTTAGTACTTCAAAACAAGAAGTAGTTTACAAAGGGATTATACCCTTAATGGAGCTCCCGCCTTGCTTCACTCTCACCACCTCACACTCACCTTGTTACATCAACTTCACACTATGAAATGTGTATAGAAATGGCTTCCTTTTATAGGCCAAAAGGGCTACCCTCTCTCATGAGAGGCAGCCATGTGTAGCCGCCCTTGTGTAGATAAGTCCAAATCGGACCCTCCAATCCGCCCATGTGTGGCCGCCCTTGAGAAGACAAGTCCACTTTTGAATTCGGCCACCGGCCATTGAATTCGGCCTTGTGTAGATAAGTCCAAATCGGACCCTTCACTCTGCCCATGTGTGGCCGCCCTTGAGAAGACAATTCCGCTTTTGAATTCGGCCACCGGCAATTGAATTCTGCCACCGACCACCGGCCATTGACTACCGGCCACCGGCCAACCGACCGGTTGTTTTCCGACCACTTTTCGGCCGCCGTCCGCCAACCATAATATTCCGGCGAAAAGGAATATTCCAGTGAGGGAAAAAAAAGTCTCGGGGGCTTCCGCCCCCGAGGCCCCTAAAGTTGCCCCTGATCTTTTTCCGTGAAAATTTTGGTTTTCGGCGAGTGATTTTCCTTCATGCACGATGGCTTCTTCTCATAATGGGGGCCTTACAAATGTGCGCTTTTACCACAAAAAATTACAAGGGTAAATCAGGCTCCATACTTAACAAGAAGAAATGAAGAAGAAGATGTGCGACTAAAGAAGCGGAAAGCGGAAATGGAGAACAACACCACATTGCAGAAGGTAGCAAAAATGGAAAGAATGCTAGAAGGCTTTGTTCTCGAGAGATCTCTACGAGGCGATGTAGGCGCCACTTGGAAACCTTCTAGTAGAACTTATACATTGAGAACAAAGAATAAACACAACCCAGCTTTTGAGTTGGACTGGTTTGAAAGCTACATCCAAGAAAGGAATGCTATGGATGAACCAGAACTGCTACTAGAAGAGGAGGATCTCCAAACCTTGAGAGATCAGTTGAGGCCAACTTCACGAGATCAGGAAACATCACCTCCATCTCCAAGGCTAGAGACAAGTGAGAGGCAATCAACCCCACCTGCTGACTCTCCTTCGCATTCAGAAAGCTCACATCGTGGATGAGAGGGTTCATACACCACCCAATGAAGAAGAAGAAGAAAGAACAGATGATCACCCAAACACTGGAACCATATCACACATTGATAAAGGCAAGAAAAACGAGGTGGATCAGACAAAATAAAAAGCTTCCTCCTCTCAAGAAATTGAGCTGGAAGCTACTATAGATGTGGATTTACAGTCAATGGAGACCCTACTAAACCGAACAAGACTGCACAGTCAGTGGTTGGCCGATCAAAACAGGTCGAACAAAACGAAGTTAGAAAAAACCCATCAAGAAGTTTTGAAGTTGCACGAGCAAAGAGATGACACCCTAAAACTGATCAGCATCAGAGATGCTGAGATCTTGGGGCTCAAAAGCAGAGTAAACCTCCTCAAGGAAAATTTACAAGAGTCTGAAAATTTCAATGCTATTTGTGAAGATACAATCAATGTATTTCTTGAAGATGTCAGTGAATGACAGAGATGAACACATCCAAAGGTTGGAAAAAGAAAAGCAAGATGCCCTGGAGACAGTCAAAAGTTTGCAAGTCGTAATCGATGACTTATAAATTGAAGTCAAGGATTTGAGAGCAGTAACAGATATACAAGCAAGGGAAATAGAATGAGCAAAGAAACAAAAAATGTAGCTACCAACAACACCGGTGGTCCAACCGCAAGAAGAAGTGGCTGCACTGAAGAGAGAGCTGGATTTGGAAAGAAAACAACGCTTAATGATAGCCGAAAGTGCGCTTAGAGCAGAGGATCAATTACAAAGGCAAATTTCGGACTTACAAAGTGAACAGCAACAAGGACCAGCTCATGACAGTGAAATAGAAAGCATTGTTTCCAAGTCCCTCAGGGAGGAAAATGAAAATTTGCACATCAGGGTAAAAGAGTTAGAGGAGTCTACAGCTCAAAAAGACATGGAATTTCAAGCTCTCCAAATCAATAATAGAACAATGGCTGCACAAATTGCAAGTCTTCAAACTGCAAGGCAACACCAAGGACAGGTACGAGTGCACCTGGAGCAAGCAGCCACGGATTTGGCTGGACTCGCAAAAATATATGGGGGTGAAGATGACTACGAGGAAGAATCGGATGATCATGAGGCCCCACATACATAGACTGATCAAACTGGATCGAAAGACCAAGAAATAGACGAAGATTCAGTCACAAAATTTGAAGAGCAGAAGCTGGCCGAACAAATGGAAAATCAATCAGAGATGATGTGGTACAAGGCCATGCAACTAGAGAAGGAGATGCTACAAGGTCTCTCCAGATCATGCAAGTCGGCAGCAGCAGAGCTTCGGGAAGAATGTAATGCCCCTATGTTACCCTATGCTCTGCTCAAATACGAAACTCTGACACATCAACCGCAACTCGCAAAGGAAGAACAAGTGCCAGTGTTTGAAGGAGAATTACAGGATCGGGAACAGCAAAACAGGATAGTAGACAGCCAGCCAAAGTGGAGGTGTCAATGGCTTTTGGATCACCCTAATAACCTGATCCACTTAGTCAACGCACCGCCTAAGCTGAGGAATGATAGGACTTTTTTCCCAATGCCCCGAACTTACACTTACAACCAACATGAAGCACTACAAAGCAGAAATCCTACATGGTTGAATTATCCAGTATTTCCAGGGCCTGCAGAGGGAGAGAGAATATCTGGTAACCCGGAGAGAGGATGGTGCCTAGTAAGTTTGATGCGATTCCGAGTTCATATGAGGTGTAAACGGTGTTGTGAGCATTTAGGGATAGAGTGGGTTGCATTCTACAAGGGTTAGTGATTGATGCATCATAGAAGTGTGTATGTGTAGATTGGTCTCAGCCTGACAAGTTAACGAGATTGCCTCCGTGCACCTACGGGTTAGTCGTGTCATCGGATGATAAGTATGTTGTTTGTGTCATGCTTGTGATCATGAACAGAGGACTAGTTTTTCCCTAAAACAAGTCTCTTCCTGCTATGCAAGCTCCTAACTAGGATAAAGAGTTTTATGTGAACTCATCAGTAGGTGAGGATGCTATTGGAGCTAAGCTTCTTCGACGAGGTAAAAACTCCCACTACATGAAGTCTATCTATTTTCCTAGCAAGGTGAAGCCAAAGGTGGAAAGAGGTTATACTGAGGTGGAGCTCATTATGGTGAGTGTGATTTATACATGTATAAGGTTTAGGCACTACCTTTTCCCCAACCATTCACATTTCTCACTAGCTACACTCTTCTACCTCAATTGGTGTATAGCCCCACTTTGTCAAAGAGGCTCATGAAGTGGATTGTAGAGCTACAAGAATTCCAATTCTCTTTTCTTGTTGAGGAGACTACAAGGGCTACATTGGTTGATTTGCTTACTTATAAGGAAAGTCTCCTTCTTCTTAAGGAGGACACGGTGAATAATCAACACATGGAATCTCTTGACATAGACAGTGCCTATCTATTGTTTTTTGATGGATCTTGCAAGAAGATGCATGGTGAATCTTCAGGAGGTGTTGTAATTTATGATGCTCAAGGTACTTTGGTAACTAAAAGGAGTTTCAAGCTTACGGCACAAAGCAACAATGAAGCCAAGTATGCTACTTTGGAGAGAGGGCTCAACCTTTGTCTTGATCTTGGCATTGATCATGTGAGGGTAAGAGGTGATGCTCTTTTGGTGGTTAAGCAAGTACTAGGGGTGTGGCAAAATAAGAATCCAAGGGTGAAGAATCTACTTAAGTGTTTTGAAGCTTGGAGTTTAAGGCATGTGGACAGGTCTCAAAATGAAACATCACATGGTGCAGCACAAGATTCAATTGGCCAATTGTACGTGATAAGGGATGATTCTCCTCTTTATTTGGGAAGGGAATATTTGGAGAGGGAGGAAGAGTTGATACAAACATGTATGCTTCCATCAGAGTTGGAGAAATCAAACAAGTATGCCTTCCTTTGTCCTGCCAAAAGGTATGTGCTACTTGGTGATGCCTTGTATATGAAGGGGGTTGATCTTGTGATGAGAAAAGTTCCTTGTAAAGAGAAAATTTACAGAATTTTAGAAGATAATCATGAGGGTTCTTGTGGTGGTCACTTTGCTTCAAAGATCACTTTGCATAGAGTCTTGCAGGAAGGGTGTGTGTGGCCAAACATGCAACGTGATGTTCATCATTGGTGCAAGTCTTGTAAAGAGTGTCAAAGAATGGAAAATAGGGTTCTCAAATCAAAAATTAGAGGCACCATTGTGGCTTATGATGTTTTTGATAAATGGAGTATTGATGCAGTAGGTCCTCTCCATATGACAGAGCTAGAGGAAAATGTTACATACTTACTGATGTTGACTATCTATCCAGGTGGGCCGAAGCCAAAGTTGTTAAGCAAATCACAAGTAAATATGTTTCCCAATTTTTTTATGGAGATATTTTCTACAAATTTGGCATGCCATTGGAGCTAATTTCTGACAAGGGTCCAGATTTTAGGAGAGAGCTGGTGGATTATCTATGTGAGAAGCTTCATGTGCATCGTAGGTTTACTACTCCATATTATCCCCAATGCAATGGAATGAATGAAAGGTTTAGTGGAGAGCTCATAATAAGTATGCTTACAAAGATGATAAGAAATAATGTAAAGACTTGGGATTTAGAGCTACCTTGTGCCCTATGGGCTTACAAGACTGTCATCAAATCAGGTATTGGTTTCTCTCCCTTCCATCTAGTTCTTGGCAAAGAGGCTTTACTTCCTATTGAGGTGGAGATACCAACTTTGAGGCTGATTCTAAAGCTTGAAGAAGAGCCTAATGATGCACTCAAGGAGAGGCTTTTATATTTGCAATGTGTACAATTAGATAAGTTGCTGGATTTTGAGCATTATGAGCAGGTCTTGAAGAACAATCAAGCAAAGGCAAATGAGAAGGTGAAGGACAAAGACATCAAGAAGGATGACATGGTGCTTTGGTACAATAGTAATCTTGATAACACTTTTCAAAAGAAGTTTCAAATTGTTCCTTTATTGGTCTTAAACAGGTTTCCAAATGGCATATATCAGCTTGCTGACTTGGATGGTACCCCACATAAAGCACATGTGAATGGTTACATGTTGAAGTAAATTGCAAGGTTGATGACTATAATCGAGGATTAGCCTTCTTTTAAGGAACTTTGTGATCATGTGGCTAATGATGAAGATAAAATGAAGACTCCCTCATGCAATTTACAAGATCTCTTTTCATCTGTTGATGATCGAATGATCTAGCAGGCTTGGGTGTGGCAAACTATGTCGGCGCATTTTCGACACCCTGTTTTTTGTAAATTTGTACATATGGAAATAATTCCCAATATAAAAAGTTTATGTGGGCTTTCTTTTTGTGGATTTGTTAGCTTGATTTAGCAAGCACATGTACATGCAGGGTAAGCCACTAGCATAGCGCCAGCTGTCGGGTTACTATAAGGGTTACTGTAAGTGCCCGTGAGTGAGTTTTTGAAGTGAGACTTGTATATAACTAAAACTCGTGTAAAAACTTAAAAGAGTTCATCCAAAGTCCAAAAAATTGGAGGTTTTGGGTCGTTTGGGTTTCTCCATGCTTTCTAATGCAGCTTTTTTTCCTTGCATTGTCTTCTCTATGTGTAATCATATCGGAACAGCTCTCTGCTCGTGTAAAATTTTCATGTAGGGGAGTATAGATTCTATTTTCGTCATCTTCATCTTTCTCACCATTCATTTTAAAAAATTTCTTCCAAGCTTTAAAGTGCCCCAATTAGAAGGAACAAACCTTTCTGGAGGTCTACTTGCTCTTGTAGATCTTCGGGGAATAGGTTGAGGCTCTTCATTTGGTTGACGTTGTTACACATTGTCACCGTTTGCAGTCCTTGAGTCTTCACCGTCCTCAAGCTCCATGTACTCATCACCTGTTTCTTTTGTTTGTTTTCTTTCCAAGTAATCTTTGTACATATTTTGTTCGTTAAAAATTACATCCCTACTCCTTAAGATTTTTTACCATCTTCAGGATTCAATAGGCTATACCCAAAGTCACCTTCTCCATAGCCAATGAGGAAACACTTTTTGGACTTTGCATCTAGCTTTGATCTTAGGCTTCTATCTATGTGCATGAAAGCCTCACACCCAAACACTTTGAGAAATGCATAATTCACCGATTTACTTGTCCATGCCTCTTTTGGAACTCCCCCATCCAATGCCGTTGAGGGTGACCAGTTGATTAATTACATTGATGTACTTACAGCTTCTGCCCAAAGCTCAAGCGGTAAGCCTGCATGTAAGTGCATGCTTCGTGCTCACTCCATGATTTATTTGTTCATCCTTTCTGAAATCCCATTTTGTTAAAGTGTCCTTGGGGTTGTCCTTTGCCTCCGAATGCCATTGCTATCACAAAAGCTTTCAAAAGCTTGGCTGAAATATTCGCCTCCATTGTCGGATCTGAGGCATTTAACCTTGGTACCTGTTTCATTCTCCACAAAGGCTTTCCACCTTTCAAATATGGAAAATACATCGGATTTATTCTTCATGACATAAACCCATGTTTTTCTAGTTGCACCATCTATGAATGTTACATAGTACAATGAGCCACCAAGTGATGGTGTACTTGCAGGACCCCAAACATCAGAATGAACCAACTCAAGTTTTTTATTTTTTCTTTCATTTCCTGATTTTTGAAATTTTACCCTCCTTTGTTTACCATAAACACAATCTTCACAGAACTCTAAGTCCACTTCTTTCAAACCTGGCACAAGCTTCTTTGTTGAAGGATTTGCATTCCTTTGGCACTCATATGCCCAAGCCCTCATTTGCATTCCTTTGGCACTCATATGCCTTAACCTTAGATCGATGCCGATGGTTTCTCGTAGAAGTCGTCAAGTGACTTCATCAAGTCCTCCGTGGTCTTCATCTCCAAAACATTGAAGGCCACCATTGACGCTGATAGCCGTTTTTCGGCTCTTTGTAATTGCCACAGTGAGTTACCTCACCCTACCAAAATCACCCAAACACTGTGGCTATCCCTACCATTTCACTGTACATAGGCGTGCGTGAGTCACGGGACTTTTCCCATATCTTCTTAAAAAACCCTCAATTAGCTAGTCATTGGGCTAGTTGAGCCAAAAAAATAAAAAATATAAGTATATTATGGCCCATGCGTATGTAAATATTTCTTTGTATATAGGGCCTAAATAAAAGATTTTTTCATAATTATTTTGGTATTTATTTAAATATTTCTACCTAGGTGTGTGTTATTTATGCTCTGTACATTGCCTCACCATTACCACAATTTTTCTTACCATTTTTCATATTCTTTATTCCATATAGAAATATTTTCATGTAAGCTTCTCTTATATTTGGTGTAACTCCACCCCAACAAAAATCCAAAAAAACTAGTTTTATTTATGTGTATATTTTTTCACTATTGTGATTTTTCCCTTCCTACATCTATTTTGTTTTTTTTCTAAAAAATTAGAACACCAAAAATATTTATCTTTTTATGGTAGCCTCATAATGAGAGAGATTTCTTTTGACCCCTTTATATTTTTTTCCACTTATATTATTTATATTTGACATGTACATATTTTTTAGACCCCTCAATATTTGATTTTCTTAGTTGTACTATTCACTTATATCATAATCTCAACAATATCTTCAATTATAGACCTACCAAATAAGGTCAAGGGTAGGTGGCATGCATACATGCACTATGGAGGGCTCACTCTTGGAGGTATTCAAAAGAATCATCCAAAGAAGGACCCCACAAGGACCTTGTGCAGTGGAAAAAAACGGTCGGTTTTGTTGAATTTTTAAAGTTCACTTGCTCTCCGAATTTGAAAAGGTGATACAAACAAAAGTTGTAGCTCGTGGGCTGAACTTTTGCCTCAAATTTTTTCATATTTTTTTGAGCTACGAGCTGTGAGCTATGATTTTATTAGTGGACCCCAATTTTCCCATGCTATGCAGCCACACTCTCTCTTCCACTTTATCATTTTTCTCTTTCACACACACTTCTCCACTCATCATTCCCACCTCTCTCACCACTCCTCTCTGCACCCTACTCACCTTCTTCTCAACCTTGAAGAATAAGAGAAACCATGGTGAACTCATACCTCCCACACACAATTCCATTCCAAAATTGACCACCTAGTCTCATTTTTCCTCCTCCAATTTACCCATATCTATCAAAAAAACCACAAAATTCAGCCTCTTCTCTTAAAAGACAGCATCATGGTGGTTGATTACTCAGCTTCAATTACCTTGTCTCTCAAGGAAGGTCAAGAGTGGAGAAAAAATGTACCGTCAAAGCTAGTGGACCGTCAACAAGCGTCAAAATTGGCCCTACTCAAGACACTTGGAGCATCAACCTTGTAAGAAATCCACCTTTTCTTACCTCTTAAGAGTTTTTCTTCCTTATTTGTATCCTACATGGATACTCCCATTGTAAATATCCAATTTCATTTGTAAATTAATACTAACTCTACTAACACTAACCCACTATGAAAAGTCCTATCACCTCCATTTCTCTCCTCTCTCTTTCCCCACCAACTTCTTGATAATTCCAAGAAAAAGAAATTAGATAAATTGCTGAAAATCTAACCCAACCATGGTTAGAGGAGTAGCCCTAGCCTTCAAAATTGCTATAAAAGGAGGGTGTAGCTAGCACAACAAGGGGGAGCCATAAGCAAGAGCACTATGCTATAGCTTGAGAAGCCAAGCTCAACCTCTCTAGAAGGAGCTCTTGAGTGGAAGCTCATTGCCTTATGCATGTGCATGTGTTGTAATAGGGGATTAGCAAGGGAACTCTATGCCATTGTAAGAGAGAGAGTGATCATTCAATTGAGAGTAGGAAATCTATCATTTCTCCTACTAGTGTAAGCCCAACATTTGCTGAATCAAGGAGGGTGGATTTGGACTAAGCTTGGATACTTTGTCTCCCTTCCAACGTGAAGTAATGGACAACAATGATGCGTAAGTGTCTTGGCGTTTTTTGTTAAGTTCTTGATAGCTTGTCTCTGGTGTTGTCATCAATCTAGCCATAAATCCCACATACTGTAAGAGGGCGACAGGGTGGAGAGGACTCCCCTGGCTTTAAGACAGTGATTGGGGTGGCTTTTCTTGTGATGTGTTGTGGTGAAATTTATGCAAGCTATGTTGAACACATACTAATCTCACTTTGATTTGTCATGATAGATTTGTAAGAAGGTATTAATGCAACAAGCACCCCCTCCCCCTTTCTCTCTCTTTCTTAAATATATAGTTGTGTTTGCTTGATCATTGCCGATACGTTTCAAAGCAGCCCGAGCACTCTCTCTCTCTCTCTCTCTCTCTCTCTCTCTCTCTCTCTCTCTCTCTCTCTCTCTCTCTCTCTCTCTCTCTCTCTCTCTCTCTCTCTCTCTCTCTCTCTCTCTTGTTTTAGTGTGAGAGTATTCCATTGGTGTTAGGGTTAGTGTAAATTCCTTGCTTGTTTGTGGGTTGCTCTAACGATTCTCCTCTTTTGCGTCCTAGTTCGCTCTTAAACTAGGTGGTGCCCCTTGTGTAGTTGGGATTTCGCTATGGGTTTGTTGTTTTGGTTTGTGTTGTGTTGTGCCCCAGCCCCATTGAGCAGCACGGGAGCCTTGAAGGGTGTCTAGAGGTTGCTCTTCTTGTTGCCCGCCTCGGACCGCCTCAACGCCAAGCTTAACCGGATTGTTCCCAGTGCCTTTCAATCAAGGACAATCATGCTTCATCTGCCATCATTGTGGGCTTCTTTGCAAGACCGTCTTGTGGGAAATAGAGGTCTTTCTGGTAGAGATAGTCATCAATCTGCATCTTCCAATGTTGGCAGTTTTGGTCGTTGAACTTCTCAATCTTGAGTTTCCCTTCCTCCGACATAACTCCTACTCAATTCAAGGAATCCTTGAGATAATTTAGCCACGAGAAAACCTTGCTTTGATACGAGTTGTTAGGAAATAAGACGTAGCTAAATAGATATTTGAGTAGATTACTTAATGGAGAGACATAGATTTCACACAAAAGAGATTATAGAGTAGAGAGAGAGAGAGAGAGAGAGAGAGAGAGTACACACGATATACGTGATTCACCCAATGTGGGCTACGTCCACGGGAAGGCAGCCACTCAATGGCTTTATTACTTCAAAGCAAGAAGTAGTTTACAAAGGTATTATACCCTTAATAGAGCTTCCGCCTTGCTTCACTCTGACCACCTCACACTCACCTTGTTGCATCAACTTCACACTATATAATGTGTGTAGAAATGGCCTCCTTTTATAGGCCAAAAGGGTTGCCCTCTCTCATGAGAGGCAGCCATGTGTAGCCACCCTTGTGTAGATAAGTCCAAATCGGACCCTCCAATCCTCCCATGTGTGGCCGCCCTTGAGAAGACAACATTGACTACCGGCCACCGGCCAACCGACCGGTCGTTTTCTGACCACTTTTCGGCCGCTGTCCGGCCATAATATTTCGATGAAAAGGAATATTCTGGTGAAGGGAAAAAAAGTCTCGGGGGCTTCCGTCCCCGAGGCCCCTAAAGTTGCCCCTGAATTTTGGCCGTGAAAATTTTGGTTTCCGGTGAGTGATTTTCCTTCACGCACGATGGCTTCTCCTCATAATGGGGGCCTTACAAATATGCCTTTTTACCATAGAAAATTACAAGGGGTAAATCAGGATCCATACTTAACAGTGTGCTTGTAAATTCCCAAGGGAGCATAGCTCTTTTGTTTGGGATTTGTGATGAGATTTAGGATTGAATTCTCTTGGGATATAAAGCTATAGAGAAGTCCCACTTTTCCTTTTGCCCAGCAGCGTATGATGTCTGAAATGTGATTCTGACATCGAAATTGAACTTTTGACTTTATTTCTCTTTCTAAGAATTTCTTTGTCAAAAAGTGGTGATCTTGTGCTTGATTAACATTCAAACTCAATTTTGAGCATATATGTGTCTTGTATGAGTGGTGAAGGACCTCTGGAGAATATTTTTACCTTATCCTTGCACAAAAGGACAGTTCTAGACATCAGAGATGACTAGAGTGTTAGCACCACAAAACAAGATTAGAGACCAAGTTTCATCCAATTTGGATCATCTTTGACTTAGAAGACCTCATGGAGAAGCTATCAGTACAACTAAGACAAAATTAGGGGTGATAGAGCTGCCAAAGGGTATCTAAATCACAAAGAAAAACCTGGGGTGAACATAGCACATCAAGGAGAGTTTAAAATTCAAGTTTGGGTTGATTCTGAGCATTTAAAAATTATACACTTATGAAGTCTAGAAGCTCATTTTAGGTCTCAGGTAGTGATTTTCATTGTCCAAGATCTTTCCTTGTGACCCTAGGATCCCATCTACCTCTTAATATCGGTGTATAAAGCTCAGATAGGGAATCAAGTCCTTATATACAATTGTTTGGTTGGAATTAACCCTCTAGCCATACCAATCAATATCATAGAGTACTTAAGTGAGAATCGCTATTTTGACAAAGAATTGCTTAGTCAAAATTTTGTACAGATAGCCAAAACCAAGGGTCCTGCAAGTTGTTGATCATTTTGGAGTGCAAAGTACTTTACAAGTTGGGAAAGTGGTTTGAAAAAAATCAAAGCAAAGAGCAACTGCAAGCAGACTTCTAACGTAAGAGGTTTGGGTAGTTTGTGGGAAATATTTGATGAATTTTAGATTTGGTAGTGTCTTCAGATAGATTGAAGAGTGGGAGGAGATCAGGTTATCTTAGTGTCAATAGAAGAGAGTGTGAATCAAGCAAGGATAGATCCGTTAGCATCAATCATAGAAGAGGGCAGTGATATTGATACCTCTTCCGATGAATCATATCAGTGGATGGCTAACCAACAACTTGGAGGTTTCCAACAGCAAGGGACTGAGGGGGGTAGCACCTCCCAAAAACCCTTAAACATACCAAAATACATGGCAATCTTCCTAAAGGGAACAAATGTTGATGGAGCCCTAGTGTATATGGATGTTCAAGTATGTCAATGCATCTATATTGAGAAACGGCCAGTTAGAGGATTGGCAATAACCATGGTCAATGATGATGGTAATAGGTTCTTTTATGAGGAGGAAAACCACTACCTCATTGTCCAAGACCCGGTAAATTACAATCAATATGGAGACAATATAGCAAAAGGGGGAAGATGGTTATGGAGGCCCAAGAATTGCCTCCTAAACTCAACCTTCCTAGAGCCTTCTACATTCATGACAAGAGAGTAGTGAGAGTGGACACAATTCACAAAAAAATTGGGATTTACAAGCACAAGGAGGGGAGAATCACCTCTTACTATTGCTGCATGTAGTCCCATGTGAATGAATTAAGCAAATACAAAGTCTTGTACTTGTTTTTGTATGATTCTGCAATTATAACCCATATCATTTTTGTCGATAAGTACGGACGAGAATATGAGCCAATTCACCCAGAAGATGTAGGGAGAGTGATATTGCCAGAACTGTTGGCACAAGCTTCTGAAGAGACGCAAAAATCCATAGAAACCATAGAAAATCTACAAATCTCGTCTTAGATGATTATGAAACCACATCACAATCAAATAGATAGCCATTGCCCAACCCTTAGAACTCATAAGCCTCACCACTATCATTTCAAACGTGGCTCAAGCAATTTTCCACACTAGACCTAAACATGGAAGGGGGTGGATATCAAGCCATGTTGGGGCTAAAAGAATCATTGAACCACCTCTCCATCAGCAATACCAAGATGAGAGTAGAACGAGAATGTCAAATCCGAAAAAGACTGAAACATCATCAACAACAAGAACGAGAAGAAAGTGTCTGAGAAAGAAATGACCGCTTGCTAGACCAATTAGGAATTATGGATTAGGAGAACCCCTAGGTGAGGAACACATACCATATCCTAGGCCAAAAAGAGCTCATAGAGGAGGAATGGAAGATCCTATGCCTAGATTGATGGATCATCATCGGATCAAACTATCTTAAGTCCAAAAATGGGTTAACATGAAATATTCTGGAAATAAGGACCCAAGGGATCATGTGGAAGCATTTGTGCGCATCATTAGAGCTAAGGAAGTCCTAGATTTTTCCACACAGTTCATAGGATTTGGGTTAAGTCTAGAGGAAGATTCCACCACCTGGTTTGATTCCATTGAACATAGAGATTTTGAGTCAATGGAGGAGGTATTTGACAAGCTTATCAAGGAATTCTCTCAAAGAGGGATAGCTCACAATACGGTCTTGCAAATTCATAAGTTCAAGCGAAAAGAAGGAGAATTTGTACGAAAAGCAGCTTTAAGACTGAAACGATGCGTAAAATTATGCCCTATGGAAGAGTTACCAATGCACTCATGTTGATATTTTATCCAAGGACTGAGGAATGCAGACCTTCAGAAGGATCTTCATATGAAGAAGAGCACAACTCTAAACGATTTGATCAAAGAAGCTCTATACCTAGTAGACAATTGCGTGGTCTACAACGAAGGTGACTATAAAGACTTTGATGATGATTCAGATGAAATTGATTGTAGAGATACCTATACCAAACAACACAAAGTAGGTACAATGCTTTATGGGACACTGTGGTTATTACAGGAGGTTTACACACATGTATACAATCATTGCTCAACCCTATATAGTTGAATGGATGAACGAGTGTGAGGATTCAGTTCAAAAGTTGAAGAGAGCACTCATATTTGCTCCAGTATTAAAAGCACCATATTGGGAAACGATCTTTCATGTTCACATTGATGCTTTAGAAATTGCTATAGGATGCATCTTGGCTCAGCCAGGAGAAGGAAATATGGACTTCCCAGTGTGTTATGCCAACAAACAACTTAATAGTGCTGAAAAGAATTACACTACCATAGAGAGAGAAGGGCTAGGGATGATATATGTTGTTAAGAAGTTTTGACATTATATCCTTGTAAAGCAGTTTGTGTTTTTTACTAATCAGCGGGCCCTCTTATACCTTGTGAACAAACCATGCAATACTAGGAGAATTGTACAATGGTTTATTGTATTGTTGGAGTTTGATTTTATAGTAGTGGTTAAAAAGGGAAGAGACATCTTCAAGCAGATCATCTTTCTAGATTGCCAAATGGAGAAGGTCTAGAAGACGTAGACGATGACATCCCTAATGCATATCTCGTCAATGTTGAAATGTTACCCAAGTGGTCTCAAGAGATAGTCAACTTATTATCCTATGGAGGAGAGTTCGATGGGATTGAGCAAGAATTTAAACGATAGACGGTTCGACAATCCAAGAATTTTCAATTAATTGGCGGACGTTTGTATCATTTAGGCTGTTAACCCTCACGGCTCACGGACACCCCATCACCTACGACGGACGTGTATTATGTATTTGGTAGAGTGAGGTACCGGGCTTGTCGGACCAATAGGAAAAGGGTAAGAGTGATCGCCGATGAGAGGCGCACTCTAACTGGGACATTCAAGGGATTAGTTGGCTAAGCATGGACGCCCAAGTGTGAATGGGGTGAGCTCATATAAAAGCCAACTAAACCTAAAATTCATTCATTCTCTCATTTGTGCAATAGAAGAGTGCTCTTGCTCCATCTCCATCTCCATCTTCTTCTTCTTCGCCTCCTTGTGTGCATGTGTATGTGAGAGAGAGAGAGAGAGAGAGAGAGTGTGCGATCGAGCATTACGAAGGCACGATGGCGGCGAAGCGGTTGAGCGCTGCACGACTGCAGCTTCTTCTTCATCGCGGCGAGGAATCCACCACGAAGGCGAGCGTAGAGCGGTGAGTGACACACCCTTTGCTCTCTTGAGCTTGCTAGATTAGTCTTGTTGTGTGCTTGGAGCCATTTGTGGCTCGCACATGGTGTATCGGCAAGTCCCTTGCTTCGACAGTGCGGCAAGAAGTGCACATTTTTGGCGATGTTGCCGGGGAATCGCCCTGCACTAAGCCGAAGAGGCACTTTGTGCTTCTCCTATGAGTTGTTTGTAGTAGGAAAGAAGAGGAAGAGGTAGAGGAAGAGGAATGAGTTGTTTTTCTGCAAGTTGTTAATTTCTGTGTTGTCTGCAAGTTCTGTGATTTTTGCATAATGTTGTGTTTTCTGTTTGCACACAGTCTTTGCACAATTAGTAGTCGTTAGCTTGTTTGCAGTGAATGAATAAGTAGGAAGGCAGTTAGCAATTTCTGCTTGCACACAGTCTGTACACAGTTTTCTGTCAAGGTTTGCCTGCACACAGTCTTTGCACAGTAAGGTAGTGAGAGAGGAAGTAGGTGGACAGTTAGCTCACTGTCAGTAAGCAGTTAACAGATTAGTCAGTGGTTAGCAGCATTGTTAGTAAGTAGATAAGGTAGTGAGTTGTCTGTGAGCTGTGAGCTGTTGACTGGGAGGTTAGGTAGGTGACAGTGTGTGTGGCCAAGAAAGGGTCACCTAAACCGCGCGGTCATCGCCTATAAATTATTTTTTTTTAAAAGAATAAAAAAATTTTAAAAATTCAAAATTCAAAAAAAAACCGAAAATATTTAAGTGTGAGTGAGTGGGGGGACTACACTAAAATTTTGATCAGGATCGGGAGCCCAAGCCCAAGCCCAGGCCTCAGTCCTCAGTCTTATGATATATACTAGACTCACTCTTATATATATACCCTACCCCCTCAAGAGGGAATGAGAGCATGTGGGGCAAGTCCTCCACTCTCCTCCCTTCCTTTCCCACTTGCACCCTTAGACTTTCTAATTTGGGCCTAGTTCCCTACTAGAAATTGACGGTTTTAGGGATTCCAAGGGCATAAAGTGACCAAACGGAGGGCTGTAAATCACGGCACGTCCCTCTGACCAAGACGCTCATTTTAAGCTATCATACGTTCTATTCTATAGCTGGGTCAGAAAAAAGAACCAAAAAATCAAAAAAAAAAGACTTGGGTTGCAAAACACCCAAAAATACTAGGTGAGCAGCCTTCACAGGCACTCACTGACACTTCTAGGGGATCCAAGTCATATGAACCTACGCTCTGGACGAGTGTTAGAGCATGAGCATATTGGTAGTGCCTCCATTTACGCGGGCACCCACTATTCCTCCACCCTAGGTTCTGGACCTTCGGCCGGGACTCAAGGTAGCGCGACCCAAGATCCTCATATCGCGTCTACTGATTCTTCCTCTGACTATGAAGTCATGGAGGGGTATCCTACACCAAACCCTGATAGTTCAAGTCAAGACATGCATGCCATGGGCCCACGGCCCGGGTCCAGTGTGTTTAGCCGCTTAAAAGAGACCCTTAGTAGAGCTACTCGCTCCGAACATGCGGTTAATGAAATAAATGAAGGGAGTGGGGAAGTAAATTCGTCATTCATGCCTAAAATAGACCCTATGATTCTTGAGAGTGTGCATGTGAATGTTCCATCCACTGCACCTCCTGATCCTTTAGGACTATCTCCCTCTGAGGTTCTACTACCCGATGGTAGGAGTCTTGCCGAAGTGCAAGAGATCGAACGCTATATGAAAGCAACAAGGGAGAGGGAAATTGAGAACCTACGAAGGCTAGAACAAATTAGAGCCCTGAAAGCAAAGGCTCCTATGACAACAATCATGCCAGCCAAGCAACCGAGTGCTCCCAAGGTAGCAGTCACGGAGGGGCAAGCTATGGGGAGCAATAATGCTTCCACTTCAAGGGAAACCTCCAGCACGCCAGGCCTAGATGGGATATTCCTAAACGAAAATTGGGAGTATGACCTACAAGCAGAAGCTTTAACTGATCGGTACACAGGACACACCTATCATGTGGGTTGGTTAGATGTTCTATAATCCACATCGGGTGCTACTAGCATAGATGAGCAACAACAGAAAGTCTGTGATGTCCTCCATAGGATTGTCGAGTTAGAAAGACAGAACACAGGGATCAACATGCCTTCAACAGGCCTAATGAGATTCTTGGATACAAGAAATGCCAACCAACCAACCCTGTCACAAATGGAGACTCCCTCAGTGATCCCCATTGATCCTCCATATGTTGTTTTGCCAGGAGCCTCAGTACAATCTGAGCCCACAAGTGGCAGCTTTACCTTCCCAGATCTAGCTCATCTTTCTCTTAATGACACTACGGCTACCATGCATATCCCAGTGGTGAGCATGACAAGAAGTACACCATGGAGTTCATTTGTTAACACTGCACGGATGCCTAGTAGCAATGTGCCCCCAACTATACCTACATGTATGTATCAATCATGTGCACCTGTCGTACCTCAGCCTCATGTAGCTCCTACACCTCCGATTATTCCAAGAGCTTACAATCCACAATGGCATTATCCAATCTCTTATACAAGTGGAGCCATGCCATTTAATAATAACATGCCATATCAGGCACCCCCTATGCCTAGGGCCACGCCTGTAAACTTTGGACCACCGTCTGGTACACCACCATACGAAATATGGGACCCAAGAGCCGCGCGTATGCCAAGGCCAAGGCCAACTCCCATCTCACATGTGGTTCCAGGAGCACATACAACCATTATACCTGCTCAAATAGGAGATTTGGCAGCATTTGCTCAAACTATCGGTTGCTCTATTGCAGAAAACATGCGTAGTGCACCTGATAGAGAGCCTAGGAGCAAGGCAATTCAAGTAGCTAAGCTCACACAAAAATTCAGTGGAGACGGAGATGCTAGAAAGCATATGGAAGTCTTTGAACATGTGTGCAATTCCTTGGAAGAGCACAATGAGCTACATAAGTGTAAGGCTTTGAGTTTGACCCTAAGCGGAAAGGCTGGAGATTGGTATAGAACCTTAAGAGTAGAAGAGAAAACGATCTACTCTACTCTTAGGAGACTGTTCTTAAAATAATACATACAAGAGGGAGTACTTTGGGGTGTAGCCTCTCAACTCCAGAAAGCCCAACGAGAAGAAGGTGAATCCGTGAGAGACTTCATTAGTCACCTAAAGAATTTGAATTCTCGATGCAATCCAAACGAGCGATTCAACAACAACCAATTGCTCGATAGATTCATTAGGGGACTACGACATGAAAGTATTTATAATGGCCTAGTCATTAGAGGTATCACTACTTGGGAAGCAGTCACCATGAATGCAATCCAATTGGAGGATAATTTAATGATTGCAGGAGAAAGAGTGTCTGCCGAGCCGAAGTCTAGTAGCTCGTAAGCATCAGGGCATGAGCCAATGAAGATAAAGCCAATCGTGAAAGAGCAAACGATATCTGAGATGACTTTGGCAGATCTCACAAAGGCCATCCAAGAAAGCCTTAGGGGTAATCGTGCTCCACAAAACACTCATATGTCTCCAAGAAGGGAGCAACAATGGTGCTCAATTTGCTTGGGCCCACATACTACGAGTGAATGCCCTACTTTCAGAGTAAATTTTAACGGGACTTGTAACGCGTGTGGTAGGTATGGCCATCAAGCGAAGGATTGCCTAATGCTTAAACGCATCATGGAAAATAGACCGCCTATAGCTTGGGCAAACTCACCTCGAGTTCCTGCATTGATTCCTACCCCACCCATGGAGCAACAGTTGCCATTACAGCACATGGTCCCTAGAACCCAAAATGTGGTCCAAACCACATCGTTGCCACCTCCAGTGCTAGGACCGCAACCCCCTCATCCAAGAGTTACACCTATGAACCAAATAGGTTGCGAGTCATCTAGTACTTATGTAGATTGCGAAGAGTACATAGACTCTAGTATCACCTATGGAGTCGACATGCTTGAGGAGTGTCCCATGTACTATATGGAAGACCATTGGGGACAAATCAAACCGGTATATCAAGCTACTGCGCTAGCAACAAGAGGCCAAAACATTAATAGTTTTACCAGGAGACCACCTCTTCAGTGCTACGAATGTGGTGGACCACATCGAGTAGCTGAGTGCCCCATTAGAATGCAAAAGAATGCTGCACTAATGCAAACAAGTCAAGGGAATGCATTGGCAATGCCAATACTCACTTGTAATTGTTGTGGCATAGATCATTTGATCGCACAGTGTCCTAACAATCCAAACGCACCGAAAATCACACCATTGAACATAATAGAGATTGTTGATGGGACACCACCAACTATAAACATAGCACCAATGAATGCACTCACACGGTCGATGCTCCAAAAGCAAAATTACATCCTTGGCCGAGCGAGAAAGAAGAAAACACGAAGAAAGAAATCCCTTAATGCTTCTAGCTCAAAACCTAGTTCAAAGACTAACATAGCGACAGGAGAGGATCCCGTGTATATGAATGACCCTGAGGATGACTCAGATTCGATAGAGACCACGGAGAACAAAACTGTTACTACAAAGGAAAAAGCCAGTGAGGAGGATCACGAGAGGGAATTACAACGAACACCAAAAGAGTATTCAAAGTTAAACTACCCAGTTGTGAACCCCCAAGATAATCCACGAGAGACAAAAAATGAGGATTGCAAGAGAAAGATTGGAACCTATCCAAACCCAACAGTGGAAATTGAACGAGTCCAACAACTGAGGGGTTTGGTGGAAGAAACTCAACGAACATTAGAACCTGAACCCAAACATATCCAGATGTCAGACACAGTGTTTCCCACACAAGTTCAGCCTCACAAGAACTACAGGCCGTTAGCTATACCCAATATCATTCGGGAAGAGAGTGAGGGTAGTACATCTGAAAGTGGACACAGACCTTTCCTACTAGAGAGAATGTTTGGTGAAGGAATACCCGACCCCCTTGAGGAAGTGGAGATTCCATCTTCACCATTCTCTTGTCAGGGTCCTACGTCCCACAAGATGCCATTAAATGTTTCCAAATTGATGGATTTCATGTCTTCAGAAGTTATAACGACCATCATGTCCAAACTATATAAAGACCCCGAGCTAGTCTCAGCTCTTCGAGCCTTCCTCAATGGAGAATTACAGGCCGGATTACCACAGTTTGCACATATGAACAAACCTGACTCGGTAATGAATGGTGAGGAACATTTAGCACCACCATCTGACCTAGCGGGACATGAATCTGTAATTGAAGTACCCGTTAACAAGTTGGGGCAATACTTTGAAGGTGATGAATCTAATGCTACTCTACCAATCACTACTAAAGGATTAACTGTAAAGGGGGTCCTTGACGGTGGTGCGGGAGTCAGCATGGTGACAAAGAGTTGTTGGGAGTCTATGGGGCGACCTCACCTTGAAGCCACAAGCGTAGTGGTAAAAATGGCTAATGCATCTATTGTTACGCCTATTGGAATGCTAAAGGATCTCAAAATCAAGGTCTTGGGACACAAGGTAAGGAAAACTTTCATTGTTATGGATTTTTCCAAGCATCCTATGTCATTTGAGATGATCTTAGGGCGTCCATTCATGAGGGAAGCAAAAATGGTGCATGACTGGTCCAAAAACCACGTCTACTTACAGTTCCAAGACTCTGTCATTCGAGTTGATCTTTTAAGGGGTCGAACGCATCCTCTAGGAAATAAATTCATCATTGATAATCGATCAGACACAACAATTCACTCAGCTCCATTACAGTACTGTTACACGTGTAACGAAGACACGAATATTGGGGAGAACTCTCCTTATATGGATATCCTACCCGGAATGGCTAAGTCAGGCAATGTCGATTGGGTACACCTAGCGGAAACTATAGATACATGGGGAGCTAGAGGAACAACCTGGGTAACACCAGATGGGGAAGAGATACCACACATTGCACCAGTAAACATGTTAGGTGTAACGCATGTAACATGCGATGATAAGAAAGAGGCACACCTACCTGAGAGTGAAACTGATGATTCCTCAAAGGCTTCAGGCCAATACACATCGGAAACGGAATCTCAGAAAGAAATGGATTTAGAACCTGAGGAAACATCGAGTGAGCCAAGTATAGAAACTGAACACTCATGGCCTAGTACGACCATCTATGGTAAATCATATGAGAGTGAAGAAGATACAAGCGAAGACCTATCAGGCGAGTCGAGTTCAAACATTTACCAAAATCAAAACCTTAACAACAAACAAAGGTCATATAAGAGACGACGATATCAAGCAAATGTGAGAGCTAGGATAAACAAGGAAAGATCTACTGCAGAATGGCTTAGTTATCTAGGGGCATGTGATGCTCATCGAAAGCTAGTAGACAATTGGGGTGAATATCTCCAGAGTGTCATGTGGTGCAGCCCGCGACCCATTGACCTCGTTCAATTGGAGGTTACAGAGCCGAAATTGAGTCGAACTATAAGAAGACGTCAAAACCGAGAGTTAGCTCAACAACAAAAGGAGGCAGAACTAAAAGAAAGGTCTCTGTCAGGACAAGAGCCTGCTGACTTACATATGGCTCCTGAACATTTTAAATCTTATACCACGAGGGAGCGAAAGGTTGTGTATGCCAAAGCCCAGCGAATACCTACCAATGAAAGCAGTGGAGTCTATGATGGTCCAGCGGTAGTTAAAGAGATAGAATTAGCAGAACTAGGTAAGGAGTCTAAACCAGTCTTTATTGCTCAAGACCTTACCGAAACTGAAGAGGCTTTACTTAAGGAGCTCCTCAAGGAATACAAGGATATCTTTGCTTGGACATATCATGACATGAAGGGCGTTCCACCTTCTGTGGTGCAACATACAATTCCCATGATCAACACTGCTAAACCCGTCCAGCAACAACCCTATCCAATGAATCCTAAGTACGCCAAAATTGTACAAGAGGAGATTGAAAAACTTATCCAATGTGGATTCATATACCCTATTGAGCACTCAGAATGGGTTTCTCCAATAGTCATTGTGCCAAAAAAGAATGGGAAACTAAGAGTGTGCGTGGACCTCAAGAAAGTTAATGCAGCCACTAGGAGAGATCATTATCCCTTGCCATATTCAAAACATGTGCTTGAAAGAGTTGCGGGCAAGGAAGCTTATAGCTTTTTAGATGGGTACTCTGGTTACAATCAAATCACAATTGCATTAGAGGACCAAGCTAAAACTGCTTTTATCACAGAGTTTGGAGTGTTTGCATTTCGTGTTATGGCTTTTGGCTTAACAAATGCCCCTGCTACATTCCAACGATTAATAAACACTGCGTTTAAAGAATTTCTAAGGGAGTTTTGTGAAGCTTTCCTAGACGACCTTTGTGTTTATTCTTCTTGGGAGAAGCATTTGTTATATCTACGAAAAATATTTGAAAGGTGTAGATTTTATCGCATCTCATTGAACCCTTTCAAATGCCAATTTTGGGTTAAGCATGGAGTCATTCTAGGGCATATAGTGTCCAAGAACGGGATATCCACAGATGAGAGTAAGATTAAAGCCATTGCCGATTTGCCACCACCTACAAACTATAAAGGAGTTCAAAGATTTATGGGCCATGTTGGTTATTATCGAAGATTTATTTTAAACTTTGCCGAGATAGCGCGTCCATTGTACAAGCTTCTTATCGAGTTTCACTGGACGGAAGAATATCATCAATCTTATGAGTTATTAAAGAAGGCCCTAACAAGTGCTCCAATCCTGCGAACACCCGATTGGAATGTACCTTTTCATGTGCATATTGATGCATCAAATTTTTCTATTGGGTGTGTTCTAACTCAATCAGGAGAACATAAATTGGACTACCCTATTAGCTTTGCAAGTCTCCAATTAAATGATGCCGAGATGAACTACACTACTACAGAGCGCGAAGGTCTAGCTATGATTTACGCAGTAAATAAATTTCGCCATTACCTTCTTGCTACCAAGTTTGTGTTTTATGTTGATCATCAAGCATTGCTATATTTGGTAAACAAGCCGTGTTCCACAGGTCGAATTACACAATGGTTGTTAATTCTTCTTGAGTTTGACTTCATCGTTGTTGTGAGGCCTGGGAGAAAACATGTCATGGCGGATCATTTATCTCGTATCCCTAATGGCGAAGCTCCTACAGGGGTTGATGATGAATTGCCTGATACTCCTTTGTTCATTGTTGAGACAATGCCTGAATGGAGTGAAAAGATTGTTAACTTCTTAGTTAATGGTTTTCCACCCAAAGAACTGCGAAAAGATATAGCTCAAAAATTAATCAAGGAATGCAAACCCTATTACTTACTGGCTGGAACTCTCTATAAGAGAGGAAAAGATGATGTTCTTAGACGCTGTGCCCGCGAGGATGAGTATTTATATATTCTACAAGAGGCACACATGGGCGTAGCTGGTGGTCACTTTTCAGGAAACTTGACTACCCGAAAGATCTTACAGTCAGGCTATTGGTGGCCCACTCTGTTTAAGGATGCATCACTTTTTGCAAAGGGATGTGATGAATGCCAACGCTTCAAGAAGCCACAAAGAAGTGATAGGATACCTCTACATCCCATCAAGGTAACCCAACCATTTGAAAAGTGGGGCTTAGACTTTGTAGGACCGATTACTCCGGCTACACGTAACACGCAATCACGATATATCATTGTGGCTACCGACTATGTAACCAAATGGGCTGAAGCAAAAGCAACATGGAAGGCGGATGCAAAAACAACAGCTAAGTTCCTCTTTGAGAACATTATCACACGTTTGGGATGCCCCTTTGAACTTGTGAGTGACAATGGAACTCATTTTATAAATGAAGTAATAAAAGAACTCACATCAAACTTCATGATATCACACCACAAGTCTACACCCTATTATCCCCAAGCAAATGGCCAAGCTGAGAGTACCAACAAAACTCTCATATCCATTTTGACAAAGACAGTCGAGGCTCATTGCACTGATTGGGACCTAAAGCTTACATCAGCTTTATGGGCTTATCGTACTGCGTATAAAGTTGCTATTAATTGCACACCATTTAAGATGGTGTATGGCCAAGAAGCAGTTATGCCATGGGAGTTTGTCATTCCTAGTCTTCGAGTAGCGTCTCAAGAAGGTTGGGATGGTAACCCCTTAGTGGAGCGATTATATATCCTGGAAAGGCTAGATGAAGAGAGGCAATTAGCTTTGCGAAATGCTCTAGTGGAGAAGGATAGGAGAAAGAAGTGGTTTGATAGCCATTTAAAGGATAAAGACATCAAGGTTGGTGATAAAGTTCTTATGTACGGGGTACGTAATGAAAAGAAGAAATTGAAATACGCTGGTAAGGGACCATATCGAGTGTGTGAAATTACCCCGCAAGGTACCATTCGTGTGGAGACTCTAGATGGAGTTGAAACCATTGTATTCCTTAATGGGAGTAAATTCAAAAGATATTATGATCCTCTAAGCCAAGAAGAGTTGCAAGCCATCCATCAAAAGAAGGCTGCCAAGGAACAAGCAGAGCTTTAAAAAATCCAAGCAAGAGTTGAGGCTCGAGAACGACAACAACGTCTTAGACGCCAACGAGAGGCTAATCTGGGAATCACGCAAGCATTTTTCAAGGACACAGATGACGACTCATTAGAATCTGAGCCACCCCTACGATACCCAATTGAGCTAAATATCCCCTATGGGAAAGTACTATACAATGCCTTATTAGATACAGGAGCTAAACACAATTTGTTATCCTATGGAGTTTGGTGTCAATTAGGGAAACCGACCCTATCCCCGAGTACGATGCAAGTCAAGGGCATTAATAAAAAGAAAACTGCTATTCTTGGAGTCCTTCATATCCCTCTTGTCTATGACAATGGAAGCATAGTGCAAAGGTTTCTAGTCATTCCCGCAGGAGCTATGGAAGGCAACGTAAACCTAGGACGCACGTGGATGTTGGCAACCAAATGCACTATTGATTGGAATACTGGTAGTGTCACGACGCGACCACCGACTCTTACCCCTATCATTCAAGCAAAGTCACCTACGTTGCAAACTCTAGCAAAGTTGAAGGATAGCCAACATTCACAAGCCAAGGTGGTTAACTCGTCT